>NW_022145551.1:1615000-1982500 GCF_000002235.5 Strongylocentrotus purpuratus
ATTACCATCGATTTACCATCGATGACAAGTTTTGTAAAACGCCCCCTCCCCCTGAAAAACAAAAGGTATCCCGAAAGATACACAAAAATGACAAAACATGGTTGACAAGATTTGGACACAACATGTACAAAAACAAAAGAGTCGAAAGTGTACACATAAGCATATAAACGTCCCCTTTCCTCACATGCACACATGTAGTTTGAAAGGAGGGAGAAGGAACAGGGAGAAAGATAGAGAGGGGGAGAATACAAGAGTAGAGAAGATGATAAAATAGAAGAGAAGGGTAGGGAAGGAAATAAAAGAGAAGAGATGAGAAGATAAGTGAAGGAGAAGAAGAGAAGAGAATATAATAGAATAGAAGAGAAGGGAAGAGAAGAAAAGGAAAGATAAGAGAAGGAAGAGAAGAAAAGAAAAGAGGAGAGAAGGGTTTAAAAGAGAAGAGAAGATAAAACAACAGTCAAAATCAAAAAAAGGCAATGCAAAAAAGAAAGAGATGGGTACTTTTAATTTTCTGAAATCCTGTAATGGCCAATGTCTGCATTTTTTAGTTTACAGTGGTCAGTACATTTTTGTACTTGTTCTCCTTATTAACTAGATCCTGACAATGATTTGCTTAAATAACGTAATAACGAGTAAATTGTATGTGTTACACAAATAGATGTCATGATCCTCGAGATATCCATGCCACACGAAATTACTCGGTCTGTGGGAGATGGTGATTTCTTTTTGTTATATACAAAAACAGGTCTATAATGTCCATGTTCTCTATCGCATGCGCTCTTTATCCATGTGCGAGAGATCTAATAATAACCACTTTTAAATGTGTAGACCAGCCTAATATCAAATTCATTTGAACAGCTTCATGAACAATAAAGTATACTAGCTCAGTCATTTTGTTTTAATCCCTGCAGAATTGTTCATGTGAAAGCCAACTGTCCTCTGTGTATTTTGTACGGATTTGTTTCTTTTTGTTTGTTTCTTTTTTTCTTCAAATTTCTTCATCAAACCTTGATGAGGTGGTATAAATCCAAGTCCAAATAACCTATTGCAAAAAGTCCAGAAACGATAAAATTATCAATAAAACAACCTAATGCCCCCCCCCCCAAAAAAAAAAAAACAAAACAAAACAAAAATGACATTAAATTCGTCACGGAGACGATTTAGGTGATCTACATCGAGGCATAACGCGTGTAAACATTCATTAGGTTATTTGGTCTTAAACAAAAGTCCCCCGTCTACTCATCTAACACGCATATGTCCACGCTCATTTTGCTACAAATTTGCTACACTACGCTGCCGGTAATAACACAGAGTCAATGAGAAATTCGGACTTTGAAGAAAAAAATCCCAACCTCTATTGATATAACACATACAAAGACAGGCAGAAACCATAATGGCAGATTTTGCAGTGTTCACCTTAAATCAGAATCTTAAATCAGAATTTTGACCACGATCCCGTCTTCTGTAGAGTCTAATCTCAGTTACAACATAATGATATATGGAAGACTTCAGAGTAGGAAAAAGACGATCATATTCAAAACAGCAACGGCAATTATAACCTAATCGAACCAAATTAAATTGTTTTCCTTAAAGTGACACTATGTTGACGTCAACACATTCTCACAGCAGACGTGATACATGAAATTGCATCTCCAAGTCATATACTATCATAACAATGAATACAAGCTGGGGTTAATGAACCATTCTATAGAGTTATAGCAAGTTCAAAATAGGTTCTTTTAGACCATTGTTGGCAATTTTTGAAGATGCGCGCGAGAGTCAATTTCGAGGTTGGACGAACACACGGTTTATGAGCTAGATTTATGTCGAAAATGGCTAAAAGTGATTTCAATTTGCTAAGAACAGTATCAGCAAGACATGGCAAGTGAACAACTTGAATTAATGCATTCAGTACGGACTGCACAAATTGCTTACCTGTTCAAGAAGTAGTAGTATTAGTCGTAGCAGTAGAATGGTTTATAAAAACAACTGCAAAATGTTAGCCCGAGAGCTAAGTTACATTACAAGTTTTACAAGCTCAGATTTAAAAAAAAATCAACGAAACTAATGTATAGACAAGTACAAATGTTGCACAATAAAAAAGATTACAACTTATTACATATTCAATACTTGCAAAAGATTTGAATTTACAAATAGTATAAATTCGTCAATGCTATTATTTGTTTAATTATTATTGAGTGAGCAATATTCATATTTCAAATAGAAATTGAAGACGATTAATTAAGTTTATGACATGTAAAAACTGAAGATTTGTTTGATGGAAACTGTTTAAACCTTTGAAAAGAATAATTCATTTTTACTACAATACCATGTCTTGGGAGATAACATTAAGCAACAAGTTCCTCCAACAAACTCCATTCGATACTCCACTCCCACCAAGACAAGCATCCAAACCACAAGAAAACTGGAGTCTACAAAATACCATGCGAATGTGGAAAAGTCTACATTGGTGAAACTGGGAGAAATCTGGAAACAAGACTCAAGGAGCACAGAACCAGCTTCAGACTCAGCGATTGGGATAAGGCCGCCACCGTCAAACACGCCCCGCAACACGAACACACCATCGAATGGGATAAAAGTCATCTCATCTCCATAATGAAGCACTGGCATACACGCCGAATCCGTGCAGCCATCGAAATTCACCGCCACAACACCGTGCCCCAAGACTCAGGATTATACATCAACGACATCTGGAAACCTCTCATCAACAAGTACCTGGTCACTCCTTCTCCACCACCGCCTCCAGCACCACCCTCACCACCCCGACATACACCCGTACATCAACCACCGCCACCCGCCAAACCCTCAAAGCAGCCGCCAGCCTCACAGCTACAATGCACAGCAGACGACAGCAGACTACAATGCCGCCTACGTCGGGGACACACACATATCGTCTCGCCGCCAGCACACCCCACTCATCGATTCGAAACTCTACTAAGTCCGCAACCCGGAGACTCCAGCCCAGACGGACGAACCAGACGACCATCCATGTCCACTCCCCGATGACTCAAGCCCACACGGTCACCTATTTTTCCCTGACGTCCGCACCCCGGTGACTTAAGCTCACGCACGCCAGCTATTTCCCACTCCTGAAGACGGATAGTCAACCTGTTCGAAACGTCGAGCCACTCATCCTCTCCAAGCGCTATTAGAACTATATGCTAAGAAAGATAACAAACAGTCCTTTTCAAGACTACACCCCCCCCCCCCAAGAAAGATTACTGAGTCAGAGACCTTTTCAGGACTCCTCAACCCCCCCTCTCTCTCTCTCTCTCTCACACACATGGTGCACCCGCAAGCCTACTGTATAAAATTAAGCATGCTTGTTTGATTTCCGACGATAATGTACTGAAAATTATATGCCTTTCTACAATGCAACTCGATAATTTAATGCAATACAGTAACGCACAATATGTGAGGGTTTGCCATGAGAACAAAATTAATCAATACTGACAGAAAGAGAAAGTATCAAGGAGAGAACAATTTAAAGAGAGAAAGGAAGTATTATGGAGATATAAATATATATACGGTATATATATATATATATATAGAGAGAGAGAGAGAGAGAGAGAGGGTGTGAAATTAGAAAAAAAAAGAAGAAGGAAGAAATGCAGAAGGGGAGAGAGAGAGAGAGAAAAAAAAAGAGAGGGGTGGCATAAGAAGAATGGAACAGATGGAACTGGGAAAACGTCGATAAGAAGAATGATGATGGAGTAAGACGACGAAGGAAAAGCATTTGGATGTAGTAACAAAGATGGTCATTTATATTAAGGAATTGTGAGAGTAAAATGTTTTGAACGTGTAGTAAATTGGTTCAAAAATTGGTCAAACTTATCTGCTCGCTTTTCAAAAATTGAAAGAATGTAAAAAATTAGGAGTTTAAAGACAAATGAAGGCATCTAGATCTAGATGAGCTTCGGGATGTATTGCAATGTAATCTGAGCCATTTGAGGTCTAAAAATGTTGTTAGTATTCAAAAGGTATAATGAAACAAGATAATTCGTGGAAAAAAAGCCCTAGCTTGAAATTCACAAACTGTTTTAGGTTTTCGTTTGTTTTTCAGTATACCACACGGTTTCGATCATATCCTACTGATAATATATTGCAACAGGGGCGGATCCGGGTGGGAGATGGCGGAGAGGGGAGGGGGTGTAGCATAGGGCCACATGAGCGTCCCCCTCTAACTTACGGCCTTTTGTCCCCTTTTACATGTTGTTTAATAAGGTCAAGTATCGATCGTGACTATGCAATTAAAAAAAGACGCTAAAGATTATTAATTATTGTAATGGTAAGTTCGTTTCAGTAGAATCTAAATTTTAGCTGCAGATACTGTCAAAACTAAAATCAATGTATAAAGGTCGAAAAGAGGAAAATAGGCAAACAAAATAAATGCTTGATATATCATGTATATTATGATGCTTTGCATGTGATTAACCTTAGATTACAATGCAATAATCACGTAATGTGAAACTATAATTGAAGGCAATTAAAATGTTGCCAATATTCCATGCTAACTATTCCGATTTTTCCTTGAGGTTCCGTACCCATCAATGGCATTACATTACAAAATAACATCAGAAGTGAATCTTTTCCCCTTCAGAAGATGGCAATACACCTATCATGCATCGTCGTGGAAAATTGGGCTCAAAAATGTATTCCACATGCCCAACAATACCTGAATTTTGAAATTGTTCTCTAACGACATGACATCATGAATCATCACCATGATCATCATCAACAACATCAACAACAAATCTTCAGCGAAAATACCTCATTAAGGTTCATTAAATGCAAAGCCTAATATCCTACCGGTGATTTCTGGGGGAATCGCTTCGAAAAAGATGATGTTCCATAGGTTACCAGAGCCGAAATGCATTATTCTTGCCAAGATACAGACTTAAGAACCTTAAGACATGGTAAAGTCTAACTTCTCATCATTCTCACAATACTAATAACATTTCGTCAAATTGTTTATGATATTAACTAAGAATTAGGGTTTGGGCAATACATACATGGAATGTATGTTATTCTATTCCGATGAGTGTATAAAGTGGATATTGCTTGGATCAACACAATTTAGAGGTAAATAGTAAAAATTGATATATTATACTCACTGTTTGTCTAGATCCTGCTAAATGCGAAATGGATCGTGGAATGAGGTTTCGAGTTATATCCTCATAAATATTTATCAAATTTTATCCGAGCTACAAAGATTCACACATAATCGTACACAGTTCAAACAAAAGTAACTAGCAACTGGCGTTTACAATGTTTCTTTCGCACGATGAGAGGAGAGTTTGTCTCTGGGTCATGAATCCGGTTTGACAGATGTACAACATGCAGTGTGTCCAAGAAAATGATCTATAAATAACTCTAATGCAGACTGCCTTTGCACAAATGTGCTTCGTTCCATTAGATTTGCATGTAGAAGTGACGGATAACCTGTATGAAATGAAAGAGATGGGCTTCGTGAGTCGCTATTTCAACTTCTGGTGACGTGACGTTGATCAGGTACCTGATGCAAGTCAGTTGGATCACGTGGTCCAGAAACGAAACCAGAGGAAAATACATATAAGTAGATCTAATCAACCAATCAAAGAAAACATATCTCTTGCTCAGTGAGTCGGACCTGATAGGCATTATGACGCAAATAATGACATGTGATAAAGTGGCCTGGGCATACCACTCAACAAGTGAAGCCTTGGTCTGTTCCCAGACAGAAAAGAAACTACTTTAAATGACTACGGGGGGGGGGGGAGGACTTCAATATATATCAACTGGCACTGCATCTGAGTACTTTTCCCACAATTCAATCACTTAAATATACTGCACTAGCGAATCTAGAAAATTCAAAATCTTCTGTTGCAAATGTAAACATTTTGGGGTGGGGGCGAGGGGGGGGGGGGGGGGGTTTAAAGGTATGCCAGGCTTTTGGTTCCAAGCCACTATATGATTGTGTTTTTAATTTTTAAATTCAATTTTTTTTTTGAATTATAATTGTTATTCATGTATTTATTTATTGTTATCTAAATCTAAGGTTCGAATAACAAATCGTTTACAAATATGAATGGATTCTGTCTTTCACTGGAGACAGTGTGTAGAACATGGAACGTAATATTCATAAGAAATACAAACCTAAAGCATGATAACAGAAGACAATGCATGAGAAACAAGGGAAAAACGGAAATCGGTGTAGACTGACTGTGGCTCGGAGTCACCACCAGGGTGTAAAAGAAATATTAAACAAAATATCAAGAATATCATACAAGAATTACAAAGTCAATAGGAAATTCAAAGAAATATTTTTTTTTATTACAATCAATCAAAACAATCAGTATACAAAAAAGTATCGCTTTGCATAAAGTTACATTTTAACTACATGTACTAAATTATCAACCAGTCCATCAAAAAATAAAACATATGGTAAAAGAAAACAACCAAGTTAATTGGCATCATAAAGTCGCTTAATTTTTAAAGACTATAACCTTGAACTAAATACCGAATAAGTACATGATTAGCCTTTCTATGTTTACATCTTAGGATGTATTATAGTATACTGTTTTATTAACTTTAAAGTCATTATGTTAAACGAAAACAGATATGTTATATTGTATTGTAGCTTGATTTACATGACTTATATATTTGTAATCAGAATAGCATTCAATTGAAGTGCAATGACATTTGATAGATGTATATGTAAAGTAACATAATTGAATTCAATTCAAATACAACTTTAACACATTTCAATACTGCTGAAAAGCGATGAAGTTTAATAGATAAAATATAATGCAAAAATGAAAATAGGATATTTATAACGATTTATAATAATTTAATTTTTTATTTCTATGTTTTATAAACAAGATTTCATTCGACTGAAAAACTGAAAAAGCAGACCCACTGCACCTCGATATCACTGAAATGCAATCGGAAGTTTAAACTTACGATAGTTATTGATCATTTAAAGGTTTATAAGCAGAGCTGCATTCAACTGGATTTCACTCAATGACACTGAAATGCGACTTAATTGCATCTGAAGACCACCGAATTGCAACGAATTTGAATGAATACAAAATAATTAAATACATGAAATGATAGTGCATTTTTAAAGAAAATGGCTATCATCTCCGAATGCTGTCACGAAAAGGAATACATGAATGCTATGATATTTAAAATAACATGTTTTCATAGCATATTAGGACAATCGTCCCCTGGAAAATCACCCCCGGAAAATAATCAGCCCGTAAGCCCCCAGTCTCGCCCCCACCCCCACCTTGGTTGATAACCCCAAGTCCTAAAAATAACCCTATAAATGACAATGTTGATGTGTAGGAGCGATTATTTTAATATTTCTAAAAATTACAATAGCCATGACATAGTTATGTCATTATTACATCTTGTATAGAAAGGAGGCTCTCTATGTTAAGTCGAAGACAAAATTATCAATAATAATCATAATAATATATAGCTTTTATATAGCGCTTAAAGGGATCCGGTAACTTTGTCTCAGATTCTTAAACAAAATCTGGATTTAGCTCATGCTGCAATGATAATTAAAAACCTTTAGGTCAGTCAGGAACCCCATGAATTTTACGAGCCGATCGCCTGTCTAATTATCAAGATATTTATGATTGGAATTACAAATTTTAAAAATTGTCAAACGGTTTTCATAATACAACAGTCTATTGGGAAAAACGAGTATGGTTAAAACCGGTCACTCAAAGATTTTTTACTTTTTTGAGGCACTTCTTGATCGTTTGAAGCGCAATTTTTTTAGGGCTTCAATATTACACCATATCACAGACACTGATAACAAGTAGGGCCATGCATCTCAGATTTAACATTGTTAAACGATGCCTTTAATACAATGTCTCTAAGCGCTTTACAAATATACTATTACCCAGATCATTGGATTCAAAGCTTGCCCGCACACACTGTGTGTACAATCTCCACTCCCTGGGGAGCATTCCAGCCAGGCGTTACTTGACGCTCAAAAACTGTTTGACCAACAATGACAGTTGCATCCTACCTGGTACCCATTTTACGACATTTGAAGATTCTACAAGTAACATTGCTCGCAGCCTAAATAATTTTCTTCTCCAAATTAAAAACGTTGTATTAATATGGAACTGATTGCATGTGTAGTGTTTTTTGTTGTTCTTGTTCTAAGTTTAAATAATGTAAACGTTATGGCCCGAATTCACAAAGGAGGTTTGTCGACAAACCTTGGTTTTCGTACGTCATATGACGCGTTTTTACGCGTTTTTTTACAAACCTGGTTTGTAAAGAACAAAAGGAAGGTTTGGCGAAACAAAAGAAGGTTTGACGACAAACCTTGGTCTGAGCTCAAACCTTGCTTTGTGAATTCGGGCATTTGAGTTTACTCAGGGACCTCGGGTTTTTAAACATACGAATAGAGAGAGAGAGAGCGAGAGAGATAGAGAGAGAGAGAGAGAGAGAGAGAGAATATTGACTTTGCCTGGAAACCACACAAATCTATGTCTGATCCTAATAAGTAATGCCATGAAATACGGACTAGCACACCCCCTATCCTATCAAGTCACAGCATCGTAGGAAATCAATATATTTAATACGGCTGGGCTTGCATCTATTAAGGGTAAGAGAAGAAAGAAAAACACATTTGAAAGGAACATTCTGAAAGGAACCGTACCTTGATTGACATCATTTGAAATTATGTTCGCGCAGGTGGGTTTTATATATAAAACGTATTATGTTCTAAACACTGATTGTTACCTGAGGAGGACTAGCATTGGGGGCTCAGTAGCTTAAAAAACATGTTTGTCGAATAGATTATTTAGAGTAATATTACAATGGAAAACTATTTTAAGTGTAAGCGTGTCCAAATTTGGCTATTAATTTGGTTTCGTTTTAATACACACATTCCTCTCTATTATAATATACGAAATAACTAGGACGGACATGAAACTGAGGTGGAAAAAGGAAAGAATATTTTGGCTTCAGCTTATTCAGGACTGGTCCACTATGCTTCGCAATATTTCACATATGATGTTCAATAGATTGAAATATCCATATTGTCGGCCTCGTTCAAATGCAATTTACTCAAAATGTTCTGTTTGAACCTCTACCGCCAAATATCAAAGAAAATGGAATTTCACTGCGGCCAGAGTGACACCATTATCATCTGCAAACATTTAACGGGCTATTATGTAATGCATGGTAAATTCATTTTTTTGGGCAATAAGTTTGCGTTGACGTCATTATATTTGACTAAACTTGGCAGACAGTTGTCATGTCTATAGATACGTATGTCTCCTAATTTTCATCGCCGTAGGTATAAGGATTGCCATTTAAGAGCAAGTAGAAGTTATTCATCAATTTATTGCAGCTCTCGCACAGACGGTCAGTAAAAGGATATATTTTTTTGTTTGGTTGTGGGGAGGGGTGGGGGAGGGGGGCTGGAAAGAGCATATTAGTTCATAAGTTGACAACCGCAATTCTAAATTTTCTCGGTCTGCGATTTCACCACCCCCCCCCCCCCCACAATAATAGCTTGTAAATGTTACTAGAAAAACAACAACATTAATGAAAAAATATGGTACTTAGAAAGTGTGCACATTTCCTCTAAAATTATTATTTAGTAGCAGAAATCTGACCGTCCCAATAGCTTAATTCCTTACAGCACCCCCATGTAGGTATGTTGGTGAATAATGTATTTCATACGGCTAGTCTTATAACAAGGGTAACAGGAGAAAGAAAAACAGATTTGAAATGAACATTCTAAAAGCAATCGTACCTTGATTGACATCATTTGTAATTATGTTCGCGTTGTTAGGTTTTATTTCAAATCAAAATTATGTTAGGATCACTGATTGTAATGTGAGGGGTACTAGCATTGGGGAATCAGAAGCTCAAAAACATGTTTGTCGAATAGATTATTTAGAGTAATATTACAATGGAAAACTAGATTAATGCACAGCACACCTATGTACACTGTAGGTATGTTGGTGAATAATGTATTTTATACGGCTCGGCTTATAACAAGGGTAACAGGAGAAAGAAAAACACATTTGAAAGGAACTTTCTAAAAGGAACCGTACCTTGATTGACATCATTTGTAATTATGTTCGCGTTGTTAGGTTTTATTTCAAAACAAAATTATGTTAGGATCACTGATTGTAATCTGAGGGGTACTAGCAATGGGGGCTCAGAAGCTCAAAAACATGTTTGTCGAATAGATTATTTAGAGTAATATTACAATGGAAAACTAGATTAATGCACAGCACACCCATGTAGGTATGTAGGTGAATAATGTATTCCATACGGCTTGTCTTATAACAAGGGTAACAGAAGAAAGAAAAACACATTTGAAAGGAACTTTCTAAAAGGAACCGTACCTTGATTGAAATCATTCGTAATTATGTTCGCGTTGTTAGGTTTTATATACAGTGCGACCCAGAAAAAACGAAACCGAGAATTATCGATGTTTTATCATAATTTAATCACAATTATAATTAATAAATGACACACATTTGTAAAACTTAGATCCTCTTCTTTCATTTGATGCAACTCATATGATGCATATTTCACGCATGAGTGATTAAAAGCAATTTGAAGGAAGGAAACCAAAAAGTAATTTTGGAGGGCAGTATTTCGGCTCGGTTTCATTTTTTCTGGGTCGCACTGTATAAAATGAATTATGTTTCGATCACTGATTGTAACTCGAGGGGTACTAGCATTAGGGGCTCAGAAGCTCGAAAACATGTTTGTCGAATAGATTATTTAGAGTAATATTACAATGGAAAACTAGTTTAATGCACAGCACACCCATGTACACTGTAGGTATGTTGGTGAATAATGTATTTCATACGGCTCGTCTCATAACAAGGGTAACAGGAGAAAGAAACACACATTTGAAAGGAACCGTACCTTGATTGAAATCATTTGTGTTTATGTTCGCACTGGTAGGTTTCATATATAAAACGAATTATGTGTCGATCACTGATTGTAACCTGAGGAGGATTAGCATTGGAGGCTCAGAAGCTCAAAAAACATGTTTGTCGAATAGATTCTTAAAATTGATATTACAATGGAAAACTATTTGAAGTGAAGAATATCCAAATTTGGGTATTATTTCGTTCAGCTCTCATTCACACCATTAAGACGGACATGAAACTGAGGTGGAAAAACGAAAGAATATTTTAGATTTAAATGTTTATTCTAGTATTAAGGTCTACCATATTTGCAAGATTTCACATATAATTATGTATCATAATGTTAAGTAGGCCATAAGTGAAAACTCTTAAACGTAAGTACCGAACTACATTCTTGCATTTAAAATAAGAGAGAGAGAGAGAGAGAGAGAGAGAGATAAAGAGAGGGAAGTGGGGGGAGCAAAAGATAACACCGAGTTAGAAAAAAAAAGAATTACGAATATACAGGGAGGTGAAAGAAAGGAGGCGAAACTCTTGTAATTTATTCAAACGCATTTGTGGGTTCTAAATCGTAACCTTGGGATGTGTAACATTCCACTTGGCTTTGAAGTTCCGTGCTCCGAACCGCGCTTCCACTGCGGGGACTTTCGGAAGCCAGGCACCAGTTTTACATTTATTACAAAATATTAAATTACCGGCAAAATTCCAGTGTAAATCAACAACTTTATATGGGGATTGTATTGGGAATAGTGCATCAAACATTTTTTTTCAAATTTAGTACTCCGTTCTTCCTATAATTTGTGTGCCAGAGTTGGTAAAAGAAAAATTACATCCTGACAACAACTCAATATTTTAGGATAATGCGTTAATTTGTGCATGTTTTAATGTCCCGTTATTTAATCCACAATCTTCAATAACATTAGGTCTGCTAATGCGAGTTTTCGCGTGTTTTTTGTATTTTTGAAGTAAAAAAAAGCATGAAACTTATACACAAGCCTGTGTTCGCTTGTTCTACTCTTTACACATTCAACAATAGATGAGAAATCATTGAAAGGGGCAGCGAACAGTTGCTGTGATACCATTTTCTGATGTAGGAATTTTAAATCCTGAAATTTCATGCGCTCTTTTATCTCACCACCTGGTCAACAGTTGCAGATTAGCACCTACCTTTTCGGCGGCTTTAGTCATGGGGTCAAAGGAGAGCGGCTTGATTCCAGTCCTTCTCTATCACGTCCCTGGAATATGTAACCATTTGTTGAAAACCAAGCACGCGAATCGGTAGCCTTTACAATTATGAATAATGGTGAAAATGAAAGACTGCATTCGTTGATGTCATGTTTATTTTTAGATGCATTGTTTGTATCACGTCAAAGTCCTGTGAAGTAAACAAGGGACTATGCTGAAGATAATTAGACGTGTAAAAACTTGAGTTAGCGAAGATGAGAACTTTAAATGCCTTTTTTTCAGAGCATTTTACTGTATTTTACTTATGTTTCCCCAAAGTATTTTTTATTATTGTTAGCAATAGTGTAGGTGAACAGCAGCACGCCCATTCAAATACTTTTAAAAATCTTTTATAAGGCTTCAATCAGAAAGTGCTAATGTTTTTGTTTTTCCTCTGTAGGCCGTTGAGGTTTAGTAAAGTTTAATGAAGTTAATCCACTGGCGAATTAAAAATTGGCAATCAACAGAACTATTTGCCTGAGTGATAAATTTCAAAGAAAAAAAGAAGAAAATATTTGGCTTTTTGTGGTGGAGGAAATGGGAGAGTTGTCCGGCACTACGTCACAATGGCATTAGTGATTGATACATTGTGAGAGTACTGTGATTACAACTTTGAAAATCCATAAGTTTCGTTGAAACTTTCACAAGGAAGAAGGGGGTATTACACAATTTGTTATGACTGCATGCTTAATAGCTCATCATCATCATCATCATCATCATCATCATCATCACCATTACTCATCATCATTATTACTATCATTACCATCACCATTGTCATCAACATCATCATTGTCATCATAATTGTTATCATCATCATCATCGTGATCACCACCATAATCATTTTCATCATCACTACCATCACCACCATCATGCTGGGATTCGAACCCTCAACTCTTTGAAAGGCAAATGGATGAATCACTATAATACAACACTTCCGATTAGCTCTGAATATTTACAAGGTACTAGAACACCTACCCCCTGGGCAACCACAACCCGGATAACCACCCCTAGGATTACCACCCTCTATGACAACTACCCCCTAGGACAACCACCCTCTAGGACGTCTACACCCATAGGACATTACCTCATAATACCTGGCTTATCTTGTAAACTTCTTAAGTCATGATCACAACAGTTGTCCCATGTTTTCTGCAAGTTATTTCAGTGGTCTCTTGATGTTTCTCATGTACCCAATATTTGGAAATGTGCTATTATCATACCAATTCCAAAGGTTCCCAAACCTGCCATTGTAAATGATTTCAGACCAGTTGCTCTAACTCCTGTTATTATGAAATGTTTCGAAAAACTTGTGAAAGAGTCTCTAATTGAAGAGACAAAGGAACACCAAGACCCACTTCAGTTTGCCTATAGGAGTAAGAGATGTGTTGACGATGCACTTACCTACTTGTTACATACAATAATCAAGCATTTAGAGCAGACTTAGTCATATGTCAGAGTAATGTTTGTTGATTTCTCTTCAGCTTTCAACACCATTGTACCACAATTACTGATTGAGAAGCTACACTATGTCATGAAGGTTAACCCATATTTGTGTATGTGGATAGGTGATTTCATGACTAACAGGTTACAAAGAGTCCGTCTGGGGGAAGTAGTCTCTGACAGTAGAACACTGAATGTAGGAGCAGCACATGGGTGTGTGCTATCTCCCATTTTGTTTACTCTCTTAACAAGTGATAGTCCAGTCAGCCCATCTTGCAATATCGTGAAATATGCAGATGATACACGTATCGTAGGATTAATAAGTAACAATGAAGAAACAGCCTACAGGGAGGGTGTTCACAAGTTGATGGAGTGGTGTAAACAGACATCACTGTTTCTGAACACTAGCAAAACCAAAGAGATGATTTTTGATTTTCGTAAAACTGGAATAGGGGAACATGAGGAGATTTCCATTGGAGGAGATGCTATAGAACAAGTGTCAGAGTATAAATATCTTGGAACGATTGTGGATGACAAACTGAAATGGGACGAAAATACTAAGAAGATTCAGTCAAAAGGAAACCAGCGACTGTATTTCCTTAGAAAACTCAGATCATTTAACGTTAGGAGTCGAACACTTGCTCTCTTTTATCAAAGTGTTGTCCAGTCTGTCATATGTTTCTCTTCACTAGCTTGGTTCAGTGGTTTAACAGGGAAAAAAGGTCTAAACTGACAAGGTTTGTATCACAAGCCAGTAGACTTATTGGAATACCCATGCAAAAATTAGAAGACATTGTAAAATCAGGGTTGACCAGGCTTGATACCATAATGAAAGATGAATCACACCCACTCCATGATGAGGTGTTTGTAAACAGATCTAGTAGAATTAGACTGCCAAAAGTGAGGACTGAGAGATATAGACAGTCATTTTTTATTGCAGCATGCAAAGCTTTCAACAGTGAATTTAACAGATGAGCTGTGCTAACTGTTATTTCCAATGCATATCAGTGCTTAGGTTTTCTTTTCATAATGTGCAATTCTTGTGTTTCATATTTTCATTGTATTCACATAATAATAATAATAATAATAATAATAATAATAATAATAATATTCATAATAATAATATGTTTTATATACCTCACTTAAGAAATCCAGCCATCTGATTGGTTGAAATTGCATTCATAAACTTTAACTGTTCCCGAAAATTCCCAGTAACCATGGTTAAAACAGTTCAAAATCCCAATAACCATGGTTATTGGGAAAATAGGTCAGTCTCCATGGTTACCCCATAGGTTTACATGTTAAAAAATGGTCTGAGCGATCGAGGATACCGTACGTGTGCGAAGAATTGGTCGGTAATTTCAATACAATTGAATCTCGATCGATCTTACCGACAATTTTATCTTGCATTGTTGACATGAAGACGAAAATAAACTTCCAAAAACAAAAAAACAACATCTGCCGATAGATCTTGATCTAAGTTCGTGCCAATATGCATTGCAAAAGTAAAAGAAGGGCCCGTTTAATGGAGCAGCGGCGAAGCATCCACCACTCGAAGCCGTTTTCAATCCATTTTAATGTATATATTAGAGAAAACTACTGTATATGGTGACAGAGCGCGCTGGCCGAGCGGTTTAAGGCACTGATTTTAATATCCCCACCTTTTGTACGCAAGAGATCGAATCCCATCTTTTATCTTATTTTTTAGTCTATTTTTTTTCGGCATATAAAAGTATTAATGACTGCTTTAATATTCGAGAAATAGTTGTTTTATACGCTCTCGGGAAGGTTACAATCGGGCTATTGCCCTCGGCACGCCTCGGGTAATAGCACAATTCTAACCTTCCCTTGAGCGTATAAAACAACTATTTCTCTCAAAGCAGTCATTAATACTATATTATTGGCGCATCATACAATATGTCTCTATGCGCTTTACATAAACAAAGGAGCATAGCTAATGTATCTATATATATATATATATATATATACATGTACCTGGAACCATTTGTAAGGTCAAAATACAGGGTAACTTCTTCAGGAAATTTTTAACAGAAAGTCAACTATGTGTACACATGATGATTATTCATTGATAATGATACGATTTTTATCTATGTTTTAATTTATACACGTGTAATTTGCGTATGTACATGTACTTAATTTTAATGACGGCAGTGTAACGCATTTGCAGATTTCTCTTTCGTAGGAAATTTATCCTATGACAACTACTTTCTTGTTAAATTTTTGTCAGAGCCAAATATCTTGCCTTTTCAAAAATGAACACAAATATTTGAATTCTGCATTAAAAAAATTTGGTTTTGTTATCATATACTGAACATATAATATTTTTGAATAAAAATGAAACAAATCCGATAACAAATAACTCATCTGTCATCTGAAAATGCATTGCATTGCCCTCCACACCCCAGCTTAGTAATTTGTAATTTGCATGAATGTCTCTTTTTCTTCTCTCTTTCTTCCTTTCTCTTCTCTCTTCTTTCAAAGTCGCCGTTGCGTAATAGCTATTTTATACTCCGATAATTTATTGTCTCAATCATCTCCATCCAGGCATTTCTATGCCGGAGCACTTCTGATCATCAGAGTTTTTACAAAAACTGTCAATTTTCAAAATCTGGCCTAATGTCCTCTGAAAAGAATTGGCTATAGTCAAGGAATAAAGGTAGCGAAATTACTCTAATGAACTTTCAGAGGCATCTTATTATTAACTTGAAATGGTACGATACAACGTGCACTATCAATGAGGGAGTTAATTCATTAGAACACCAAGTTAGTCCCGAAAACATTTTCAAGATTTGGCAAAGAATTATGGTAAAGAGAGAATAAAGGTGACGACGTTTCTCCAATTACATTTTTATCGATCCCAAAACAAAGATATTTGCAAAATGGTTGCCACTGATTAAACCACTTAATGGACTAACAGCTACGTAGACAAGAAGGGCTTTTATTCATCTCTAAGCGAAATACTACCATTTTTATTGGAAAATAGTAGAAATCTTTATTGTTGGAATTATACTCCACACTAATATCTGTGTATTGCATATTCTACGTATAATAAGAAAAAAATAGCTCACTGATGTACATCTACGCTGAACATCAATGTTCTATTGTTTTTATATTTTTTTATATTTGATAAGTTTTTATTGATTCAATATTATTTTTACATTCAACGTTAACATAATACAAATACACAGACATATATCCATGTTACAACGATAAATCAAAGAAGAAATCAAACGGAACTATTAATCAGCATCAATGTTCTATAACAACAACAAACGCAACATCAAATTATCCAGAAAATACTCAGAAGCTTGCATTAATATAACCATGTAAATAATATTTTAACACAGCTTAAAATTAATGGTAATGGAACAAATGAAGAATTTGTTTTTTTAAGTTCCAGTTGAGCACTTTATGCCACTTCCTTAACAATATTCCAGTTTTTCCTTAAAAAATGTAATGATAAGAATTACTTCTATTTAGAGAGTGTAGCTTCTCTATGAATATACTCTACTGTGTTTAATACAAAACATCAGATTACTACCCCTGCACTAGCTAACCGCCATGATAAGGCGCCAACAAATTCAAGGAATTTATTTCTTCCGACTTACCATTCACTTCACCTGGATGGAGAGTGGCAAAATGCATAAGTGCCGCGGCGGGAATAAACCACGGACCATGCGATCCACAGTCCGGACAGCGATGATGTATCCGCTAGACCACGACACCATTAATAAACATGGAAAATGCGTTTTGTATGTGTTTTTATTAACTTTAAAACAAATGCAAATCATTACTTTTGTTAATGATGTGAATTTCATTTCAGCGAATTATAATTCCAGTTCATATCAAAGGTCTCTCAAATAAAATAAAAGCGGGGGGGGGGGGGGGAATGATAGGTGCCAAAATATTTTCGGCAATGGATCAAAGCAACCAAGAGGTAGAGGCGTGTGGCAGGTTGCACCCTCTCCCTTCCAAGTTATTAGCTTTTTCAAGTCACCCTCAATATAGATACCATTAGAGAATATGGGACCCATGTGAGTCCCACATGGGCTTGCTACCTGGGTTATTATCTTCTCAAGCATATAGGCAGGATTTTAATTTAGGGGGGCGGTAGTGAGCACCTCCTAGGGCGTGGGTGCAGGGAGGGAAAGTTTCTCCCTTCGATTCGATAACTATAACTTGGCTAATGCGTGTTTTCGCGTGTTTTCTGTATTTTTGCAGTTGGAAAAAGGATGAAATTACACAAGTTTGTGTTCGTTTGTTCTACTCATTACACATTTAACAATGATGAGAAATCATTGAAAGGGACAGCAAACAGTTGCTGTGATACCATTTCAGATGTAGGAATTTTAAATCCTGAAATTTCATACGCTCTTTTATCTCACCACCTGGTCAACAGTTGCAGATTAGCGCATACATTTTCGGCGGCTTGGAGCATAGGGTCAAAGGAGAGCGGCTTGATTCCAGTCCTTCTCTATCACGTCCCTGCTCCAAGCTTCTTATTTGTTTCTGTGTAAGCCCACCATTAAAAACTGGGGTACAGTATTCCATGACAGGACGAAAATAGCCCGTATATACCAGTTTCCAGCTAACGTCAGTCCATATCGTTTCAGAAGCCTACAAATAATCAACGTTCTGTTACATTTTTTGACGATTTCAGTGACATGGATATCCCATTTCAGATTGAATTGCACAATGAAACCAAGAATGTTGATAGATTGGAAGTTATGCCAGGGGTGAGTCATCAATATATAAAGTTGGCTCGGCAGGGGGATTTTTGGAGAATGTCAAACTAAGTGAAAAACACTTTGAAGGATTTAACATCATGTGATTTTGACAGGACCACTGATCCAAACTGTAGAGGACAGCTGGTTAGTCCGAGGGATCGATTACTTTACGACATTCCAACAAAGTAAGATCATCTACATATTTATAGCAATCGATCGGTTCAGACGTTTCACTTGAGGTGGTACAGTACTTAAGAAACATAAAAATGTATTAGATCGAAAAGGAAAATGACGTTACTGATTCGTTTACAGTACACTTGATTAAATTTCCAATCGTCTAAGTATACAATGTACTATTTGTCATTTCGATACTTTCTCGACACTTTCCATTCAACCATTTTATTTCGGAAAATTGTAAGTTGTTTTGATAACAATGCACAAATAGGCAAAAATATGTCACCTTTGTTGAAAACCAAACTTGCGAATCGATATTCTTTATAATTATGAATAATGGAGAGAATGAAAGATTGCATTCTATGATGTCATGTCTATTTATATTTGTCTCGTCATTTTCTAGTGAACTAAACAAAGGACTATGCTGAAGATAATTAGACCGTGTAAAATCATGTTTTGAATTTAGCTGAACAAAACTCGTCTTGAGTAAATTGCAAAGAAGAGAACTTAAAATGCCTTTTCTTCGTATTCAGAGCATTTCACTGTATTTTACTTCTGTTTTGTTTTTAAAGCCCGTCTGCTCTAGTTTGGCCAGGGAGGATTAGACCTCCCTGCAAGCCTCATCAGTATCAGTGCTGTTCTTACAGAGGGCCGTGTATTTATTATTACCCCTGAAATTGCCAGGTACTCATTTACACCTGTGCGGAGACTGGCAAACTTGAATGAATGTCTTGTCAAAGGGACGGTAGTGCCTACCTGGGATTCGTACTCCAATTCTTTGATTGAAAAGCAAGTGGATGAACCGTTATACTACGACACTTCCGATCAGCTCTGAACAGCTACAAGGCACTAGGACACCTACCCCCTGGACAACCACCTCCCGGATAATCACCCTCTAGGACAACTACCCCCTAGAACGACTACCCCCATAGGACAACTACCCTCGGTGGTTGTCCAGGAGGTAGGTGTCCAGATACGTATATACAATACCCAACAGGAAGGCAACATCCCAATGAGAACACGAATATTCATGAGTTTTTTCTTATATAATTATATTTTTACTTCTAGGCATGAATTTGAAGAATTCAGATATTACATTGAATAGTACTGAACACTTTAATGGAGAAAGATACACTCGTAAATGAATTTAATTCATTCGTTAAGGTTTGGCACAAAATCACAAATGTATAATTTTAAAGTAATCACGCCATTTGTTTGACAATGTTATATTTCTGAAGACCTTGAAATACATGTACATCAGAACACTCAATAATACGAAAGACGAAACAATCATCAGAGTTTGTACAAAAACTGTAAATTTTCCAAATTTGGCCTAATTTCCTCTGAAAATAATTGGCCATAGACAAGGCATAAAGGTAGCGAATTTTTTTTCTACATTTGGCAAAGAATTATGGTAAAGAAAGGTAATAAAGGTGACGACGTTACTCCAATTACATTCCAGAGCTACCTTCTATCGATCCCAAAACAAAGATATTTGCAAAATGGTTGCCACTAATTAGACCACTTAAAGGATCAACAGCTACGTAGAAAAGAAGGATATTAATTCATCTCTAAGCGAAATCTATACTACCATTTTCATTGACAAAAGTAGAAATTTGTATTGTTGGAATTATACTCCATACTAATATCTGTGTATTGCATATTCTACGTATAATAAGAAAACAACTTCATTGATGTACATCTACGCTGATCATCAATGTTCAATTTTTTGTATATCTTTTATATTTGATAAGTTTTTATTGATTTAATAACATTTTTACATTCAACATAAACATAATACAAATATACAGACACTTATATACATGTAACAACAATAAATCAAAGAAGAAATCATATGGATCTAGTAATCAACATCAATGTTCAATTACAACGACAAACACAACAAAAAATTATCCAGAAAGTACTTAGAAGCTAGCATTATCATAACCAAGAATATAATATTTTCACACAGCTTAAAATTAATGGTAATGGAACAAAGTTCCAGTTGAGCCCTTTAAGCCACTTCCTTAACGATATTCCAGTTTTTCCTTAAAAAATGTAATGATAAGAATTACTTCTATTTAGAGAGCGTAGCTTCTATATGAATATACTCTACTGTGCTCAATACAAAGCATCAGATTACTACCCCTGCACTAGCTAACCGCCATGATAAGGCGCCAACAAATTCAAGGAATTTATTTCTTCCTAACTAACCATTTACCTCACCTGGATGGAGAGTGGCAAAAGGCATAAATGCCGCGGCGGGAATAAACCACGGACCATGCGATCCACAGTCTGGACAGTGGTGATGTATCCGCTAGACCACGACACCATTAATAAACATGGAAAATGCGTTTGTATGTGTCTTTATTAACCCATTGCTTACAACAGCCTGGTGGTCCCTGTTTTAAGCTTATGGGTATAAGATAATTCAGTAGTCAACGGGTTAATTTTAAAACAAAAAAATGCAAATCAATAAATATGATAATCCATGTACATTTCATTTCAGCGAATTATAATTCCAGTTCATATCAAAGGCTTCCCAAAGAAAATAAAAGCATTATCTGAGTTCAAACACCAACGGAATAGAGGTGTGATCTGAGTAATATATATGTTTTACATTATGCAGAACGTACCATTATGCTCAGCCAACTACATGAAGAGCTTTAAATTAGCATTCAATGATGAAAGCCCTTGAGGGTGCAATTCTGCTTGTTATGATCCGTCCATGAATTTCTTTCTGGAGTGATGTGCTGCAGCCAAGATCAATCCGAGACAGTTATTTCTCTGGATACAGAAAAAGCACATGAAGTGATGATGATAAAAGAAGGAGGAAGAGAAGAAGATGATAAGGAATGACAATGATGACTATTCATGTATTAATAAGAACGAAAACACTTGCAACTAGGCATGCAATCGTGTCACAACGATGTGCGTGCAATGGCGGACTTGTTTCTACGGTTCAAATGAAAGAGCTTCTCTTGGACAATCCAGAGCAATTTGTAAGAAGTATGTAGCTTATGTGATGGTGGAGATAGGTAGGGCGAAAGAAAGGCCACCAAAACGGCCAGAAACGGACATAATGGCGCCTGGACGGTTACGCATGCGGGATTCCGAAAAACGAAGAATACAGTGACCTTGAAGGGATGCTAGAGGCTATTCCTACGAAGTTTGAAATAAAGGAAGGGACCTAGAAAGGGCTCGCAAGTACTGCGTGTAAAACCAATGGGATTTGGTGCATGATGAACATGTGGTGACGCGTGCTGTGGCACAAACAGCCGCCCATATTATACGAACACAATCATGCAAAGTATAAAATGGCGTCTTAATTGGCCCCCTCGATGATTTTCAAAATTCCGGCTTCGAGGTGCACTGCGTATTGCAACTCGGAATTTTTACTGCAAAATTTGAAGGAAATAATGGACGGGAAGTGTCGAAAAAGCAGTCTGAAAAATGACGTCATAGCCGATACGTGTTATGATTGAGCGGAATCTGACGGAAAGTGACCCTTTTTCAAATTCGATTTCCTCAAATTTTTTAGCGTGAATATATACCGTATTTGGTATCATTCGAAAGTGCACTTCATTGCACGTATTTAACGGGCTGTTACGTAATGCATATTAAATTCATCATTTTGGGCAATAATTTTGCGCTGACGTCATCAAATTTTACCAAACTTAGCAGAAAGTTTTCACGTGCCTGATTGGAGACATGTGTATGCCAAGTTTCATTGACGTAGGTATAAGGATTGTCATTTTAGAGCAAGTTGAAGTTATTTCGCAATTTTCTTGAAAACTGCATAATTGGAGGGCAATTTTCTCAAATTTGGTCAGTGTTAGGGTATATAATTTTTTATTTGGCTGGAAAGAGCATATCTTCAAGTATCTAAATCCTAAAAAAGGTACGGGTTTGGCCAGAAACGATGGAGATACGGCCACAGAAAGAACGCAAATCCTAAAAAATTTAGAGGGAGCTATTTATTGTTTGCATATTTATTGGGAGCGTTAAATTCTGCATGGCTTTGGGCAATTATGATATTAAATACTGCAAGAAATTGAGACGAAACGGAAATGGTATGAGGGAGTAATGGCAATTTTAGATTTTGAGGGGTCCATTTTTCGAATTTTTTAGAGACTGTTCACGGAGCCGGTTTCGGATTTGAGTTTGCAGAGCAAAGATGGCATTTTGAAGCTCAGGTTATGCGTCGCAGATGAAAGAACATATCTTGGACTATTTAGAGAAATTTGTACTCTGTATGATCTAGGATAGTGGAGATAGCCAGGAAGTAAGGAAGAAAGAAAGGCCTTAAAACGGACCAGAAACGTACAAAATGGCGCCTAAACGGTTATGAATGAGTGATTTAGAAAATCGCAGAATGTAGTGACCTTGATGAGAAGCTAGAGACTATGCCTATGAAATATGTAAGGAAACGGACACATATTGCTCCGATTGTCTCATTTTCGCTCGCGTGAACATTGCCAGCACAAACCACTGACCTCTACCTCCTACACGGATCATCGCACATTCCCATTCACTATACGTTACGTACTAAAAGGCTGTATTGTCTGACCGTTCATGAATATTCATGTTTTTGCTAAACTCGGCAAAATGTTTGCTTTTACTAAATGGAAAAATTACGGTGGGGTTGGATGAAATGGACAAAACGAAATAGGCAGAAGTGATCTATGATAATTCATGCTTTTTATATTTCGTGTGCTCGTTCTATAATCTTCAAATCGCTTGGTAAACTGAGTCCAAAGTTAGACTTGTTTCACATGTGTATAATAGGCAATGACGAGCTTGCAACCTATTTTGAAAAATTACGGTGGGTGAACTTTCAAAAGTCAATGAGACATGAAGGCTCCAATGAAAGAGCTAGTGATAACGTACGTCGGGGTGGATGTGCTTTTCGTTTAAACAAAAAATGAATTTGTAACGATTTTAAAAAAAAACGTCCATAGGCTAACATGTTAGGCTGCTGAATCTGACCATGCTCTGACGATAGGGGGCGTTGTGAAATGAGACTAAACGGAGCCATATGTGAGAAGAGGGCATAACTAGTGATTACAAGCACTACGTGCAAAACGAATGCAACTTTCTGACGAAAACAAGGAGAACACGAAGAAGAAGATTAATGGTGCATAATGTGGACGAAAACAAGGCAATGATATCGATATTCGTCAGTGCAATGACGATTGTAATATCGTGTGATGTCCTTGAAAATTGTATAATGACACGCCTATGCATTTAAAGAGAGCAGAACCCTTTTATGTTTGATGAGAAGGGGGAGGGGGGTGTCTGGATACTCTACAAACATGCCTATAGATTTAATTTAATTCAATTCAAGGTTTATTAACAAATATCTTCGCAGCCGTAAAAGGCTGAATTGCGATACAATTCACAGATAAAAATTGCAAAATTACAAAAATATACATATCAATTACAATGAACATAGTTTGACATGAATTAAAAATCAAATACAAAATATATAAACAGAAAACCTAAAAGTTCAAAAGTGAGTTTTAGAAATATTTACGGAAAATATTAATCAAAAAGCAGTCACCACCATGAATATTTGTCCGGCAATAGTCTTAAAAGATTTATGAAATATTGCTTCTAAACTTCTTCAAATTTCTGTTTTAAATCAACTGTCCGGATACACAATTTAAGCACAATTATAAAAATTCGTATGCTAATTATTATTCAAGTTCTCGATAGGGGAGGTTGTCTAAGTCTGCAGTATTAACCCTTTGCCTACTGGAACCTGGTGGTCCCTGTATTAAGACTATAGGGATTAGATAATTCAGTAGTCCACGCGTCGGGTTAACAGTATCCGGGATAGCATCACTTACTATATTGGTGCTCATCTTTGGAGAATCCCGGGTTCTTCAATCCAACTCCTCGCTCACTGCACATAATACAAAAACGAAACATTGAAGATAATAACCTCACAAACACCAGCAATATATATATATATACATAATTATGTTACAGTTCTAGGACACCTAACCCCTGGACATTCACCCCCTGGATAACCACCCTCAGTCAACTGCCCCCTAGGACAACTAGCCCCTAGGGCAACCACCCTCTAGGACGACTACCCCCTGGGACAACTACCCCCGGACAACTACTCCTAGTAAACTACCCCCTAGGACAATCAACCCCTAGGGCAACTACCCACCGGACAACTATCCCTTGGACAACTAACACCCGGACAACTACTACCAGATAGCTACCACCTACGACAAGGATCCTCCAGGAAAACTACCCCCCGGCAAACTGTTCTAGGGGGTAGTTGTCCGGGGCAAGTTGTCCGGGGTAGTTGACCAGGATGTAGTCGTTCTAGAGGGTGGTTTTCATGGGGTAGTTGTCCTAGGGGTAGTTGACTGGGGGTGGTAACCGGGGGTGGATTTCCAGGGGGTAGGTGTCCGGATACGATATATTACACAATTCACTCCTACATCCTAATCAAATGATAGTAAACGCAGTCACGTGTGATTCATTTACTGAGACAATCACATGGTTTTTCTTCATGAAAAAGCAAGCAATAGTATGCAAATAATGTTTTTGTTTACGAATTAATAGTACGAATTAACAAGTACAGGGAATCGAACCCTACACATTGTTATTGTTTGGTATCAAACCTGACCAGTACAGGGGCAACGAACTCTGTTCCATTAATATTATGCGTAGCTAGAAATTATGGAGTTTTATCGCACGTAGGGCGATATAAATAGTTTAAATTCATCAGTGACAGCACGCGTAAGAAGCGGCGTCTCTTTTGTGATGATCTTTTGCGGCATCTTGAGAGAAAACAATAACATGCCGACGCCCTTTGTGTCAGCGCGGTATCTTTCATGTGCGCGTAGCTATAAACGGAATTATAAAATGGCTCTATTATTTTAAGCATCGTGATTGGTCAATACGCGTCACATGACATTGACAATTCAGATGGTCAACTGTCAACTCGCCGCAAGCGGCTCGTTGCACAGAGCGGCACCAATCTAAAGAAACCTCGCGCGTACTGCATTCACCGCTATTGCACTCTGGGACGTGCGTTATTTGTATAATAGTGCGCGGTATGTTTCAAATCTACATATGGAATTGTATTAGCCGGGATGTATTGGGATACCCACGGTGTTAGCGTGAGAATCCTCATTCTACTTGCATATTTGGTAGAGGATGGAAGTAGACATTGATCGGTCGCAAATTAATTTAATTTAGCTGGGTTTTACTGAGCCTGAGGAGGATACTTCGTAGTGGAAATTTATTATACGTGGATTTCACATCGGATTTTAATAGAGGAAAAGTTTCAATTTCAATTCGACTTGGTTCTACAGAGTATACGGCGTAGGAATAGTTTATACTGAATTTGATATCTTCTCGGAATTTATAAAGGTTACCTCTGAGTGGAAAGTTAAGTATGACGATGGTTTATCCATATTCACTTCTTTACGTACGTATAACCAGTATGAATTAATTGATACATGTTTCTAGAGGCAGTCGAAGATAAACGATGCTAAATATCATTTTAATTATGAATGAATAAATGGCATGGCAGTGATCTGATTTATTACCGCGATTATTAAATTTAAACGGATCGTTTAACAATGTTAAATCTGAAATGCGCGGCCCTGCGTGTTGTAAGTGTCTGTGATATGGTGTTGTATTGAAGCCCCCCCCCCCCCCGCCCCTCCAAAAAAAGAACCAACAAAAAGTACAAAACAAAAAAGGGGTCCCTGACTGACCTAAAGATTTGTAATTGTCATTGCAGCATGAGCTAATTGTAATTATAGGGATCTTGGTCCCGTAACACTAACATAGCAATTGATCGTACGATTAATTTTCGCGATTAATTGCATTGATTCATATGTGCCATCAATCGCACCGAATCAATAAGCCGATCAAGTGCTAAGCTTTTTTGTTACGGGGTTTAGAACCCTGCACCTATAATACACCCTTTCACGGTTAAGGCCGCCATTTTAATTTAAAAGTAAACATTGCGCCATCACTGTTTTCAGATGCACATAAATGTGTATTATTGCGTCACTGACTGCGCCTCGCGCTTACATCAACATGGGCGCCACTTTGAATTACGAGTAAACAACTCATTTTCTCGTAATTTAAAATGGCGCCCATGTCGGCGCATGCGCACTCTTGTAACCGTGAAAGGGTGTATTACATCTAACAAGCACAGGGACTCGAACCCTTTACCTTGCAATGTATTGGTATTTAATACTCACGTATCCCTTGTGCCTTTTCCCTTGGAGTGCACGACGACGGCGATGATGATGACGGCGACCACCAAGAACACGACGGCCGCAGCCACAGCAATGCCTATGATGGACCCCTTAGCCAAGCCACCATCACCCCCTTGGGCAGCTGGCAGGGAAAGTATAGGAACAGAACAGTTCAAAAGATGCATTCAAAAGAGGTCTCTATGTGCAAAGTTATGTACATGTTTGGAGTCATGTTTGATATCTTGGAATCGGGTCTTTTATAATCGTATTATGAGTTGTATAGGTTTTGAAGCCTCGTCACATATGAAATGCCATAGTAGGAATCTTTCTATTTTGGAGTGGAATTCAACTTAAGAATTTTGTAGATCGTCTCCAAAAGAGAGTAATTCGATCATTTAATTTTTGGTGAATTCCTTCATATTAGGAGTTGACTCCTAATGGGATTATTAAGATCACACTTAGTGATGTCACGAGACCAATTCGAATGGCGGAGGAGGAGGAGGGGGAGGGGTCATAGTGGAAGGGGGTGAAATTAGCTGCAACTTTTTCATACTTTAGTCCCCCCACCCGTCTCCTCAAATTAGGTTTTAAAGATTTTCCAATTTGCCTTTAAAGGGATAAAATTGTTCCCGGCCGGCAACATTAAACAAACTAATAAAAAGCAAATAAAAAAAACAAAAAAACAACAGAAAGCATAGCAAAGCAAAAAAACGAAAACAACAAAGGTTTCACCAATTTAGCGATTCTTAAACTGGTGAATAAAATTCCCTACATTATCTATCTGAAAAGAAAGAAATAAGCAAAATATAAATAAAAACACAACAAAAAATGTGTAATGAATAGAGGGATTTATGGCTCCTACTCCGCAGCGACGCCTCTTAATAAGTCCGCTGTACCAGTTTGGCCAGGGTGTTAGGCCTCCCTGCAAGGTCACTAACAGGAGGTTATCTCATCAAATCAACTCTCAATTAATATAAGAAAAAGAAGATCATGGGGGACCAACATGCACCGATTAGGCATTGTTTGCTAAATAGAGGGCGGACGTAGCTATAAGTAATGCAGTGGGGCTTTAATCAAACCGCTCCCTGGACAGTCTATTACCTGATCCTGATCCTTGAAGTGAGGACACTGTCAAGGTATCCCCTTCGGATGAGAGGATCAGAGGCTGCACAATCCTGATAGACACACACACACACACATGCACACATTTCTATTACGTGATCCTGATCCTTGAAGTGAGGACACTGTCAAGGTATCCCCTTCGGATGAGAGGATCAGAGGCTGCACAATCCTGATAGAAACACACACACACACATGCACACATTTCTATTACCTGATCCTGATCCTTGAAGTGAGGACACTGTCAAGATATCCCCTTCGGATGAGAGGACGAGAGTGCGGCTGATTGACAGGTCTCCCGCATCCTCAGCGAGAGAATCAGCATCATCCTGAGTGTAGGCATGAATCTCAATCTCCAACTCAGCGATAATGCTGCCAGGGCTGAAAGACGTGGCTTCACAGTCCATACCTCGAAGCTCTGATCCTAACTCCCGCCTCAGATGATTCCCTATCTATTAGGAAGGAAAAAAAACAACATTTATTTGAATTTTGATTTGATTTATTGGTTTCTGCATCTTTTTTTCTTTTCTTCATCATATATACATTTTCATGAACATAATATGGTTTGACTTATACAATTTGGCCTTTTGTTATTGTGAATAATAGTAGTATCAGTAGTAGTAGTTGTAAAATAGTAGTAGAAGTAGTGGTATTAATTGTAACAGTATTAGTAGTTGTAATAGTAGTAGAAGTGATCAAGTGTGCGCTTTTAAAAATGACGCCTGGCTGGAATGCTCCCCAGGGAGTGGATAATGTGCATGCATTGTGTGCGGGTAAGCCTGAATCCGATGACCGGGGTAATAATATATATATCTGTAAAGCGCTTTGAGAGGGCCTTCGGTCTTGAAAAGCGCTATATAAGAACTAGCTATTATTATTATTATTATTAGTAGTAGTAGTAGTAGTAGTAGTAGTAGAAGTAGAGTTATAATCATTACTTGTGTTATTATCATTGTTGTCGTCGTCGTCGTTGTTGTTGTTGTTTCACTATCAATGTTTAATCATTGTTTCAAACTTACCACTCCACAGTACAACGTTTCAAGCTTCTTGTAGCGAGGAGACGCCTGGTTCTTCAGATCTTCAGTAAACACAAGAATCTCTCCGTTTAGACTCTCGCCCGTTAGAGTTATCGTTACAGTGCTAGTAGAAAGCTCTAGGAATCGGAAACAAAATATCAAGGATTAATGTCAGCTGGCTGAGATTATAACCCTCAACCCTTGAATAAACCTTTTTACTTATTTTATGCATACCTTTTGAACAAAAGACTCTATTGATAACTAAAACAAAAAGGAAGTTTTTTCTCCGCCTTAGCAATAATTGATGTATGCACAGTGAATTCAATCCATAAGGACTGACTGGTGACCTGTGTTGAGGGGAACTTTCATGTATAAATTGGAATACATTAGTAAACCGGTCTACCGAGAGACACGTCAATAAACTAATATAACTCGACATCTCAACAATAATTTAGACTCACTCGTGAAATCTGTCTCCATTGCCTCGCAGACCCCTTCCACGCCCATGTATCCGGTGTAACGATAAATGGTATAATCGCTGATTTTAATCTGAAGGTTTTCAATCTCAAAGATTGGTTCGATGATGTCATCGATGGCGTCATTGAAGTACATGGAACACCTGTCGTTGTTTGTATAAATCTCAAAACTGCTCTCGATGATATTCCTGGCAAAAGTCTGACGCTCTTCGTTATCATCTCCTGTATAGTATACGAATATAAAACAATTCAAGATAAGAATATGCGTTTAAGAACATGTATAACTATATTAAGATGTATGACGAAATGGATACAAATAGGTACAAATAGATACACATACAAACGAACAACTAACTGTTGAAAGAAACATCCATACCAATGCCTTCTATTACCCATTCCTCACTTCGACTTTATAATTAAATAAATGATTACAACATGTATATAAATGATGCCCGAATTAAAGACACCATTTTAATTTTTGTCAAAGCTTGTTCTTTAGTTAGAATATCAGAAAACTCTATTAGTTAACGCCTTCAAAGCTGTGTTGGTATTCAGGAAGCAATTGTTCTATTCAACCCCAATTTATTCGTATAAATAGAAGGCATACCCCAATGAATTTCTTGACTTAAACCTGATCGGTTTCCGCAAACCAGCAAAGACAAAACATAGTAGTTCGAGCTCAATATAAGAAATGCGTATATATAAAATCAGAATGACAACGTCCGAAGGGTTCTTTTTTATTTTTGAAATAATTTACCGCATTAGCTTATTAATGTAAGTTCGATTAAAGCTTTTTAACTTTGTTTTTCCTTCAGAATATTATTTGTCCCCTAAAGACGTCACCTGTTATGGCTAGTACTCTGTTGATTTCTTGGCAGAGAGCTTGTCTGCTCTCATATCCTACAGCCTGGAATACAATACGAGCACCGTTCTGGACAAGCTGGTACCACGCCGAAGTAGAATTTACTCCAAACGACTCAAGTGTCTGGTCCCAATCTTCACAGAGCATACCATCTATATTGGGTAGATAGACAACCATCAGCTTAGCACCGAATTCCGATATGATATCAGGTATGGACCTGTCCAGGAACTGGGCGATGTTTGGACAGATGGTCGACGGGTCATTGATGTCGATGTTGTAGAGTTCTTTGGTGATATTCGCAATGATGTCTAGGATATACATGTATGGGTCTTCCTGTCTGCGAACCCTTTCATCAGTTCCCGGGCCGTAGATCAAGTCGTTGACTATCTTGGTAAGGTCTTTACAGAATTCCGTCGCGTCAAATGCCTCCAAGTTACTAGCCGCTTCGCGGATCCTCCCGCAAACTGGCTCATAATCCCAGGAATCTTTAACATAAGACTTAAACTCGGGTACCATCGATTCCAGCTCAGGTAAGACGTCTGTACACACAAAGGCAAGGGAGTCGATGAGTCGGTCTTGTTGCCAGATGCCCCCAACAGCATTCAAGAAGAACTCAACGGTCAGGGTGGTCTCAGGGATGAGCTGGACTGGAACAGGGTCTGGGAGGTCTATTTCATCTGAGATTAGAAATGAAATAAAAGCCATTTTACTTATCGCCAAACGGAGCAATCGATATAAATGAGCAACCAGAGGCAAGTAAGTTTCAATAAATTATAATCCACATGGCTCATGAAGTGTCAGGTTATTTTGTATCATCATTAGCCCAGCGTCTGTTCTGTTTATTTTTCAAAAACCTTTGGAAAACTTCTCTTAACGATGGCGCCCCCCCCCCCCCACACCGCGCCAGTGACTGACTCGGCCATTAATAAATCTTCATTTGTATGGCAATTAAACTATCCATGATGACTCTAAACGCTTTTCTAATATACTACAGGCTAACCCTTGTGTTTTAATTTTTGAAAACATATCATCTGCTAAAAATTGAGCAAAGAATACCAAATAAAGTACAGTACAATACAATGTGTACTACAAGAAGGGTATTACAGGTACGTAATGTTAATGGCATTTACGGCTTTATTGCAGGCAGCCGACGATCTGATCGAAATTTGTTCTGTGAGCGTTGTTTTAATGAAACGAACACAAAACATGTTTTCTTTATTCTCTCTTCTTTTTGTTTTATAATAGTACAGTGTATACGTTTAATATTATCACAGTTTATGAACTTACACGTGACAGCGTTCTCCATTGCTGTACAAACAGCTGCCACTCCACCATCAATGCCGGTATAAGCAAGAATGTCATCGTTCGAAAGCACATAGGCGGGTATGTTCACACGTATAAGGGGCAGGATGACATTGTCAATGGCGTCATTAGCCGATGAAGTACATCTGTCAGCCTCCTCCACGGTATCGAAGATTTCGGAGATGATGTCCATGGAGAACGTTCTCCTTGCGGCGTTGTTATCTTCTGCAAAAAATGAAATACAAATAAAATAAATTATGAGGAACAAAATATCACAAAGACTTTCCAGAAATCAAAGTAAGGACAATTTTTGAATACCACATTTTCTGCCCCTAAAACCCCACTGTACTACTTGTAGCGCTTTTAGCGCTTAGAGACTTCGGTGGTAAGCGCTTTATAAGTAACGTTTTTATTATTATTATTGTACTGTAGCTACTTGCTCCCTCTATATAGAAAACAATGCCTAATCGTGACCATTGGTCCCCAATGATCCTCTTTTTAATTGAGAGCTGAGTTGATGAGATAGCCACCTGTCAGTGACCACCCTGAGTGATCTCAGGCGCGTACGCAGGGGGGGGGGGGTTGGGGTCTTCTTACCCCCCCCCTACCGCTTATTCAGCGGTCGGCTGAGTCGTTGCGATTTTTTGGGGAACAAAAAAAAAAAAAAAAAAGGGCCCTTTACCCCCCCCCCCCCCGCTTATTCAGCGGCTGGCTGAGTCGTTGCGAAATTTTCGGACCGATTTATAAATGTTAACCCCCCCCCCCCCCCCTTGAAAAAATCCTGCGTACGCGCCTGGGTGGTCTAATCCCTCCTAGCCAAACTAGTACAGAGAAAAACCAAGTTCGGATAACGTCCTATTGCTATCATGATAATGTTCGCATATTTTACATGATGGTGAACGTGGCTATTGGAGAGTATCTTGTCTTTTGGAAGTCTTTGGTATCACGTTGAGATTGGATCACTGAAAGATTAAGCTTATATACTGTACTTCGTGAAAACTATTACACATCGAGGACGGCCCTGTCTACAAACAGGGATCTATGTTTTTATCACCATTGACAGGACGACACCGGCCGATCAGTAAAACATTGTGACGTCGTGGAGGGCCTTACACATATTATTAGACACAGTTTTAATATCCTTCTGGCTTTGAAGTGACATTTCTCAGTAACCAAGACGGATGAATGAAAAGAAAAGAAGATGTCTATATTTTAGCAAGACATTAAGCACAAATCATTATCTTACCTTGCACCGATAGTGCTTGCTCAAGATGTTGACAAAGATCCTCTCTGTCGTCATATCCGACCACCTGAGATCCGATACGAGCACCATCTTGAATAATGCTGTATAAAGGCGACGTGGAATCGATGCCTGCACCTTCAAGGAAGCCTTGCCAGTTTGCACAGATCGGAGCTGCCCGAGGTAGATAGGCACTCATCAGTTCAGCCCCAAACTTAGAGAGGAGATCTTGAAGAGATGGCCTCAGGAAATTCTCCTTGACGTTGGTACAGATGGTGTTGATTGTAGATGGGTCATTGATGATCATGTTGATGTCAATTCCATAGAGGTCTCTGGTGATGTTGATCAGGATTCCAAGGATACCCAGGGAATCATCCATATATTCCGCTTGTCTGCGATATCTTCCGCCACTGTCCTGAGATATAAGGCTATTGACCTCAGTAATTATGTCATTACAGAATCCCGTTGCGTCAAAGGCATCCAGATCTTCAGAAGCTTCGATGACTTTATCACAGACGAAACCCCAAACCAGACTTGACTGGTCCACTTCAGGTACCGCCGAACCGACTACCGGTAGGACACCTCTGCAAGCATAGGCCATCGAATCAATGAAACGATCCTTCTGCAAGATACCACCAGCAGCGTTGATCATGAATTTAATGGTCAAACCAGGAAATATCTCTCCCGGGTTCTGAAATGGCTGGAATGGCTCCTCATACCCTGAAGCCATGGCAACAAGTATTGAGATTGCGAAAAAAGCAAACGACCTCATTGTTGGATCGTTTAACAGCTGGCCTAATATAAGGTCGATCGCACCAATCGAAAACTAGAATGTTCAACGTCTCAAGTCCTATATAGAAATGAATTGCGAGAAATCAAGTTATGTTCCGACTTACCACAGTATTAACTACTAGCCTTTACAAAACCTATAGGCCCGTATTCTATCCTAATTCGGATAAAAATGAGCCTAGGTCTATCTAAATCACATTTAACAAATTTAAACTTTAGACGTCTGAGGGACTTCCTTTTTTAAATCCGATTTTGTTTAAAGGCATACACACAGAATCGGGCTTGAAATTCAGCCAATGCCAGATCATGGTCATGTAATATAGATACAGAACAAGGGGGTGTTTCACAAACACTAAGATTGACTTTAAGTTTGACTTAACTATGGCAAGCCATTCATGCCACAGTTGGTCTCACTATTATGATAACAATAATAGATCAAGATACATTTATCTTGATCTAAGGAGACACAAACGAACGAACCATTATGATCTTTAGATATTCTGTAGATTTGTGACATTGATTTGTACGTCCTTTAAGAGACCGATTCCAGTTAATGGTGAGAGCAACAGTGGCACGAACGGCTTGCCATAGTCAAGTCCAACTTAATGTTGATTTTGGCCTTTGTGAAAGACCCCCATGATAGGCTTCGAGTGAGTGGAAGAAACGCAATGGGAAATGAAGAAAGACGGACGGAAAGGAGGATAGAACCATACGAGGGGAAAATTAAGAAAGAGAGATGATATAAGAGGAATATAAAAGAAGAGGTAAAGAGAGAGAGAGAGATATGAAGAGGGAGAGAGATCTAGAGTAAGAAGAGGGAGAGAGAGGTAGACAGAATGAAAGGGAGAGAGATAGAGATAGATAGGAGATAGGGGAGAGATGGCGGACATATATATATATATAGAGAGAGAGAGAGAGAGATAGATGCATTGGGAAAGATGAAAAATAGGATTTAAAAAAAATGAGTAAATGAGAATAATGCGGACAAAAACTGAAATAAGGACAAATAAAAAGAGGAGGAAGAATGGCTATTCAAGAAATACGCAACCATATTAAAAGCATAACCCCCTGACTTGTGCAGTCAACCCAACGGTAAATAGACCCATTACACACACTCAATGATGCTAAGAATTTCATGGACAGAAAGAGTTTCTAATAATGAGGTATTTGTCATGGCAGGAACAAGACGAAAGCTTCTGAATAATTATAAGAGGTCGACAGCTGAGCTTCTTGGGCCATGTTATACAGAAGAATGGATTGGAAAAGCTTGCACTGACTGGAAGAATAGAGGGGATGAGGAGTAGGGGTAGAAGGAGGATTCTGTGGATGAGTAGCTTAATGAGTGAGATTACTGAATGTGGAATTGATCTCGGGGAGAATGAATTACTTCATAGAATATGGGACAGAGAGATGTGGCACTCGATGGTCACCAACGCATCATGATACGGCACGTAGAGAGAGCGAGACAGAGATGCACACTCATCTCGAAGGCGATAGGTACAACCATTCGAAATGTCGATATAGAGCATGAGTGGGCATTTTTTTTTCAGGGATAACTAATAGTGTAACCGCAAACCTCATTAAAATATTAAAATTAAAGTTTACACAAATTTGAAAGACCAATACAAAGGAAATGTCCATACGTTTCTGACTCACCATCTATTGTTAATGGTCTCGCGACCTTCGACTCTGTATGCACAATGAGTGCAGGCATATTTCTGTTTTTGAACAAATAGCGTAACTTGTGGACTTTTCCTCCCTTTCTCGATACAAATTTGTGTACACCGCCTTGTTTGCAATAGAAACACATGCTCTGTCAACGACGTGGGAATATTTTTTCCCTTCTGTTTTTGTGATATTTAAGCAGATTCATACTACCTAAGTGCTTTCTATGTACATTTTATTTACGGCAGCTCTTGTGAATTTTAAACAAACATGATTCTCATTTGAATTAATATCATGTTTATATTTATTTCATCATTAAGAAATAAAGAATATATTCAATATAAATGCATAGTTTATCAAATTATTGCCAGAAAGTTATACAATTAAAACACATAAGTAGAAAAACGGTTGAAATACATCAAACAAACAAAAGCTACCCCGAACGATGATACTTTAGCTGATTATACTATTGTATTATATCATTTATATGATACAAGTACAAAACCACTCTTTAAAATAATCTAAGTCTGTCCAAATATTTTTCATTAATTTATGTTGTTTTAATTGTTGTGGATGTAGTACCTTTTGAAACCGAACATATTGCATACTGTATACAAGTTACAATTAATGACTTGACTGGATATAGTACTTTTTGGAACCGAACTGGTTTTTAAATGCCATTGTTGACTTATTGAGAGAAATTCAGATTTGTGGAAGTGTCCGTGCATGATGCTACTGGAAATGTGTACATAAATGCCATTTTTTTTTTCTTTCTAAATTGATACAAAATGGATGTAGTACCTTTTGGAACCGAGTACTTCAAATGACAAAACATGGTTGACAAGATTTAGATATAACATACCAGCAGAAAGTGTACACACATAGGGATATACGCCCCCTATCTACACATGGATAGGGGGCGTATATGCCTATGTCTCATGTGTTTACACATATAGTTCGAGTGGAGGGGGAAGAAAGATAGGGAAAGAGAGAGAGAGAGGGGAGAATAGAAGAGTAAATAAGGGAAAAAAAGAGAAGAGAAAGGAAGGGAAGGAAGAAAAAAGAAGAGAAGGGAAGGGAAGAGAAGATAAGAGAAAGGAAGAGAATAAAAGAGAATGGATGGGAAAGGGAGTGAAAAGAAGAGAAGAGAAAACAGGAAGAAAAAACTTAGTAGAAGCTCATACAAAATGTTTAAAAAATTGATATTATCAAATCAAACAAAATAATGTTGATTTGTTTTTAAATATCATGACATAGATTTACCACATATATTATGCACATTAGTCATTTGGGAACATTAATATGAAATGTCTAAAATGACAAGAGCTAATGTACATATTATGTAGATCTTAATAGTTTCCACTACTTATATTTTCCTACCTAAAAGAAAAAAGAACAATACAAACTAGTTCATTATTGTTTTAGATCCCAACGGATTTTGTCATATCTTGGCCATTTTCTAATTCATTTTACTGGCCCATGTTTTATTTGTTGTGTCCTTTGTATTAGGTGCGGGAGATCTGGGAATAACCACTTTTAAAGGTGTAGCCCAGCCTAACTTCGAATCAATTTGAAAAATGTAGAAAAAAACAAACGAAATAGTTACTGAAGTGGGAATATTTCGAGAGAAGACTCATGAAGAATAAAATATACTAACTCATTTATTTTATAGATCCCTACGGATTTTGTCATATCTTGGCCATTTTTTAGTTCAATGTTAATGGCCCATGTTTTAGTTGACTCCTCTGTATTATTATATAGCAAATTGCAATATTAATTCCTTTGGGGATTTCGTTTAGTATAGTGGTCAAATTAGAAAATAGTAATAAATATTTAATTTTTGTATTAGAAGCTCAAACAAAATGTTTTAAAAAAAATGATATTATTAAATCAAAAAAAATAATGTGGATTTGTTTTTCGTTATGACGTACGCTTTATTTGCAAAGCGGGCAAACTGGGTTGAAAATGTGGACATTAACATGTGTCCACCATGGTAGGTAACATTAAAGGTAAAGACCAGTTATGGTCATGCGATTGCATTGTGAAAGAAACGTTGTGGAATCGATCAGAAAAGGTTGATCATCTAGCATCTGCAAGGTTCTGGAATCATCAAGATGATAAGAAATTTGGCCCATTCTTCGTAAAGTTACAAGCACTATACACAGGAAGATGTATATGGGACTACCCTATATATCTCACAGACCATGAGAGAAACAAATTTTCCAAATATATGAATTAGTAGGCGGTTTCCCGGCAAATTGTTTATCATCATGTATTAGTCAAAACATATTCTTTCACATGATTGGTAATGAGAGCTTCCATTTCATTTTTTGAAATTGGGGCGTTTCCAATACTGGTCTTTACCTTTAACAACATAGTGTGGGGGCATTTGAATTATAACAATTGGGTACTTATAGATATATGCATTTCCTGTCATGGCCAATGTTCATTTGCATATTTTGCGAATTATGTTCACTATGTGGATCTGAAAATATCATTTCATTCACTGACATTAAGACATCACTTTAAAAACAAAGACCCTTTATTTTTGTCACCTTTATGCACATTCATTTGAGAACATTGATATAAAATGTCTAACATGACAATAGTTAATGAGCATAGTATGTAGATTGTTATACTTTCCACTAATATTTTTCTAACTAAAAAATAAACAATACAAACCAGTTCATTTATTTTATAGATCCCTATACAATTTGTTATTTCTTGGCCATCTTCCAATTAATTTATAATGGCTCATGTTTTATTTGTGTCCTTTATATTTTGTATAGCAAAAAACCAACAACAAACATGTCTACAATGTTCTCAGACGCATGCGCTCTATCCGTGTGCGGGAGATCTGGGAATAACCACTTTTAAAGGTGCAGCCCAGCCTAACATCGAATTAATTTCGACAAATGTAGAAAAAACTAACGGAATAGTAATTGAAGTAGGAGAATTTAGACAGAAGATTCATGAAGTATAAAATAAGTAGCTCATTTATTTTATAAATCCATACGAAATTTGTCATATCTTGGCCATCTTCTAAATCATTGTTAATGGCAAATTTGTTACTACATGTAAACTTGTTCATGCAGGTGATACTGCGGGGAAGGCGTGGCGCAGGTGAATGCGTGTGCGTGCCTTGTGGCTCTCTGGGAGCAGGCGTGCATGGGTTTGAATGCATGTTGGAAACTGGATTGCGTCCGAGGCTGCGGCCTATATATTATTGTATACATTACTGTATCATGAGTGTACATGTCTACTGCCTCGCTCGCGTGACCCCGTTCAATGACCTCGTTTAATGACCTCAATATTTTAAAGTGATTATCGTGTCATTTCTTTGGTAACCGTGCAAATTAATTTGTTTGCTGTATTTGCTATTTTTGCTATCTTTGCTTGTTTAACTTTGTATATCATCTTGCAAAGGCCTTCTTGCCCACCTATTCTTATTGTTTCGTACTTCACCATTACAACCACTCCAATCAAATATTGGTTTTATTTATGGGAACCTATAATCTACAAGCTGAGCTTTTTAATAGCTTCCTCACATGTCACCCTGTATAACCTTCTATTCAATACAATTAATTTCGACGTCTGTTCAAAGAATTAATTATATAATGTGACACTTTTAGTATATTTCATATTATGTTCTAATCTTGTCAATTATGTGAATTATTTTCTGTGAAATGTAAAACAAATGAACTTGAAACTTGAAGTATAATCATTCGAGTGATTTATTGATGAATGGTAAATAAATCAAAAAGTTCATCACCATCTACAGAATAGTATACAAATAATGAATGGTTATGAAATAGTGCAAATATTTTCATGAGTTGAAAGATTAACATTCAGGATTAACCTTAATCTTTTAACGAATGAAAATATTCGCACTATTGAACGAATGAAAAACATTCATTACTTGTTTTATACAACATCGAAGAAGATCTAATAGAACGTTAATCAACAAATTATGCTTTACTCCTTATAAATCAAAGTTGGAGTCAATTCTCGATTACATTCAGATCGCCTTCGCGTCAGATGCACGCAGGGATACGCGCACGGCAGAGAGGTACGCCGTCTGCATATAACCAAAAATGCACGCTCGTGCAATAGAACATATATTAAATATCATGTGACCAACAGTCCTCCAATCAAATAACAAGGATCCATGTAGGTGTTGTATAAAACGGCATGTGAGCTAAGTGGGTCATAGAAGTACAGTTAAAGCTCGATATGATATTGCATTTTCGGCTTTGGGTCTGTAGCAATAAGCAAGCAATTGGGCAATAGTACAGTCTTGCATAGAGACACCTTAACAAAAGTTTTACAAGTGAACCAGTACAGATACAAAAACACGTGAATACAAGGAACAGGAAACTGACACCATACACCGGAAAAGGGATTGAAAGAAGAACTTGACACAGTTAAAGAAAGAAAAAGTACAAGATGTAGGTACAGTACAAGCAGAGAAAGCACTACAGATAAGTATTCGTAGGCGGAGCGAACGAATGAGCCCATGAGCAATGGCAATAGTGGAGCATCTGAGCATGTTCCTGGCGAGATGCCCAATAAATATAATGGTTCATAATATCAAGGAGGAAATACACGCAATGTAATAAGGGAGTTTACAGATAGCACATGGTAAAAATGACCCCAAATATCCACACATCTGTGGAGAATAACTGCCAAAGTCCTAGATGTGCTTCATGAATACCTTTTGTTTGCCCTCTTGAAAAGAATACTTCCACCTGCGTATCTTAGAATGTACCGTTGGTGCATAAATGAATAATGTTACATAACTTTCATGAGCGCATATCCAGTATTCATCTCTGGTGGGTTTTACCTTTTTGGTGCAAATGACCTTTATCTGCCCATGCGCAGATTGTATCTGTAAACTCCCTTATTAGATGCGCTCATTGTAAATACCAACATGTGAACGTAAACAATCTAATATAATGGAAAGCATAATATTACTGATATTTTAAGACATAACAATATGAAAGACCATCAGTTAATTCACTGCTTTTAGTATCGATTCAAAATACATGGACAATTGAATACAGGTGGATAATACCAGTGTTACGATTTTCAAACGATGGAAATTCGGGAAGGCAATGAAAAAAACAGGGAGAATCGTACGACTTTCGTTCGTACGAACCTTTGTGACCGTAGCTTAAGCATGCAATGAATCAGAACAATGTGGTAAGAAATATTGACTAAAGAAATGGGGAATTTAGAAAAGTATAAACCATGCTACGCAAAATATGTTTCTCAGTTACTGTCCATACGATAATAAAGGGTTTAACTTTAATATTGAGAATTCAAATAAAAAAGAAAGAAAGATGAAAGCATACTGCCAAACAAGACAATTACATATTGAGAACTTTTGGGGGATTTAAAATGAAAGTGTGAATCAATGCATACAAGACAATTTCACATCGTTCGGCTTAATTGAAAATCATAATATAAATGGAAGAATGATGCAGGACAATTTCACATTGAGTAGCCTTAAACGAGATTTTACATATGAAATTATGAGAGCAGGGAAGAAAAAATATCACCTGGGTAGGCGAAGGGCGTTAGCTCGAATTTCAGGTCAAAAATGAAACATTTAGCAGAAGGTCGTTAGCACTAAGTCACCACAAACTTTTATAAAACTGACTTATTTCCGAGAAACAAATTGTGGCTGTGTTCTACTATAACAACTTTATAAGCCTTTTAAGTTTTAAACCAATTTTCAGGACGAAAAGCAGTTTAAATAAAAAACACATTTTTAAATGCGAATAATTTGCTCACGCTCTAACGCCCTTCTGCCAGCTGGCCGACGAAATGTCCAATTAAATAGTCTAAATTAAGAATTTACAAATGAAAAGGTGAAGGCATGCAACAACATTCCCATTGAGTACGTCTTACCTAAAGTCTACTGACTTTTATGCCGGATTTCTTTTGAAGTGGGTACCCCTTGTTAGAAAATAGCTGACGACTATCATTAATTGATAGGAGGTTGAAGAATGCTTCACACAATAAAGCTCCGAAAATAGCTGAAGACTATCATTAATTGATAGGAGATTGAAGAATGCTTCACACAATAAAGCTCCAAGAATGAAACAGATCTTTGCTTCATGTGTACACGAATGTTCTCAGGCGCATGCGCTATTTATCCATGTGCGGGAGATCTGGGAATACTGACTTTTAAAGGGGAGCCCACCCTAAACATCGAATTAATTTCAACAAATGTGAAAAAAGGGAATAGTAACTGCAGTAGGAGAATTTGATAGGGAGAAGATTCATGAAGAATAAAATATACTAACTCATTTATTTTATAGATCCCTACGAAATTTGTCCTACGTGGCCAGCTTCTGATTAATGGACCATGTTTTATTTGTGTCCTTTTCATTATTATAAGGCAAATTGCAAGATATTTTTTTTTTTTTTTTTTTTTTTTTTTTTTTTAGGGGGGGGGGGGTTGTTTAGTATATTGGTCAGTACATTTCTGTACTTGTTGTAATTATCAATAAGATCCTCACGATGATGTTATTTAATATTAAATAACTTTTGAATACATTGTATGTTTTACACAAATAGATGTTTTGATTCCTCGAGCTATGCCTGTCAAAGGAAGTTACTCAACTGGGTAAGGGGGCAAAACACAAACAAAAGATTCTTTAATAGCCATGTTTTTAGGCACACGCGCTCTTTATCCATGTGCAGAAGTCTGGGAATAACCACTTTTAAAGGTATAGCTCAGCCTCACGTCGAATTAATAAAATTATTTTAAAAAAACGGTTACTGAAGAATGGAAATTTAGAGAGAAGATTCATGAAGAATAAAGTATACTAGCTCACTTATTTTATAGATCCCTACAAAATTTGTCATATCTTGGCAAACTTTTAATTTATTGCTAATAGCCGATGTTTAAGTTGTGTCCTTTTCATTATTATATAGCAAATTTCTTTTTGGATTTTGTTCGGTATAGTGGTCAGTGATTTTATGTACGTGTTGTGCTTACTGTTAATTAAGATTTTCACGATGAGTTGATTTAATAACTTTTGAATACACTGTATGTTTTACACGAATGGATTTTTTGATTCCCCAAACTATGCATGTCATACGAAGCTATTTAGTGCGAGGAAGCGGGCAACGAATCAAAAACAAAAAATGTCTTTAATATAGGGAGTTGCAAGAGTAATTCCTTTTTTTTTTAAATTTTGTTTAGTATAGTGTTCTGTACATTTCTGAACTTGTTGTATTTATCAACAAGATCCTGACGATGATTTGATAACTTTTGAATAAATTGTATGTGTAACCCGAATAAATTGTATGATTCCCCGAGCTATCCATGTCATACAAAGTTACTCAGTCTGTGGGAAGCGGGCAAACAAACAAAATGTCTATAATATCCATTTTCTCAGGCGCATGAGCTCTTTATGCACGTGCGAGAGATTTAGAAATACCCACTTTTAAAGGCATCGTTTAACAATGTTAAATATGAGATACACGGCCATGTCTGTGATATGGTGTAATATTGAAGCCCTACACAAATTGCGCTTTAAAATGATCAAGAAGTGCCTCAAAAAGTAAAAAATCTTTGAGTGACCGTTTTTACCATACACATATCCCCCAATAGACTGTAGTATTATAAAACCGTTAGGAAAACGCAAAATTTGATTTCGATTTCCAATCATAAATATCTTGCTAAGTAGACAGGCGATCGGCTTGTAAAAGTCATGGGGCTCCTGAATGACCCAAATGTTTATAATTATCATTGCAGCATGAGCTAAATCCAGGATTTCGTTTCAGAATCTGAGACAAAGTCACCGGATCCCTTTAAAGAGATTGTTGAGGAAGAGTTCTGGGAAGAGGTGAAAAAAGTTGTGAGCGTTATCATTGCTATTGTGAAAGTGTGCAGGAAAATCAGATTAAAATTGTTCCCCGAAAAACATGGCTCTTGAAATGCCTTAATATTCTAAAATTGGCATGTAACATCATACAAATCGGGACGGATTTTTATGCCACATGTTCGTGTAGTCCCATAATTATCTTTCTGTGTACGTTGCTTGTTAAACTTTACCATGACTGGGCCAAATTTCTTATCATTTTGATGTTTCCAGAACCTTGCAGTACACACCAATACTTATATGCTAGATGATCAACCCCGAGGATTATCCCGAAGAAGACTGCAGTGAAATGGTTTAATTTGCAAATAGTTTTGGTCGACTGTTACTTTTAGTGGATCATTGCATACACGTACCTCGTTTACCTATTTTGTATAGCATTAGTTATAATTTATTTTGAAAATGTATACATTAGGTTTTATATATCTAAAATGTAGTATGGTACATTATATTATTGACTTAATGCATTATATGTCATGTTATTACGAGAAGAAAAAAAAAGTGTTTCTGCTTTATTTAATTTTCCTTTTGTTTTGCCATATACATGTACACTGCATCGTAAATTGATTTATATGATATATATGTTTACAAAAAGAATATTGACTTGTTTAATTACATTGTAAACTGATTTATATGATATATATGTTAAACAAAAAGAATATTGATTTGTTACATTGCATTGTAAATCGATTGATATGTTTATAAACAGAATATTGATGTACGTCATTGAAGTCTATTAGATACAATACAATACGATACACGTATTTTAAAGCTTATCAACACTAGTGTGGCTAGGAGGGATTAGACCACACAGCGAGGTCACTGACAGGTGGCTATCTCATCAACTCAGCTCTCAAATAACATAAGAAATAGAGGATCATGGGGGACCAACAGGCACCGATTGGGGAAGTTTTCTACATAGAGAGAGCAAGAAGCTACAAGTAGGACAGTGGGGCTTCAATCCTTACCTTCTATTAGGGTGGTATATCGATTCATTTGTGCATTTTGTGATAAAAGCACACAATTTTGCACACAATTAGATTAACACTTCCTTATCAACACTAGATGTCGAGTCACCTCAAATTTGGCCCGTGTGGCATGATGTGCCCAGGTTCCAAAATGGCATCTCCAAGTTACCTTCATGCATGTTATTGAAATATTTGAAACAAGGTTTTTACTATTATCCTTGGCCTCGAAATCTTAAATAAGGAGTAAGGTTCCCCATTTTTCTTAAAATAAAAGCCTATTTTATATTTCAATGTATGAGACAATTTTGTAATGGTAGGTATATATGGATATAAATATACATAACCTTACATGGGACATCTCTATATATAATGTGTGTGTGTAGAATTTACTCAATGGGATCGTGGGAATATTGCTTTATCAAAAGTATGAAGAAAAGGAATGACAATTACAAATATGAAGAGAAAACAAAGTGAGATTGTAATCTTAAAGATAAGGTTAAGGTCAAGCGATTGCATTGTGAAAGAAACGTTGTGGAATCAATCAGAAAAGGTTGATCATCTAGCATATAAGTATTTATGTGTATTGCAAGGTTCTGGAATCAATAAAATGCTAAGAAATTCGGCCCAGTCTTGGTAAAGTTACAACCACTGTACGAAAGATGTATATGGGACTAAAAGAGCACGTGGCAAAAAAATTCGTCCCGATTCGTATGATGTTACATGCCATATTTAGAATATTAAGGCATTTGAAGAGCCATGCTTTTCAGGGAAGATGTTTTATCTGATGTTCTTTCACACTTGCATAATACAATGATAACGCTCACAAATTGTTTTTCACCTATTCCCAGAACTCATCATTCTCTTTAAGTTATCTTCATCTTGCCTATGCATTTTGTGGTGAAAGCACAACACCTGTACGCTATACAAAGTAGCCACTATTATTAGTATTAGTATTATTTTAGGCTCAACGGGATTTGAATATTTAATACTTGAAATGGGATATTGAGCCATTTCAATTTTTCACGTGTAACCTAGTCAGGGTTCCCTAAAAATGCCTGCCATAATGTTCATTTCCTGTATCATTGGTCCTAGGTAATATTGTTAAATAACTATCAACGACCCCCCCCCCCCTCACACACACACACACACACACACACATATCTATACAAATCAAGTTTTCCATCGAATCACTGTTGGACACAAAACGCGCAGAGAGACAAAAAGAAAAAGAAAAAGAAACATGGAGGTACCATTTCAATTCAAGTTTGTGTAAATAGCATGCACACGGTGATCAATCACCTTTGGCATCCGTTTAAACGAAAGCAGGTTTAATGTTGTTTCAGTCAAGAAAAAGTAAACTCGTGCAAATATGGCACTTTGATCCTGGTGCTTCAAAGTGATCAAGACGTGCCTCAAAAAATGTAAAAAATCTTTGAGTGGCCGGTTCCATACTCGTTTTCCCCAATAGACTGTAGTGTTATGAAAACCGTTAGGAAAACGAAAAAGGTTTCGATTTCCAATCATAAATCTCTTGATAATCAGACAGGAGATCGGCTTGTAAAAGTCATGGGCTTCTTGACTGACCTAAAGGTTTATAATTATATTTGCAGCATGAGCTAAATCCAGGATTTTTTTTTCAGAATCTGAGACAAAGTTATTCAGTTTCCATATGCAAAAGGCCATTATATGCTGACACCAGAATGGAAATACCGTTGATGTGTGTGCAAGTTTACACACAGTAAACCCGTAGACCCATCAACATATACCCCCTCCCCCTGGTATCTTCGGGTGAGAGGAAAAAAGGGGATGATGACTTCATTAGAGTCGGGAATAGGGGGGGGGGGAAGTGAGCACTAATTTATTTTGTTTGGTCCTCGAAAATTTGAAGAATTGCACCCCCCCCCCCCCCCCACTTGAGGGCCAGGGGGGTGGGGGGCGGGGGGCATCTCCAAAAAAGGGTAAAATTAACGTTACAAAATGTAAAAATACACATTTCGTTTTCCAGGGGGGGGGGGGCCGGACCCCCGCCCCCCTGGATCCGCCACTTGTCTCGTCTAGCCTATTGTAATTCACTACTCACTCCATGGTATTTCGCTTAAAGATCTGAACTCCCTTCAACTCCTCAAAAATAAACCTCTCATCCCTGATCTCCACTGGCTTCGAGTTAAAGGTAATACAAAGTTTTTGGAAATTTTGAAAATTGGGTGGATAGTGATTCTTTACAATTTTGATATATTTGGATGCCCCTGTGGATGTATTATAAGCACTAGAAAATTTAGCCTCCAAAACACTTCTGCTTTCGAGAAAAATTGAATATAAAAATTTACCGGTGCTCCCGGTAAATTTTGATAAATTTCAAATAGCTCCTACGGCCGTACAATAGTAGCTGCGACCATGAAAATCTCAGAATTTGTAGTTGTGCTATATAATTTTCAAACGGTAATAGCTAATCGGTCGATTTTAGTCAAGAAAAATTGTTGTATAGCTTAATTAATTTCTTAACCTTGAGAGGGAGCTATACAACAAAAGGAGTTTATTATGTATAATTATATAACTTAAGACTCGATTCCAACCGCGACAACGATCACTGAATATTGTAGGATCGCATATGCTCCCAATATGTTCATTTGAACCGAATTCATGACCCCATACCAAAACTTTGTATTACCTTTAATATTCGTATCATATATAAGGCCCAAACTCCCATTTACAATAGTCTCAATAATCAGGCCCCAGCATACCTAGATGATCTACTCCATTCAAACACATCAATTTGAAATACACTATGAGCAAGTAGTAAAACACTTACCGTCCCTCGAACCAGTAAACAAATATATGAGTGATAGGGCGTTTCAGTTATTGCCCCTAAAGCATTGAGCTCATTACCCACTGTACTAAATAATTGCCATACGGCTCTCACAGCTGTGTCTGAAAACACATCTTGACTATTTGTTTGTAATATTCCTCTCTGTTTGTAATAATGTAAGCTTCATATCAAGTTTCATATATTAAGCTTAATATTAAGCTTCTTATTAAGATGTACTCTTTCTTTCTGTATTTGTATTTCTTGTGTATGTACTCTGTATCTAATGAAAAGTTGATTTCTATTAAAATATACCTATTTTAATGGTAAGTTCGCAGCAATAGAATAGTAGAAAAGAAATGCTGCAGACACTCTCAAAACTGAAATAAATATGTAAAGGTCGAACAAAGGGGGAAAAAGAATGCTCGGTATATCGAGTTATTATAAAACAGTGCATGTGACTGGCATGAAATTCCCATGTAATACTCACGCACTTTGAAACTATAACTGAAGTCTTAAACATTCTGCTTTTCATCATAAACATATAAAAAGCAAAAAATATTGAACAGAATACAAGGAAACATTCGTGCCAATTTCAACGAAATTCCCATGCAAGAATCACGCACTTTGAAACTATAACTGAAGTCTTAAACATTCTGTTTTTCATCATAAACATATTAAAAGCAACAAATATTGAACAGAATAAAAGGAAACATTCGTGCCAACGTTTTATCATTTGTTTGCTTGATCCTCCCCATGTTTATTCTTCGTATACTGCACACGTCTGCACTTTTACACGTAAGCACAAGACGACTATTAATAGTCATGATTTATCAAAGCATTGTGACGCACCAAACTATTGGGCAAATTTGATTTGTTGTCGTCAAAATATCCAGACAACCTTACAAATAACATAAACGCGATAATGTGAAAATTTTCCAGATCGTGTAAATGAGTCATTCTTTCCCAAGAACGGACAGGAACATTGCTTTTGTATATTACAGAAATCAGGGAACAAAATGATATGGAAATATACCTAAGGTATTGGAGGATATTTACCTTCTAGTGACGTGACATGTTTTATTTAAGATGTAATTTCATCATAGAATTTTTAAAGAACATTTTCACCATCTACGTTTTTATTTTGTATTTATTGATAACCCACCAAAATGAATTGCAATAATCATTAATAAGAATTTCCCATCTTACAAAAACGAATTTAAAATATCCAGTGAAAACAGGTTTATTACAATTCAGCATTAAAGACTTTCAGTGCCGATATTTTCAAAAGATTGGATTTAAAGTAAATTTTCGGGATTCTTCAAAGTCATCATGCAAGAATAAAATATGATATCGAAGATTCTATTTTATTCTACTCTCCTGTTATTCCAATTAATGGAAGCTTTTGATACAGTTAATCATTGCGTCTTATTGAAGAAGTTACAACTAATGGGTTTTGATAAGGCAAGTTTAAATTGGTTTAGATCCTACTTATCTAATCGGCACCAAGTAGTGGCCATTCATGATATTCGTTCCAAACTAATGCCTATAACTTGCGGTGTTCCTCAGGGAAGCATTTTAGGCCCAATTCTATTTTCAAGTTATATAAATGATATGTGTATTTGTATAAAAGACTTCAAACTATTATTGTACGCAGATGACAGCGTACTACTCTATTCAAATCCTGATCCTAAATATATTGAGGAAAAGCTCAGTGAACAGCTGTCTACGTGTGTCGATTGGATGACTGATAATAAGCTTTCTTTACACTTGGGAAAAACAGAAAGCATTTTATTTTGTTCTAAAAGTAGTTCTAAAAAGTCATTTGAATTCAAAGTGACACACAATAATCAAGCAATCAAGAGAAAAGAGTCTGTGAAGTATTTAGGCATTGAGTTGGCTAGCGCAATTTCATTTTCATCTTTAGTAGAATCAGTTGTAAAAAAAGCAAATTCTCGTCTGAAATTTTTGTACAGATATCAAAGTTGTATGGATTTAAAAGCAAGACGTACACTCTGTTTTGCTCTTATTCAATGTTTATTTGACTATGCTAACCCTGCATGGTATAGTAACATAAACAAGTCAGATCAAAAGAAGTTGAAGATTATACAGAACAAAATGGTGAGATTTATCAACTGTTCTGGTCCAAGAACTCATGTTGGCTACAGCGAACTTTCTAAAGCTGGTTTTCTTGAAGTCGACCAAAGATCAAAACAACTCGTATTGCATCATGTGCATAAAATATATCATACTAGGTCGAATCATTATATTCGATCCAACTTCGATCTTGTTACTGACGTACATGATTATAATACAAGAAATAGACGATTCAACTTTAACTTACCTGAAAGAGTAGGTAGTATTGGAAATTCGTTTTATTACAATGCCATAAAACATTGGAATTCCCTTCCCAATGGTGTAAAAGAAATAGGAAACTATGATCATTTTAAGAGGAAATTAAAGGAATACCTAATACTTGACAGTCAGAGAAGAGAAGTGAATGACATGTTATATGATTGAAATTTTTATTCTTCTGTCGGTTCATACTTTTTCATGTTGTATATACTTATGTTTTCGTACGTTATAGAAATTCTACAAATTCATCATTATTTTCCTCTTCTTCCTTCTCCTCTTTTTCTTCTTCTCCTTCTTCTTTTTCTTCTTGTACTTAATATCATTTCTATCATCAGTTTAATGTTGTTATTATTATTATCTTTAATAAGTAGTTCTTTTAATTTTCTTATCTGTCTGTAAATATTACTATTTTAACTTATTAATTTGTTACATGTCTGTAAGGGACCCCACTGGAAATAAGCTCTCGAGCTTTCGTGGGTTATCCTGTTCAAGCTGACTTTTTTTGATCTGTTATTATTGTATATTGTTGTATGTTGGAAGCTTGTCGAATAAAAATCAATCAATCAATCAATCAATCATTAATAAGGAAACTAATAACGGAACTCACTGTTCAATTTGGAAGAAATATGCAAGACGCACACAAAACATGTAAAAGAAAAGTTGGAACTGTATGACAAGTTGAAGGAGACTAGAAAGATACAGATTATTTCGTCTTTTTTGAAGCAATGGAAATTGGGATGAGAGGTCATACAGATACACATAGACTCAAGACTGTTGGTGATAAGTGTGAACGTGACGTCATATCTAGAGTGATGATCAGTGACACTAGTACGCATAATCTTCTGTAATCTTTCATTATAACATACCTTGTGAGTAAACAAAAAGTATACACTCAGAATATTGTCATTTATTTTTTAATTCAGCTATGAACGAAAGGTTATCATACATATTTTGAAAGAGTGTTATATCCCGAATCGTTTGATAGCATTTTGTGTGGTATGTGTCCACGGTTGGATGAACAGGAGGCATTGTTTGCGAGAATGCAAACAAATCGGCACTAATGTCCTTTGGCATGACATTAATCTACATTTGCCAATCTCGACCCAGGTGAAGTAAATGGGTAACTGACAGGAATAAATTCCTTGAAATGCTAGAGCGCCATAATATCAGCCATGCTAAAGCCAGGTTAATAATGTGGGGCATCAGGAGGGTCAAGTCTGACAGGCACGAGCGCTATACAAGAACCCACTATTATTATCATTATGAGAGGTGTTAATCAAATAAGACCACAAATCAAAATCGTGGGAATGTGCACCCCTCGCGCTCTCTCTCTCTCTCTCTCTTTCTATTTCTCTCTTTCTCTCTCTTTTTCTTTCTCTTTCTCTCTTTCTCACTTTCTTTCTCTCTCACTCCCCCCACCTCTCTCTCTCTCTTTCTCTCTCTCTCTTTTTTGTTTTCTTTCTCTCTCTTTCTCTTTGTCTCTTTCTCTTTTTTGTTTTCTTTCTCTCTCTTTCTCTTTCTCTCTTTCTCTCTTTATTTCTTCCTCTCTCTTTCTCTTCCTCTCTTTCTCTCTCTTTCTCTTTCACTCTCTCTCTCTTTCCCTCTCCCCCTCTCTCTCTCTCTCTTTATTTCTGTTGGATCCCCCGCAGATTAAAATCAACCGAAATTGTATGAGTCTTGAAAGAGTAAATCGTTACTTAATGATAATGATTGTACAACAGAGCTGCAATGGCCAACGATTTCTGCTAAAAATGAGCAACAATCGTCGCAAAATGGTTTTAACAATTAAAACGAGATATAAAGCTAGACAAAACTATGAACGAAAAAAATAATATCGTCTTAAAAACAGTCAGAAAACAATTTAAAAAAAACAGAATGAATAAGACATAATGCGATCATATAAACAGGTTAATTTTGTGTTTATGTTATTCCTCCCGTACCAAAACAAAAACAAGCAAAACATGAGCAAGATGCAAATAAGGGTAATCTTAAAGGCATTCATTTTTGACATATTGTATATTGTCATGATTATAGTGTCTACTTTATTCTTCTTTATATTTTACTTTATTTTGAAAATAATCTTCTATTATGTTTCTTCTTTTCTCTTGATAATATTTCAGCAGTTGATTGAGAGATTTGGTAGATGTTTGGGATGTAGTATAACAATAGATCCTGGGCACATCACGTATTGCAAAAGAAAATCATGGTAATAAGGATCATAATGAAATCACAACTACTAGACCTACTACTGTAATTGCTGATTATTGAATTGAATTAATTGATAACAATTCAGAGCCACAGCTTATAGCTGATACATATTGAATTCACAAACAAAACTGCAACATATAGAATAAAAGCAATTGGCACCTGGTCCGTGTAAAATAGGCAAAGAGAAATTAAGATTAATATGCTAATGAGGCTGATAAAAAATAGTAATATAATCGTTATTATTATTTTTATGATACTTTCCCGCACATTATAATTTATTCACTCCCTGAGGAACATTCCAGCCATGCGCCATATTACCCTTGGATCGAAAGTCATCTCCACGTATTTTTCAAGTAGTATAATGATTATGTTACTTTGCTTCAGAAATCGGGGCTATGCACGTGTTAATTTGATGCCCTGAAAAATTATTGAAATGAGTCAAATACTGTACGCAATATGTCAATTCCACAGATAAATGTATAATATTTAAAAGGCTGCATGTTCGTGTGTGTGTGTGTTTGTATTGCAAAAATCAATAAACCGTAACGCTCCATGCCAACAAGCCAAATGTACACGAATGAAAAAAAGACACACATGCCTATTGTCACACAAATCATTTTACATGTTCCAACGGTAAAGCCTATCTGACATTAATTTTGATGATCTGACTGCGATCAAATTTTGACTAAAATTGCAGTGGCATTTAATGTGATTTTTCAGGCAGATTATGGTTGAGGAGGCGCGATAGCTCAGTTGGTAGAGCAGTGGTCTCGTATTCCGGCGACCCGGGTTCGAAACCTTTGGTAAGGCACTAATCCTCATTATCAGGTCCCTCGGAGAGGACCTAAAGCAGTCGGTCCTCTGGTCGTGTACTAACAAGCATTTATGCTCTCTTAGCAGTCAGGTAAAATAACAAGCACACACTCTAAGTTACTACATGATGCATCAAATCGAAATATCGAAATACTTAAACCGTCTTTGTGGTACTCTCACTTCAAGTCGTATACACTGAAGACTGTCGTGCGACCATCTCCAATTTGAAGCAGACTTGGCCATTACTTCGGCCAGTAGGATTAAAATCCACGTATAATGTGATTATTTGGATTAGCATTGATAAGAATCTCAACCAGAATGATTATGTTTGCATAAATTCCTATTAATGCAATCTCGACTTTCTCTCAACAATCTAATGGCAGTCAGATCTGCCAATTCTCAGTGAGCTTAACACTCCAAAATCGTCCTGTAAATGGAAATCTACCGGTCAGAAATTTACTACTACTCGTGGTTCGATGCCCGACACGGCACTAATTTCCTTTGACAAGGTATTAATCTACATGTGTCACAAACTTGTCCCAGGTGATGGGTACCTGGCAGGAATTAATTTCTTGACATGCTAGAGCGCTGTAATGGCAGCTACGCTGAAACCGGGGTAATAATGACATATTGCGCCTCGGAATAGAATTTCTAGATAGACGGCACTATATGAATGCATATTATTATTATCGATATCACTATATTTCTTACCTCTTGGGAGAACGCCAAGTCAATGCAAAACCGTCTTATAGGTCGAATCCGTGATAAAATATCACCTAACCTTGAATGCTCTCACAATCCTTCCCTTTGGCGTATCGTCTGTACAGACCAGTGCTTCACCACAACTCGATATGGTTAGTACACATCAAACCCTCGATGCAAACCATATTCCGTTGGTCTGGTATAACAAAAAAATATGCGTATTGCACACGTCACTCCATCACGTGACTCTTCTAATGTTCGACAGTGCCTGGCAAAAGCGGTCATGTATATTTCATATCATCATCCATCTATGCCGAAGATGACTTAGATGTACACGTTTTGATTCCATATGAAATATGTGTACAGTGCGTTTCAAAAAAAGTGTATACAACTATGGTAGCTTCTAATCAAAGAGAGTATAACCTTTGTGACCTTGAATCATGTATCCTGATTTTGGGTAACTAAAACCCTGTCGAATGATGCATATTCATAATTGGGCTGCCACGGATGAATGAGCAGCAGGCTTATCGAAAATATTATGAATATGATATCATTGAACAGAGACTAAGTTATTCTTCATCATGAAATAGATTTTAAAGTCATATTGGTTATGAACGTTTAATTAGGAGCTATTAAAGTGGTGTAGACTTTTACTTTGATACGCATTGTATTATTATAATTAATAAACTATTAGGTAAGGGCGCTACAGAGTAATCCAGTATTGATTCTATACAATATATAGGTAATTACCGACGGTCCTATTTTCCAATTGAAGCTCTTAACAAAATTGATTATGACTTGTGTTCTCTTAATGGCTACCACTCATCGATACCTTAACAACTTGATTATATCAGTTTATATATCAGTTTATATATATATATATATATATATATATATATATACAAATTAACGCTTTTAAAATTACTTCTAATATGCTGCTTTTGATGAAATATATCTGTTATTTTTAATTTTCTACTGCACAATCTTCATCATCTTAATCTATGATAAGAAATCAAAGGTATTGTTTATAGATGTTGGACAAAGATTTAAACCAAATTTAACTTACAGAATTTTGATCCCGATCTGTGCCACCTTTCCTAGGTCTAATACAACATGAAACATAAAACATTTAATGGGTCACGTGGTCTAAATGATTTAATAATTGTATCAAGATGAACCGAACATAATGAAAGAGTAGGCGGCTCTTCACTTTTAACAAGCGCCCCCTCCACCTCTGATAATTGCCCTAATCAAATCTAAGAGGTTCCGCTTTTGCTTTGACAAGTTCTCATTTTCCTTTGTAAAAAGTGTCCCTTCCCCCTTTCCATAACTACCCCTTTTTACCCTTTATTTTTACATGTATCCCCTTTCCTTTTTGTTTACTAAGTGCCTCTTTTCATTATTATAAATGCCCCCATTTAAAAAAGAACCCCTTTCTCTTTTTATAAATGCCCCTTTTCATCTCTTGTAAATGACCCTATTCAATTATGAGAGATACTCGTTTTACTTTGATAAGTGCCCCTTCCTTTTTTCATAATTTCCCCTTTTCATCTTTGATAAGTGCCCCGTTTATTTTAACATGTGCCTCTTTTGCTTTTTAATAAGAGCCACTTCCCCCATCTCATGAAAGCCCCCTTTCACCTCCAATAAATGCCCCTATTATCTGATCAGCGCCCCTTTTCCTGTCTTGGAATCCAGGGGGGCTTAGCTTTTTGAAGCCCAGGAGTTTTAGGAATTTAATTATGATCAGATGAAAATTCAGGGGCCGTCTTATTGACCGTGGTTGGGTCAAGGGGGGCGGAGCTCCCGCGGTCTCAAGGGTTTTAGGCATTTGATTACGGTCAATGAGATAAGCATATTTTGATACCTTATTTGTGACACTGGTATGTCACTAATTGGCGTGTGGTCCAGGGGGCTGAGCCACATGTAACTCTAGGTTTTAGTCTTTTGATAACGCTCAGATGAACATCCAGGGGCCCATCTTAAGGTCATTGGTGGGGTCCAGCGACAGAGCCCCTGGAAGACCAGGGTTTTTTATTTCTTTTTAATTACGGCCAGGTGAGCATCCAGGGACCCACCTTAAGGCCCTGACATGAAGGCTTCTAATGAGCATATTTTTGCCCGACTGTAAATTTTGGAAGTTGTAGTTTTTCCAACAATCTCGTATACAATTATAATTTATAACAAATATTAGGGAAAAATCCTTGAAAATCATGTCATTTTAGCAACATTTGTAGATCACAGGAGGAATCGAATTAGAAATAATCCAGGTTCGATTTTTTTTAATTTTTTTAATTTTAATTTTTTATTTAATTTGTTATTATTTATCTATTTATTTTACTTATTTATTTTTATTTATTTATTTATTTATTTATTTATTTATTTTTTTTTTTTTGGGGGGGGGCTCATTTCTTCTCACTCATATAATACAAACACACACGATTTCCCACCTCTCACAATATTTCCACAATAGACACGTATCGCTATTACCAAATCCACCGTTGATAATTATAGGGGCATACGGCATGTTTGGGAAATTTAATAACTGTTTCTTTTATTTAAATGGAATATTAATTTTTGTTTTGATTCAATTCATGTTCATTATTTGTTTTCTTTTTAGTTGAAATATAGGATAATTTTTACTCCTTTAGAGCTGATTTTTTTTCAGAGGGGGTGGGGCTTTTTCTGGAAGGGGAGGGGGGTGACTGTGGACTTTACGTTTTACTATAACAGTGTCTGTAGCATAAAACATAAATGAAGAGTACAAAGCACATAATTATATTACTTGTGTAAACACACTTTATTTATCACCGCAATTATGTAATCAAAATTGATATCACTATCTAACTGGAATAATAATTAGTACACAGAGAGGGTTGTATATCATTTATATATTAGTATAAATTAATAACATTAATTAATAATAGTATTAACCCTAATAAGGCCGGGGGCCATTATGGCCCCCCCCCCACTCCACAATTTTTCCGATTGCTCGGGAATGCATATGGGTGGCGCCCCGCCGCTCGCTGATTTTGTTATTTCGAGTCTTGCGCAACTTTTTAAATAGTTTTTTTGAAAATCGGACCTACGGTTACAAGGTCACGTGACCTTTTGTCTTTGCATGTCAGCCCGAAAATCGCTCATTTTCGTGATTTGTGTACAAAACATATGGAAAAGTCATTTTTCCTAAAAACAGATCAAACATGGGTTATTGGGTCTTGTTTAAAGTTTAGGTGGTTGTTTTTGGAGTCAAAATAGTTGAATTGTAGTAAGAATGAAATGAAGAAAAAAAAACAAAAAAAACAATGAAATACATAAGTTAAAAAACAATGAAATACATATTATCAAAACAAGGGATAACATAAGGAATAAGCTGACTCTTCCAAAAAAAATTTGGCGTATTATTATTCAGAATGGTCTAATGAATATATGTAGTGAAAAAGAATGCTTAAATATGAATAATATATGATTTATGGGTAAAAATGTGATTTTTATGACTTTATTTGCATAAATTACCATAAATATGCAAATGAGTAAATTTAAAAAAAAATTAAAATTATCATATTATTCTATACACTTCACTTGACATGCGTGCAAATTTTCGCGGCGATCGGCCGCTTTGCGGCCGAGATCTTAAGGGGGGGGGGGGGCATAATGCCCCCCCCCCCCCCCCGCGGCCGTAGTAAGACCTCAAATAGCCCGGCCTTTTTAGGGTTAATTGATTAATTAATAATTAATTAATTTATCCAGTCCGGATCGATATGATAATTTACCAAATATATCTATTAGTAGGCAGTTTTCCCGGCAATTTTTTTAAAATAATGTCTTGCATTGTACTACCCTCATATAACTTCTATTACTGTAATATGCTTTGTATTGTATTATTCTATTATTGCAAATTATGTCCTGAAGTATGTTAAACTTTAACTTATGTGTATTTTACTTTCTTTCTTGAATTACTTGATGGTCGTATGCCCACAATACATTTTCCATACAACTGCGCCAGAAGTGTCATTTTTGACAGACATGGCGCATTATAAATGTTCACTATTATTTATTATTTATTAGTATTAGTCAAAACACATCTTTCAAATGATGGGTAATAAGAGGTTCCATTTCATTTTGTGAGAGGGTGGGGAGGGGGTAGGGAGGTTGGTGGCTGTCACAGTATTGATGAGCTTCCGTTGTCATGGATGAAATGAGAGTGACGTTGATTGTACGACGACGATGTGTTGTTTCACAAGTTCCACTAGACGTTACCAGTTACTCCGCCGATGCCTTGTAATAAAAGGGTAAAAATAACACACATGAAAACGACATATAGTTAATCAGCAGAGTATTAACTGTTGCACGAAAACATGAGGGTCTGCGCTTGAAATATAGCAATAATAATGATACAGAGTGCATGAACAAGGGAAAGATCCTAGGAGAGCTACCAACTGGTCAGCTAAAGATTCTTAATAAGGCTCAGCCTCGGGAGGGACTATAATATTCGTGATATGACGTTGAGCGCTACCGATCGTTACACATTATGATAATACATTATTATGAAAAAAATTGTACCTTTATTTTTTTCTCGTTAGACGTCATCATTTTTTTTATTATATCGTTTTTTGTTTTGTGTGGTAGCTTAACAAGCCTGCTGATATGGGTATGGTGCGGAAGATAGTCTATGCCTTTTCTTTTCTCGTCCTTTCCTCTTCTCATTTTCTCACCTTTCTGGCCTTTTCTGGATTTGTCTACATTCTGACTACTCAGTGAGATGAGTGGGGCACGTCCAACCCTACCTGTAGCTTAAGAAATGGTTACACATAATAATGTTGAGCTTAAAGTAATTCAAAATGCGAGGAATACATTATATTAAGTAATTCATGGTAAATCTTACCCTTTTCGCTGGAGCGCAATTAGGATTACCCGTTACAGTCTGGCAACTCTCTTCCTCGAGGGTAGCGGTGTCCAAATCTCCCGATTCAACTAAATATAATAACATGATGATATAAAGGTAATCATCAATACCCTGTTGGTCGAATGTAAATCGTCGAATAACATGATATGTATCTTTGAGCAAAATTCTGATATATGTAATATTTCCTAAATAATAAACAACTGTATTCTTTAATGTGTTACTCGATTGACATCTTCGGCTGGTTCGGTAATTTTTATAAATGTTGTTTAAACGTTACACTACAGACTACAAGGTTCAGGATAAACATTCAGAGATTCGAACATACATAATTCAGTACAAAACTCTAACATCAATAGGTTAAATACGCTAATTATTTGTTTCCGATTGTAATAATGTATAACTATACTGGTCATTCAAGTCTGGGTTTCAATTTTAAAAACAACCTTAAAAATAATTCTTTCTTATACAGGTTTTGAAACGTTTGAGACTTTGAATGATGAAATCTTCATCTTTCCTGTACGAAAGTTGGTTTCCATTATTGCGCATATTGCTCCGGTTGTCTCATTTTCGCCAGCACAAACGTAAGCTAGTTCGCGTATATAGCAGACGGCAATCGGCGGATCAGACGACACTTGATAGTGATTTTGTATGTGAGATTGCTTTGCTAAATATAAAATACAAGAATCTTTTCCATATCTTTAAACTATAATTGATATCTGATAATTAAACAGTTAGTAAAATAAACCTACCAAACTACATAATACAATGAAATACCTGACTGAAAGTAGGGGAGTTCGATGTTATGCACAATTGCACACTTCTGTTAATAATTGAATAGTCCATGGTGGTGATGAATATTCATGTTTTTGCTTACCTCGGCAAAATACTTGCCTATACTAAATGGACAAATTACGGCGGGGGGGGGGGGGGGGTCGGATGAAATGGACATAATGAACAAATCAGAACTGATCTATGATAATTCATGCTTCTTATCCTTCGTGTGCTTGATTTATAACCGTTCAATCGCGTAATGAATTGAATCCAAAGTTCGACTTGTTGTACATGTGCTATATAAGCAATGGCGAGCTTGCGACCTATTTTGATAAAATTACGGTGGGTGAGCTTTCAAAAGTCAATGGAACATGAGGGTTCAAATGAAAGAGCTAGTTCTAACGTACGTCGGGGTGGATGTGCTTTTCGTTTTTTTTCGTTTTTTTTTTTTTTTTTTTTTTAACGACATTTTTGGTAAAATTCCATAGGCTAACGTACATGTTAGGCCGCTGGACCCTGGCGATAGGGGACGTTCTCAAATGAGACTAAACGGATTTATATGATTGATCACTACGATTTGAAGCAGATTGGGATTTTTCTTCAAATGCTAATTGTAAATACACATTGAAAATTGAATCAATGAGGAAGAATTAAAAAGAAAATGTATAATGCAGTTTCTCCCGGAATGTTGTCGCCTGTGCGGTGGCTAAAAATATAATATCCAAAAATAATTGCTTCTAATTAGAGGCTAATGACTTTTAGAATGTGTTTTGTCGTCATCATGGTGATTATGTGCAGGTGAAGTTTAAAAGTATTTTTTTTTTGGTAACCCACTGGGGGTATTTAACAGTTAGTTTGTAAACACAGTCCTTGCCAGCTATAACGTATAATACATACGGGGGGGGGGGCCTTAACCATAGCGTTCCGCACACTGACACGATCAAAGGAGCTCCAAATAGTTCCACACACATAGTTTACAGTCTTTATTATTATGGATAGGAACTATTTGGAGCTCCATGAATTGACATTTGATCGCGTACGTATGCGTGTGTCTAACTCTATCTCCCTCTCCCTCTCTCTCTCCCTCTCTCTCCCTCCCTCCCCTCTCTCTTTCTCTCCCTCCCCTCTCGCTCTCTCTCTCTCTCCATCTTCCTCCCCTCTCTCTCTCTCTCTCTCTCTCTCAATATGCTATGGTCTAAACTAACCAAGACGTATAGGCATATTAGCTTCATAATAGATATCGCCTTAGAAAGGGCTGTTAGGTAGGCCTTATTTAATCAGTACTGTTGTAGAGGCACGTTTTTAAAAATAGCTACCAACGTAATTTAGATAAGGCAGCTAATTTTCTTTGTTATGTTTAGTACACAATACCAGGTAGGTTTAAAGCTAGGTTTAGAGTAAGGTTCGTCTGTCGTTTATTAATTTTTTCATTAAAAAAACAAACAGAAATCATGCCTCTACAACTGAATAAATAATGCATACCAGATTAAGCATCATGGTCCATGATATCAAGCTCACGTCAGGTTGCAATCGCATCCTATCAATCAACTCAGCCCTGCCCCTTGTAGCTATTTGCAAGCTGGTTTAAACCTTTATTACTGAAACAACTTAAAACACTTCAAATGGCTCAATAAAGTCTGTGCTTGAAATTATCTTACCGCTTTTAGGTTCAGACGTAGATGACGAGTCTCCGCTTGAATCAGCATGAACACGCACCACCATCATCACCACCATTGATAAGATGAATAACTTCATGACTGCTTTTGATAACGGCTAATGTATGTAAGGATCAACGAAAACAGTGTTGCAAATTTGTGTTTCACTAGCTGATGACAACTTTAAAAATGTATAATTTTGCTATCTATTTTCATAAGATATTGCTCAAATTTTAATTTTTTATTTGTCTCACCTTTCTGCTTTTATTGAAACTATTAAAAAATATCATGGTTGACTTTCTCTTTAAAGTACTATGTCCCATTTGCAGGCCAAACAATGAAAAGGTCAAATTCCAACGGCATTTGAAAGACAATACTAATTTAGAACTTCCCTCAAAACGAAAGGGCTTGAAAACGGTCGTACATCGTACGCTTTGTGCTGCACAAAGATTCAATAAGTTTAATTTCGGTTATACAATTAGTGGGTTATTGATGTAGATAAATGCTCATGTACCTGTTACAACTCATTTTATGTATGTTATTACCAAAGATACAAAGATATCAGTCACTCAATAGTGTCTGACAGTGAAGTCTATACAGTATAGAAGGTAAACGGTTTCTTTTTGCAAAAGTTAAATACTAGGACACTGCTAATGTTTAAATTTCACAGATAGGACAGACATGAAACGGGAAGATATAAAAGACCAGAAAAAACGCTCCCGAATCTACGATTCTGTGAAAACTGTAATATGAATCTTGTAGGAGATGAATTCAATATAATTATGAAATGTGAAAAGTATAAAGATTTACGAGTAGATTTTATTTAAAAAAATAGTAATCTGGAAGAACAATTTAGTAATTTGGATAGTCAAGAAAAATTCATATTTATAATGAAATTAGACAATAAAGTTATAATAGATATTTTTCCTTCGTTCACCAAAAACATAATTGCAATGAGGGGTAATCTTTTAGATACAATGTAATAACAAAGTAGAAATGTACAATCTTATGCTCTTGGTTTAATTCTGCAGTAGGTCGCAGTTATGAATAAGTACTATTACGTCATTTATTTTAGGCATTCCATGTACCTCATTTACCTATTTTGTATGGCATGAGTTATAATTTATTTTAAAAAGTGTTGTTTATGTTTTAAATATCTAAATTTTCGGATGTAAATTGGTACATTATATTACTATATGCATTATGTCATGTTATTACTAAAAGAAAAAAAAAAGGGTTTCTACTGGATATAACTTTCCTTCTGTTTTGCTATAAACACTGCATTGTAAATTGATTTATACGGTATATATGTTTACAGAATATTTATTTGTTGCATTACATTGTAAATTGACTTATATGACATATATGTTTTCTAACAGAATATTGATTTGTTTACATTGTAAAGTGATTTATATGTTTATAAGCAGAATATTGATGTACATCAATGAAGTTTAATAAATATAATACAATACCATAAATGACATATTCATAATTCCTGCAAAGTTCTACAGAATTTTATGTTGGCTACAAAAGGGACATCTTTAAAACAGTTGGTTAATATTTTACACATAGGCGGTGAACAAAAAAGGACCATACATGTTTGTTGGGTAAGACAAAGAACCAACACTAGGTAATGTTTAACCAATTTCTGGTACATTTTACCTAACTACAAACATGCAATAATAATAATCGCTCATACGCAACTTTGAGTTTGCAAACAGTCAGTATTTTGAATACCAATATAATTATATTCAAATACCAATTTATGAAGGTAGGCGTAAGACACTAGCACCCTTTAGACCTCCCGTTAACGAGATCACTGGGCCATCGTACCCCTTAAAATTGCCAAAGCATAGCTCCTGATTAATTTGTACTAAAAGCCCGTGGCAGCAAGAAGCGAACAAATGTCTAAAGAAATGCAGACCTACGCTCAACAACTGAATATACATTAATTATTCCCAAATTCTGAATCTCAACGACCGTAAAACGTTTTATAGCGGCTGCTTCGGAAGATAATTAACCTGTCTTGCCACTTTTAAAGATCCCATTAAAACATACATCTTCCCTCAGTAATACAGATTGATTCACCTATCTAACAGTTTATTGTTTCTCTTCACATTCTTTTACTTAGTAAGCGATAAGGTAATTTTTGTTTTAGCGCTCCTAAATAATCGATATCATTGTCAATACAATTACAAACTGACGGAATCAGAAAGACGTATCATGTCCAACAAGCATAACGTAAGGGATATTGGTCCTACCTGATTTCGATGCGGTGTTCGAGTAGAATTATGTGAGATGATGATATACTTTATCGTAGCTTGATGTGGCGAAGTGTCTCTATCCAGATATCTGTTGAAACAGTTGAATTACGGTCTAGATAGCTTCTAGTATTATAGAATATCGAAGCCTGAAATGACCTTCTGCTCGTAACCGACAAGTCACCGCATTCATATTAAATTGCAAAAAGTGTTCAACAACACGATGGTGGATGAAACTATCTAATATTCGAAGATATATGACCTTCAGACCATATTGTTTCATTATTTTTTATTCAATCAATCAACGTCAAGGAATAATTGATTTATCGTCGCTCTTCAATTTATTATTTCACCTTTGAATGTACTTTCATTCTTATGCATCCAGCGTTCAAAATACACGGGGGCGATGGACGATTCGCCCCCGTGAGCTCCATATTCGCCCCCGTCAGGTTTCCCACGGGGGCGATTGCAAAATAAAAAATCGCCCCCGTGGAATTATAAAAAAATATTATCTTTTCTTATATAACTTTAACACAATATTGAGTATCAATTTTCAAACCTTAAACCAATGAAATGGAACTTAGATGACGCTTTCCCTCCCATCTCTATGAGTATAACCGATACAAACAACGGAAGCTCGCAGTGCACAGCTAATGCGGCCGTCATACTGCGCCGGTAGTACCGGTGTGCACGCTGACGCCCAATATCTGCTGGAGCTGGAGACGATCGCGCAAGGACTGAAACATGGAGAAGTTTTTCGTTGTGAAAAGTGTGAATCCCATGAAATCTGGTTGTTCTAAAAAACCAGCAAATAATGTAACTCGACCAATAAATCAATATTGAGAAGAAGATCGGCAAAGATGTTGCAGGGGGCGGATCTAGGCGGTTTAGGGGGTTAAATCCCCCGACCCCCCTTGGGCTGCCAAGTGAAAATGTGATGTGCATAGAAAAATGCCATCATGTGTCCAGACCTAAACAGTAGTAGTAGATTTCAGTAGATGCCAGGAAAACATCACTAACGGGGGTTCAAAATAGCACCAAAAAATCGCCTCGCGGCTCGTGGACGATGCTCCGCATGTTAGTAGATGCCAGGAAAACATCACTTACGAGGGTTCAAAAAAGCAACAACAAAAATCGCCTCGCCGCTATACGGCTAATGGACGATGCTCCACATCGTATTTGGTTTACCCCCCCCCCCACCCTTAGCAAAAAGCTAGATCCGCCCCTCGGTTTTGGAAGGATATGGTAAAGACTAGAAAGTAAAGAAAGATTGTAAATAAGGTTGCTCCGAATAATGAGGAGGACATTATGTGCAGAACGGGAAGAAATGGGGAGAATGTCATAACTGGCAGACGCGGATCCAGGATTTCTTAGGGGGAAGGGGGGGGGGGGGCAAATTTGAAATTTTGCGAGCCAAATATTGGTACGTAATGGTGACAAGCATTGACGTAATGAGGGGGGGATGCAGGGAGGGGCTATTTTCCCACTCCCTTCTCCGCAAAGCGCCGAAGCTTTGACGTTTCATTAAGTCATTAGTGAAAGAAGGCGATTCGTTGCCCGTTCTCGAAAATAATCCTCGTCTGAATTCAGTTAACCCCTCCCCCTCCCCCTCTTGCACGAAGCGCGGAAGCTTTGACGTTTCATTAAAGTATTAGAGAAAGAAGACGATTCGTTGTACCGTTCTCGAAAATAATCCTCGTCTGAATTCAGTTTCCCCCTGCCGCGCGAAGCGCGGAAGCTTTTACGTTTCATTAAATCATTAGAGAAAGAAGGCGATTCGTTGCCCGATCTCGACTCATAAACTTCGTCTGAATTCAGTTTCCCCCTCGAGCGCGATATGTGGAAGCTTTGACGTTCCATTGAATTATTAGAGAAATAAGACGTTTCGTTGTACCGTTCTCGACTCTTAACCTTGTCTGAAGCCAGCCCCACCCCCTCTTCCACGAAGCGCGGAAGCTTTGACGTTTCATTAAAGTATTAAAGAAAGAAGTCGATTTGTTGTACCTTTCTCGACTCTTAATTATTGTCTGAATTCGGTTCCACCACCCCCCTCCTGCGCGAAGCGCGAAAGCTTTGACGTTTCATTAAAATTATTAAAGAAAGAAGACGATTCGCTGTACCGTTCTCGACTCGGCTCAAGGGTTTTAGGTACTAAATTGCGGTCAGCTGAGTATCAACGGCCCGCCTTAGGGCCCTCGGTTGGGTCCAGGGCCAGAGCCCCGCAAGCCCAGGGATTTTAGGCGTTTAATTACGGTTAATACCTTATTTTGTTGTGACAATGGCAGTTAACTATTTTTTTCTTACTTGCTCTCTTTCTTTCCATTTCTCTTTATATACTATTTCAAAAAAAAGTGGAGGGAGGGGGGGGGGGGGGAAGGACCTCAAGGCCCCCGATCCCCGCCGTTCCACGGGCCCTGACGTGTAGACCCCTAGGCATCTCAAGAAGCATATTTCTTGTCTGGCTGTAAACTTAGGAATTTGTCATTTTACAACAAACGCATAAAAAAGTATAATTTACTAAAAAATATCGGAAATTATGTCATTTCAGCATTAGAAATAAACCACGTTTGAATTTTATTTCCCCCGAGCCCCCTCCCCAATCAGTACGCCAGTGCCCCCCCACCCCTGATTTACACTTTGTTGGCAACTGATCTCTCCTACGTTTTTTCTTTCTCTCTTTTTTTCTTTCCCTTTCCTTTCCCTTCATTCTCTCTCTTTTAGGTTTTCCATCTCCCCTTCTTTTCACCCTTTTTTCTTCTTCCTCACTTTTGGTCCCTTTTAGCTCTTTCTTTTTTTCATTTACCTTCCTTCTCTCTTTTTTTTTAGCAGGGGCGGGGGGAGGCAAAGGCCTTTTGCCCCACCCCCATCCCGATCCGCAACTTGTTGGCGGGAAAATTGCAACTGATATCCCCCTTCTTTTATTTACTTCTTTCTCAATTTTCCTTCCCTTTATTTCCTCTTTAGTGACTGGTCCCTCGGAAACTAGTGCTAAGCCAGTCACAGATAATTCATGATTTCAACTGATGCCTGTCAGTGTATAGTAAACTCCTATATTCCTTGGTATTTTATCATTATCATTTATTTCAGTCGGCATTTTCCCTCTTAAAAAAATTACTTGTTACATAGCTGTATACTTTTATCCCCGTGATCAGTTGCGGATCCAGGGGGGAAAAAAAGAAGGAAACAAAAAAAAGGGGAATTTTTTTTTTTTTGCTGTTGAAAAAAAAGTGTTCCCATTCTTGTAGCTACTTGCGGCCTCTATATAACAAACAATGCCTAATCGGTGACCATTGGTCCCCCATGATCCTCTTTGTCTTATGTTAACTGAGAGCTGAGTTGATGAGATAAACACCTGTCCAGTGACCTTGTAGGGCGGTCTAATCCCTCCTGTAAACTATGGCAGATAAGCTTTAAGTCTAACGTTAACGTTAAATTTGTTATTAAAATGTAGAGTTCAGCCCTTGGCCTTAGGCCTAATTTAGGTCGTAACTGTTACTGTTTGAAAATCTTAGGTAAAATTAGAAGGTTCTCATGGTTATAGACCAAGTAATTGAGAAAAAAAGTTTACCCGTCACTGAGACCAGGTCAATCAATCTTCTAGATCCATTATTAGGGTCTAACGCTAGTAGATATAATGTAGATGCAGGCGCGGATCCAGCGGGGGTGAGCGGGCCTTGCCCCCCCCCCCCCTTCCGCAAAAGAGAGAGAGAGAGAAGGAAAAGAAGAGAAAGGAAAAGAGGAGAGAAAGGGACAGAAAGCAGATGAAGAAGAAAAGAAAAGGGGGACGAAGGAGATCGGTGGGTTTGCGAAAGGGCCTTGCCTCCCAGGCTGTTGCCTCCCCCCGCCCCCGTTAAAAAAAAAGAGAGAGAAGGAAGGAAAAGGAAAAAAGGAGAGCTAAAAGGGACCAAAAAAGAGGAAGAAGAAAAAAAAGGGTGAAAAGAATTTCGATACGGTGTTCGAGTAGAATTCTGTGAGATGATTTTTTATTTATTTATTTATTTCGCATCTTTATACAGAGTAACATGTTCAGCTAAAAATCATTACAAAACATTGTTAAAAACATTAAAATAGGCTGGTTTACAACAGGGCTCTGTTTAAAAAACAACATAAAAATGACAATGAACAATATTATATATAGAAATGACAGGGGTAACGAAAGCTAACACACACACCTGTTTACCACCTGTTTACAAACTAAAAATTACATTAAAATCAAGCATAAAATGAATTTGACCTCACTGCAACCCCCTCCTCCACCTTCATTAAAAAAAGCTATTTATTGCCAGGTTTGATACATTTTTTGAAAATGGCTAAGGACTGGGCAGATCGGCATTCATCGGACAAACAGTTCCATTCATTTACACTAACTGGTACAAATGTCCTCCGATAAAATTGAGTTTTGCATTGAGGGATACGTAATAACAGCCTGTTGGTGCTTCGTGTTACACGTGTAGAGACATTGTCATTTAGAACAAATTTACTACTTAACTGGGATGGTGCTACCCCACTTACACATTTATACACCATGCATGATATTGACTTGTTAAACAGTTCTTTTAGAGTAGGCCAGGCTAGTATTCGAAAAACTGTTTCCGATGAGGTTTCCCAAGTATATCCACTTACAATATAAGCTGCGCGCTTGTGTAGCGTGTTTAATATTTTGTAGTTAGATTCGGATGAAGATGACCAGACGGTTGAACAATATAATGCATGGGGGAGAACAAATCCCCAATATAATCTTTTGAGTTGATCAACATTAAATATATACTTGTTTCTTCTAATTAGGCCAAGTTTTTGTTTCATGACTTTTGCAATAGAAGTAACATGAGATTTGAATGTCAGAGTATCATCAATCGACACCCCCAGACACTTATATTCAGATACACATTCTAGTAAGGTACCATTAATTATAACAGATATTTTTTTATCCTGCAAGGTATTCAATCGTTGTCGAGAACCAAGAAGCATCACTTTCGTTTTTTTATCATTAAGTACCAATCTATTTTTAGATGTCCACTTGTAGACTTCATTCATTGCAGAATTTAGTTGACTTTCAACCGATTCAAGATTACTGCCACTAACATACAGAGTTGCATCGTCAGCAAACATGACAACTTTTCCTGACTTTATACTGGAAACCAAATCGTTAATATATATTGTAAACAACAGGGGCCCTAAAACAGAGCCTTGTGGTACCCCAGAGATAGTTGACCTTGTATTGGATAATTTACCCCCTATTTCTGTCAATTGATCCCTAAAGCAAAAGTAGGATTTAAACCATGCCAATGCATTCTCAGAGCATCCTATCATAGAAAGTTTGTTCAGCAATACATCGTAGTTAACAGAATCAAAGGCTTTACGCATATCAATAAACGCTACCCCACAAAATTTACTCCTATCAACTTCAGTTGCCCAGTCATCAACCATACACAATAGAGCACTTTCACATGAATGCTTTGGTATAAAGCCAAATTGACTTTCACTGAAGAAATCGCTATTTAATAAGTATGTCTGTAAATGCGTTTGTACCCATTTCTCCAAAATTTTTGAAACAATTGACAATAAGGATATTGGTCGATAATTTTCTATACATAATCGATCACCGCCCTTAAAAATAGGGCGAATTTTGGCCAAGCACCATGCTTTTGGAAAGTGCCCTTTTGACAAAGAAAGGTTGAAAATATAAATAAGACCATCTATTACATTTGTGGCATATTTCATCATTTTCAACATTTTAACAGAGATGTCATCAGGCCCTGTCGCTTTTTTTACAGAATGGCTATCAATTTCTTTTACAACAAAATCGTAGGTGATTGAAGGAATATCAAAAATTTGACGATCAACATGATCAAAGTCCTCACAATTCTCCTGTGGCAATGGACAACTGACAATTACATCTGGACTTGTGGTTTCACTAGCTCTCCAATCTGTTTTTCCCAGGAGTTCTGAAACACTATCAATAAAGTAGTCGTTCAGTTTTTCGGCAACAATTTCAGGCTGATAAATTTCAACATCATTAATATTCAATTTTATGGAAAGCTGACCAGTGCTAGAGGACAGTTGCTTTAGAATAGACCATAATGCACCGGGGTCACCAGACTTATCTTGCAATAAACCCTGTATATACTTTTGTTTAGATTTTTTAGTTAAACTTGTTACCATGTTACGTATTCTACGATATTCTTTCCATAATCCTGAGGAGTTAAACTTTAAAGCCTTGTTATGGAGATACTTTCTTTTATTTATCAATGTAATAATTTCACCTGTGATCCAAGGAGAGGGTTTTTTCCTCATTCTTTTGCGTTTATATGGCATATGTTTATTAATAACTGCCATTACTTGATTGTACCACAATTTCCAAGCTGTGTCAACGTTGCTAACACAAGCTAATTCTCTAAACATTAAGTTAAAGAGATCGTTGACAAAATTTTCCTGCTTAAATTCTTTTAAGTTTCTGAATTTGATATCGTTATGAACATTCCCAGCACTTCTAGAATGTAAACATGTGAATATCAAAAAATGATCACTAATGTGAGTTTTTATGACACCTGAAATACTGTGATCGTCCGGACATGTTGTATAAATATGGTCAATAAGTGTTTTAGAATGCTGGGTCACACGAGTAGGAATCTCAATCAACTGTGACAAAAGTGATCCCTGCATTACAGTCATAAGAGATCGTGTCGATGAATCGACATTGTCAGAAAGTAGGTCACAGTTGAGGTCCCCCAATATAATCAGTTCACAATCAAAATCTAGAGCATTACTCATCATAGCAGACATTAAATCAAAATAATCAACTGAAGAGTTCGGCGGACGGTACATAACACAAATTAAAAATGATTTCACGTTCCGTACCTTGGTTTTTATCCAAATAGTTTCTAAGTTTAACCCAAGATCTTTCACATGTTGAAAGTGGAGGGTGTTCTTCAAATAAATCATCACGCCCCCACCATGCCTACTTCTATCTTTCCTTAGTAAATCATAACCATCAATATGCAGTTCGTTGTCACTAACCGTGTTATCACAATGAGTCTCAGTAAGGCCAATGATGTCGAAGGGAGAATTTCTTAACAAATACCTTAGGTCTTCAAGTTTATTTGGTAAGGAATTAACATTCAAATGACACATACGTAATCCTCGTTTTGAAATAACTGGTATACTTCCATCATCAGCAAGTTCAAGATAGGCTTCTTGATTGCTATTACTGTCTGCATTGTCACTATTTCGAACTGAATCACTTGATCGATTGAAGTCATCAGTGTCTTCATGACTATTGTCTAATCTATGTGACTGTTGAGGAGTCTCCGGGCTGTTTGTAGACAATCTAGCCAGTCTCGTGGGAAAACACGGTCGGACGCTTTCTTGCGGAATTTTGCTTTGCTCGTCATCTGAAAAGACGGAGCATCAGGATATTGAGATTGGAGCCGAGGATATTCGTTATCCAAACTAGCCGGATCAGAAACATAAACAGTAGCTGAAGGAAACTGGTCACGATGAAACGCAGGGCGGGATCCTCGAAGATATGCGATGATATTCTGTGCCAATACACGTACTCCGTAGCCGTTTAAGTGTACGCCATCAGCGGCGAGATGTGTGTCAGGAGTGATGTTTTCATTGTCCACGACTCCCCAGCTGCGGCGATTGGCTAGAAGTTTCAACATTTCATTTACACTGCGCACTTTCTCGAAATCGCTTGCTGATTCTCCGCGACGATGGATTATTGTCGAGACACTTATTTTCTTGGCTGGTGTCAGTTTGACAATTTGTTCTGCCAGGGACTCAAGTTTTGCAACAATTTCATCTGCTTCGTGTGAAGTGACATCGTTCGAACCTAGATGAAGGATTACTTCTTTAGCATTTTGCTGAATAGCTTGCTCACAAACAATGTCACAAACATCTCCAATACGAGCGCCTCTGAATGTTTTGCACTTAACGGGTCTTCTTGATAGCCTCGAGGGGTTGATGTCCTTTACCATGGAATCACCAACAATCAAAACATCGGTTGAATGGGCATTCTGCGTGACCATTGATGCTCTCAGGAGCTGATGTTTTGCTTTGTAGTCTCGTAATTGATCATCTATTGTAAGGCTATTAGGTTCATTACAATGCTGATCTTTCTCCGTGCTTGCGTCGGAATCGATTTGAGCTTCATCTGTTGTCGTCTGATGAGCTGATTTAGAGCCTTTTGTTGACGAGATGATGCCATTGACGGTTTCATTCAATATCTGGAGTTGGTTTTGAACAGATTCCAAAGTAGTTGTGATTGTACCACAGGTCTTGCAATTGTTTTCATTCTGATTATCTTCAATCCTCCCTTCTCCTGTTTGAGTAGATTTGTTTGGGACGCCTTGGCGGGAAAATTGGGGGTTACCCGCGCCATCTTGGGCCTGTGTGTCACTTGGTACCGGGTATTCATATATGGTAACAAAATGCTCACAGATAAACTTGTCAAGATGAGGTAAAATATGACACAATAAATCTGTAACATAGTCTATACGGTTTTCTCCACCGTGTTTTCCATAGCGTTCGTATGAAATGTGAAGATGTTGTATGGCTATACGTAGACCAGCAGTAGTCATATATTTCGGAAGTTTGTAACGAAAACTCTCAGCTCCTGGATTGCCAGAGTGGGTATTCGACTTTAATTGTGTCATTGCGCCCTACAGTGTTGATATACTAGTACATATAAGTCTCTCGATAAAAGTCTTTTAAGAAAATACAGTGATCACAATGTACATGCATATATAAGCTCACCCCATCATTAAATGTCACAGGTGGGACCAAGACTCTAGTCCGGCATCAAACTGTCTATATGCACCGGGTTCACAACATCACAAATTGCACAAGAAAACACAAAATAACAGTAGCACATCTGCATCCAAGTTAATTTGGCGTTTCCACGGCGATATTTCACTTTGCGAAACAATACAACAGTATAAATAGACGGAATATAGCAGAATATAGCAGGAGTATAACAGACGTGCGTGCGTCGTTTAAGAATTCGGTCATATGATGATATACTTTTTCGTAGCTTGATGTGACGAGGTGTCTCTATCCAGATATCTGTTGATAGTATTATAGAATATAGAAGCCTGAAATGACCTTCTACTTGTAACCGACAAGTCACCGCATTAAAATTAAATTGCAAATAGTGTTCAACAACACGATGATGGATGAAACTTTCTAATATTCGAAGATATATGACCTTCAGACCATATTGTTTTATTACTTTTTTATTCAATCAATCAACGTCAAAGAATTGATTCATCATCGCTCTTCAATTCATTATTTCACCTTTTAATGTACTTGTATTCTTATGAATCACGAAATAACACTGAATTGGATTATTCAATGTTTGTTTTGATTAATTTCCTCCCCGTTCCTTCTCCCTGTTTAATACTGATAGAATTTTCGATTTTTCTTAATCAAGGCAAAATATTATTTTCATAGTTTCTTTATGCAAGACAGGAAGAGAGAGAGAGAATATGTTAAGTGAGAATTATCGAGTACAACTACGAAGTGCATCCTTTTCAATATTATTCAATCAGCTAAAATATTCAGAATCTGAATATGATAAATCCACATAATACACCAACGCTAAATGAAAATGCACTGACAGGCATCAGTTAAAATCATGAATTCTCTGTGACTGGCTTAGCACTTGTTTCTGAGGGACCAGTCACTGAAGATCGATAATTTTACATGTGCCTCGAAAAAACAGCTCAAATACAGTACATTTGATTGACATCCTTCATCAATAAATGAAAATACTAAGCATGTATTAGCTATGAAGGTGTAAAAATCAAGTATCAATTCACACCTTTATACAAAATACACACAAACACACACGCTCACACACACACGCACACACACACACATACACACACACACACACACACACACGCATACATGCAACGACATAACAAACAAAAAAGCCCAATACAAACAAACAAAGCAAAACAAAACAACACAATAAACAACAGTTTAAAGAAAACAAAAGTACCCTGAGTATAATAATTTGGTCAGGCGACATTCTGGCTCTGGGTTAGGGATAAGTCTCCCATTTGTCGAGTACAAAAATGCCACAAATTTTTTTGTTTTTTCTCTTAGGCGCTTTCTCGCTTTGGAGACTTGGGACATTACTCACAATATATTGTGGATAGCACATTACGAATCCTCTAAACAGAGAAGACACTCCCGAGTCTTTAATCTTTTAAAAAAAATTGTTGCCATTCAGAGTGTTGGAAGATGTGGGAAAGTTGTCCCACGCTTCGTCATAATAGTGCACATACATGTACCTTTTAGTGATTAAAACTATCAAAAATTCATAACTTTCTAACTTTTTGTCCGATTTCCTTTAAAACTTTCACCAGTCTGCTTCTCTGGTTTTTCTGCTCTTCCTTGAGTCTAGAATAGTTTGCTGTTAGGGTAGGATTTCTCTTTAAAAGTTCGTACTTCTTTCTGAATAGCAGTCCATGCACTTAAACTTGATGCTTCCTGATGCATATAACATGTTACGTGTTTCTATTTTTAGAATGAAATTATGCCCGCTTTGATTTTCTTTTTTCTTCCGTTTTGGCTTGACTGTTGAAATATAGCTAATGAACCAACATGAACAAAAAAATGTGATGTTTTTGTGTTTACTAAAATGAATGACCTTGCACCATTACGACGTATTGTCGGAGTCAATATGTTTATGCTATTATTTTTCTCTGGATTGTTTATCCTTCAGTAGATTGGTTGTTTGAACCAGTGAATTAAAAGGAAACGCAACAAAAAAACACTTAAAGATAAACTTGAGTACTGGTAATGCGATTGCATTGTGAAAGAAAAGGTGTGGAATGGATCAAAAAAAGTTTATCATATAGCATGTAAGTAATGGTGTGTAATGCAAATTTGGCAGAGTGTTGGTAAAGTAACAATCACTTACACAGAAAGATGTATATGGGACAACACCCATGGCGTCGGGGCTAATACTACCCTGATTTCCTTATCTTTCTACGCACATGACATTTATTTCTAATTGTTTGGCACATTCAGAGTAAGTTTTTGTTAGGTTCTGTGAGAATTTATTTTCTATAATTCCCAGAACTCATGTTTATCTTGAAACTTCCGTAGTATTTCATTCACAGTCTGTCTTATGACATATAATACTAAAGGGTGACAGGAATGATCAGTCTCTAGGCACTTCACAAAGTTGCAGGCATTAATTCATTGCAATTCGGAGGTATCTAAATGTCTAAATGAATAAGTTGGCAACATCGCTCTTACTCAACACAGTCTTCCATTGGCTTAAAAATTGTAGTAATTCATGCAAATTTTGCTCATTTACATTTTGAATTTCAGAACATTCTAAATAAACAAAACTATAAATTAAATATAACGGTGACACTAAACTGATGTGGGTTCATTCTAGATATCTTACAAAAATGGCATGGTCTGGGTATTATTTGACAATATGTCATATTATCAGTGCAGTCGTATTTTAAGAAGAACATTTATATATATTTAATGCAAGTGGTTTGTATAAATTTAGCAAAATAACAGGAGTGGGCCTAGGGTTTTTCTTAGGGAGGGTGAGGTGCTCTTTAAAAGTCAGAATTTCGCGGATAAACTTCATTTTGCATGAAATTGTAAAACCCAATTGTTATTGAATACCTGAATCTGGGCAAACGAATTGTATCGGTCTTTGTGCATGGTGTGGTAATTTACTGACGGGATTCGCTGGTATGACTAGCTGTCAGATATTATCGCTTGATAACCTGAAGTACTGTATAGTTTGAAATTGCACATTTAACAAAAAATACCACAAAGAGACTCATTTTCTTTCATCTATGCAACGACAGCCTGCATTCCATAATGCACACGCGGAAGTATTCCTTTCAGGAAGAAGAACAGACTCAATTCTTAAAGGGATCGTTTAACAATATTAAATCTGAGATGCACGGCCCTATGTGTTATTAGTGTCTGTGGTAATGATGTCGCCCGGAGAACTCTCTCTCTCTCTCTTTCAATGTTTTGAAAACCCTTCACTATCATTCTCATTTCTCTCTCTCTTTCTCTAATATACACCCACTCACACGCACACGCACACATACAACAACATAACAAACAAAAAAGCCCAATGCAAACAAACAAAGCACACAAAAGAACTTTAAAAAATGCATAACTTTCTAACGTTTGCTCCGGTTTCCTTCTGAACTTTCACCAGTCTGCTTCTCTGTTTTTCTGCTCTTCCTAGAGTCTAGAATAGTTTGCTGTTAGGGTAGGATTTCTCTTTAAAATGTCGTACTTCTTTCTGAATAGCAGTCCTGGCAGTTATACTTGATGCTTCGTGATGCATATAACAAATTACGTGTTTCTATTTTTAGGATCGAAACAACTAAACGAAAAGTCATACATTTCTCTCTCTCTCTCTCTCTCTCTCTCTCTGTACAGGGTATTTTATCTCCTTTGTTTTTAAGAAATCCATTAACAAAAATTAATCATGAACTCTCTGATTGGTCAATAATGTGTCATTCCTTCACGAGGGGCGGAGCCTAATAATATTTTCCTCTGCAATGCAATAGCATGTCAATAAAATGACAAATACGCATCCTTATAATAATGCAATGTTTCTAAACTCTTGGGAATAATCACATTGAGGTACTGAAGTAAACGGACTGCATGTGAACAAGGTGAAGCAGCATCATTCTTTTTTCCAAAAGGATTTGACAAAAGTAAATTTCCGCAGTGCCATCCAGTAAAAAGCTCAGGTAAACAAAATCGTTTTAAATATCATAGTATAAAATATACAGTTAACGATTAAATTATTCATATCCTTATTGAGTGTTTTATAATTTTCTTTTAGTATGTGTAAAATTGATTTGTCCCGATTTATGTTTCTTGATAATTTACATATAAATGTATAAGGCCCTAATTCAACCAGTCCACAGTTAAGAAAAACACACACAAATAAACATACAATTTACAATTGGTATGTGTAATTTCTGTTTACATTTTGTTTTTTGTCTCTCTATATATATATAATATAGTTTGCTGAATAGTTTGCTGTTAGGGTAGGATTTCTGTTTAAAAGTTCGTACTGCTTTCTGAATAGCAGTCCGGGCGCTTACGTGATGCTTCCTGATGCATATAACAAGTTACGTGTTTCTATTTTTAGGATCAAATTATGCCCGCATTGATTTTCTTACTTTTTCCGCTTTGGCTTGACTGTTGATATGAAGCTTATAAACCAACATGAACAAAATACTGTGATGTTTCTGTGTTTACTAAAATGAATGACCTTGCACCATTACGACGTAATGTCTGAGTCAATATGTTTATGGTAATGATGTCGCCCGAAGAACACTCTCTCTCTCTCTTTCAATGTTTGTTTTACCCTTCACTGTCATTCTCTCTCTCTCTCTTTCTCTAATAGACACTCACACGCACACACACGCGCGCACACGCACACACACACACACGCACACATACAAAAACATAACAATCTAAAAGCCCAATGTAAACAAACAAACAAAGCACACAAAAAACAATAAACAACAAAATCAAAAAGACAAAAGTACCCCGACTTTAATAATTTGGTCAGGCGACAATCTGGCTTTGGGGTTAAGGAAAGACTCCCATTTGTGGAGTACAAAACTGCCACAAATTTCTGTTTTTCTCTTAGGTGCTTTCTCGCTTGGGACATTACTAAAAAATATATTGTGGAAAGCATATTACGAATGTCCTCTAAACAGAAAAGACACTCCCTAGTCTTTCATCTTTAAAACAAAAATTGTTTCCATTATGTGTGTTGGAAGATGTGGGAAATTTGTCCGGCGCTTTGTCATATAGTGCCCATTCCTTTTAGTGATTAAAACTTTCAAAAATTCATAACTTTCTAACTTTTTGTCCGATTTCCTTAAAAAACTTTTACCAGTCTGCTTCTGTGGCTTTTTCTGCTCTTCTTTTAGTCTACAATAGTTTGCAGTTAGGGTAGGATTTCTTTTTAAAAGTTCGTACTGCTTTCTGAATAGCAGTCCTGGCGCTAATACGTGATGCTTCCTGATGCATATAACAAGCTTCGTGTTTCTATTTTTAGGATCAAATTATGCCCGCTTTGATTTTCTTCCTTCTTCCGTTTTGGCTTGACTGTTGATATGAAGCTAATAAACCAATATGAAAAAGATACTGTGATGTTTCTGTGTTTACTAAAATGAATGACCTTGCACCATTTCGACTTATTGCCTGAGTCAATATGTTTATGGTAATGATGTCGCCCGAATTCTCTCTCTCTCTCTCTCTCTCTTTCAATTTTTGTATAACCCTTCACTATCATTCTTTCTCTCTCTCTCTCTCTCTCTCTCTCTCTCTCTATCTTTCTCTCATATACACTCACACTCGCACGCACACGCTCGTGGGCACACACACAAACACGCACACATGTATACAACAACATAACAAACAAAAAAGTCCAATGCAAACAAGCTTAAACAAAGCATACAAAAAACTTTCAAAAATTCATAACTTTCTAACTTTTTGTCCGATTACCTTCTAAACTTTCACCAGTCTGCTTCTGTGGATTTTCTGCTCTTCTTTAAGTCTAGAATAGTTTGCTGTTAGAGTAGGATTTCTCTTATTTCTTAATAGCAGTCCAGGCGCTTATACTTGATGTTTCCTGATGCAAATAACAGGTTACGTGTTTCCTCGAAATAACTAAACGAAACATTATACAACTTTCATAGGAAAACAATCGTTTCCGGTTTTCTCTCTCTCTCTTTCTCTCTCTCTCTCTCTCTCTCTCTCTCTCTCTACTCAGGGTATTTTTTTTATCTCCTTTGTTTTAAGAAATCCATTAACAAAAATTAATCATGAACTCTCTGATTGGACAATGATTTGTCATTCCTTTACGAGGGGCGGGGCCTAATAATATTTTCCTCTGCAATGCAATAGTATGTCAATAAAATGACAAATACGCATCCTTATAATAATGCAATGTTTCTAAACTCTTAGAAATAATCACATTGAGGTACTGAAGTGAGCAGACTGCATGTGAACCAGGTGCAGCGGCATCATTCTTTTTTCCAAAAAGCTTTCACAGAAGTAAATTTCCGTAGTGCAGTGCCATCCAGTAAAAAGCTCAGGTAAACAACATCTTTTTATATAACATCATATAATATATACAGTTAACGACTGCATTATACATATCCTTATCGAGTGTTTTATAATTTTCTTTTAGTATGTGTAAAATTGATTTGTCCCGATTTATGTTTCTTGATAATTTACATATAAATGTATAAGGCCCTAATTTAACCTGTCCACCCTTCATTCTTAAGTTAAGTCAAACCCACACAAATAAACATTATATTTACAATGGGTATGAGTATATTGTTTCTATCTCTCTCTATATGATACATAACACTAGTTGAAAATAAATAAATGATTCCGCCATGAAGCTGAATACATGTCTTTGCGACAATTCAAACATTCAGACGTTTCACGGAATGATTTATCTTCAACTGGTTAAACTTGTTCATTTGTTGTTGTTGGGAGTATTCCCAAGCCCACTACTATTTTTTACTACAACATTGTATATGATATGGGTGTATGAATGTGTGTCTCTGTGTGGAGGTGTGTGTCTGTGTGCAATTTGAAAGGAAATTAGGGAATCGTCACATTTTCTTTCGCATTGTATTCGTTTTCGCGAGAGTTGCTAAAACTACGGTTTAATATTTTCGTACATTTATGTATTATATATATATATATATTAATTTTTTTTTTATATGGACAGCGAATGTAGTTGTTCCAAAATTATGACGTAAATTTTAAATCATTTCAACAGTATGACGCATATCATTTAAACAAAATGATGAAATCTTTGAATTTTATCGTGATTTAAAGTTTCAAGTTTGTTTAACTGAAAATATTTAAACGATATATTACGTAATAACCCCAAAAAGCGGCAGCAACTGAATTTTTTCTCCCGATGCTGGCATTAAATAGTCTTATACCACAATATATAGATGTATTTTTAATTTTAATGTTATCATGTATATGCCTATGCATTTCAGCTTATAATACGAGAAGCGCTGCCAACATTCATCTCCCTAAACATAAAACCCGAAGATTTCAATTTGACATTCGATACTCTGGGCCAAATTTTTTGAACACCTTACCATCTATTCTACAAAAATCGCTCTCCTTGCAAACCTTTTCCCGTAAGGCAAAAATGTATTTAATTGCTCGATATATTGATACCCTCTCTTGTATTTATGTGTGAAATGACCTCTTGTGGAATTCAATTCAATGAGATGTTTGTATTTTGATCACTTATGCCTGGATTACATTTGGCCTGCGATTAGTCTACGCGGGAGCCCGTATCCTGCCCGTATCCCCTTTTCCGTGCGGCCTCTGTGCGGAGGCAGGAGGCGGCCGTGAGATTTTCGTACGGATTCATGGGCTCCGCAGCCTTTACGATTTTGTGTCGCGAAAAGTTAAACAAATTTGAAAAAATCGTAAGCCCGTAGCCCATATACATGTCGTAGGTGGCATTGCACACTCCCCGCACGGGCATCGCCCGGAGGCCTCGCACTGATTGTGCAGCAAACATACGATATTTCGGTGAACATGGGGGCACGGCGACTGTACGGTCACCGCGCCTTCTCCGCGCAACCGTACGATTTCCGTGCGGAGGCTGCGGAGACTGCACGGCTACTGCATTCAAATTGCACGATTTCCGTACAATCTACGAGCAGCCTCTGTACGGATTTTCCCCGGCCTGCCCCCGAGGGCCAATACAATAAATGGCACGATGCTCGTAGATAATGTAAACACAAACATCGTAGCCCGTAGCCTCCTACGATGTCTACGAAAAATCGTAGACTTATTTATCGTACGGCGCCCGGGGCAAAAGTAATCCAGTCATTACGTACATGCCTCAGCTGTTGCTAGTACCATATGTATATTCCCAGGACAATGCTGTCGGATAAAGCTGCTGTTTGTTTGATGATTTTGCTTGTTTGTAATGATATGTACCCGCTGTCTATTTTAAAATTGTAGTACTTCGTTATTTTCATTATGTAATCACAGACACATGCACAGCCCAATTGAGGTAACTTTCTCTTTATAAGTGAACATGCCTTCCTATATTTAATTCTCTCCTCATGTTTTTTTTTTCTTCTCTCTGTTCCATTTACTATTTTTGTTCTTTCCTATCAACTTTTGGTTATATAAAATGTAATGTTCATAATAATATCTATAACGTTCTTTCGGTAACTGTGTTAATTTATTATGGGCGTTCCCAACTCAAGCTATGCTTTCCGGGTTTTCGCCTCCTTCCGTATCTGAATTATTTACTGTATACTCTATGTTGAAATAATTGTTACATCATGTATATGTACATTGTGCTTCATAGTGTACTGTTGAGAAAGAAATAAAAGTTAATAAATACAAATACAAATTGCTGCAAACCATGCTGACATGCTGAAAGTTGTAATCACTCTACGTTCAATTGTTAAAATAACACAGTTTTTATAACAACATCCCCAAATAGGTGTAAAAAGAATGCCGTTATCATTATGGAAGGATACTGTATTATGCCAACCTTTTTAATTGTGCTTTTTACATTATTTCATTATGCTTGATCTGACAAATAATAATCATACAATTTTGTCGATTTCTTTTGGATGATATACCGTTATTCATTATCTTGCACTGTGACGGCTTACATTATAATCATGGGGGCAAAGGTAAATACATAGATGTTTATTGATAATTTACTTCTGTCTGTGTACGTGCAGTTTTCATGCCCATTGCTTCCGAGGTCGTATTTAGTGAACCAAGGGCAAAACCACCAAATTAATTTTCTTTTCGTGTTTGTGATCATGATGGACGTGACCGGCAACTTCTACACCCTGTTACAGTTTGCTCCGGACCGACATAGCCTTGGTCTAATTGTGTTTTTGTGTATTCATTGCAACCAAAAGGTTGGATTTCAAATGCGAATGAAAGATAAAAAGCATTATATTCCGCTTACACTGTCGCTCATAAAGGTGGACTATTTTTTTAAAATCCCAATTAATGGAATTATTTTAAAAATAATTTAAAAATAATAGATCTAGATAATAGTATACATTTTCAGATTTTATTGAATAATAATTTGCCAATGTGTGATTTGTGTGACTGCTAAAGCATGTGTATGTTACTATGCTCATCAACTAGGGGACCTATGCCCTTAAGTCATAAATGACAGTAATGAGGATTAATGCCCCACAAAAGGGCACTAATATAGCACATCGACACGGTTTTGATCCTGGGGCCTCACAGTTACGAGGCCATTGCTTTGTCACTGAACCATGACTGTACGTAGCAGGGGCCTGGGTAGGGGGCAGTTTCCATAAACAAAAATAAATAACAGAAAATGCAATAATTTTTCAATAATTTATTGCATTTTACCCCGGTTCCCAACATAAACAAATCTTCTGTGTGCCCATGCCTTGAGCCATAATGCATGGCCGTCCAGAGGAAATCAAAGCGGGCATAATATTCCACCTTTATGAGCGACAGTGTACTAAGAATCTTGCTCTACGATTGGTCAAAAGTAAATCACGTGATGAAAGATAGTTTGCTCATCATTGATGGGAGAAGAAAAGTTTGTTGCACTGTGTAGATAGTAGTAATATCTACACAGTGCAACGCACTTTCACTGAAGATAGAAGTACTATCTACACAGTGCAACGCACTTTCTCGTAATACGCTGCGTATTGCTCTTCACTTTATTAAGCGCTTTAGTGTAATAGTACGCGAACTTTGGTCACGCCTCCATACTGCATGCACTGTACGTATCGTATCCCGTTTGCTAGCTGTTAATTGATGACTTGTTGCTCTAAAAATGACGGAAGAAGTGAAATGTTTCCGATGTGGAATATAAAGCAAATAATCACCTTTTGGTTTTAGGCGATGGCAAACTATCATTTCGGCGATCTGAACGAATACGCTATCTTTTCTCAGCTTCGCCTCGGAAAGATAGCTACTTTCAGATCGTCTCAGAAGTGATAGTTTGACCCATCACCTTCACCAACGGTAATTATTTGCTTAATACATAGCAATGGTAGATATAATTTAGGGTGATATATACTGAATTTATAAAGAGTAAACAAACTATGTGGTATATGAATAAATTAATTAACGTGGTTAGCTCACTGCAAATGAATGAGTTCAGGTAAAGATGAAAAATGTAAGGTTTCTCAGTGCTTGCATTTAATAACCACTGATGGTAGAAATACCGGAACCGGAACCGGAACAAATGGCCTCATATTCTAAATCTGAATATTTTCATTATGATCACTTCAAAATCTTCAGGTACATGTATACATCAGGTCTTAAGTTCTTTACATGTATATGATCAGTCTTTTCTAAATGGCTCTAGGCAATTCCTTTTTTCACAGGTCGACTTTATCGTAGGCTTATTCAAACCTCCCAAATAATTCATGTATAGGTCTACTGTCCTCGAAATATATTAGACCAGATCCCTGTTATGTACATCATTTGTCGAATTGGTAAAGTCCAACTGATTAACTATAAAAAGCCAATATGTCTTACAAGAAACAACCGTCACCATCATCATCCTCATCATCCTCCTCCTCATCATAATAACCTTCATCGTAATCATAATCATAATCATCTTCATCTTCATCATCATCTTTATCACCATCATCATCACCATCATCAACATCATGCATCATCATCATCATCATCATAATAATCAAGTCCAACCAATTTACTATAAAAAGGCCGACATGTCTTGCAAGAAACCCCCGTCACCATTATAATCATTATCATCATCCTCATCAAAATCCTCATCATCATAATCATCATCACCGTCATCATAATCTTCCTCCTCCTCCTCACCATCATCATTACCATCATCATCATCTTCATCACCATCATCATTACATCATCATCATCTTCATCACTATCATCATTACCATCATCATCATCTTCATCACCATCATCATTACCATCATCATTACCATCATCATCATCATGCATCAACATCATCATCATAATCATCATCTAAAATTCACCGTCTCTACATGTAGACCTTTATAATTTTGTGAAATATATCCTGTTCCGGATGTTTCACTGTATGAACACGAAACAGAATTAAAATTAATCTTGGTAGAACCAAGTGCTACGAAGATATATGAACATAATTGTCTTTCATAGCGAATCGATTAACTAAATATAGTTGTGACATGCTAAAACGAGAACAGCTGTAGGTTAAATCATGGAGCTCTTAGGAGGTTCTCTCTCTCTCTTCCATATTCTATGTGGGAGGTTTTATGAAATGATTGAACTATCAGGGGGGCATTTCACAAAACTTGTCATCAGTGAAAAATGACAGTTTTTGTTATAAGCTACTAAAATCCTTGCTTTTGTTTGGCTATCAGCAGATTTGACACTGATTTTTTTTTTTTTTTTGTCATTGAAAAAAGGCTTTGTAACACGCCCCCATCCCCCCCCCCCCCTGGAGCTCGCTGACGTAATGATCTATCTGAAACTACCTTTATATAATTATATATACATATATTTTGTATACGTTTTTATCATATGGTTACTTACGCATTGGTAGATATGTCAACAAAAACTGCGGTATATAAATGCGTCATTAGAATATTTTGTTTTGTGAATATATGTTTCGATTCTGGTAACTTGTTAATTATGGATGGATAACCTATTATACTAACCTTTTTGCAATTGAGCTTTTGAAACTATTTATTTATGCTCGATCTGACAAATGATCATGCAATGTGTTCTACTTATTGTGGGAGGTATCTTGCACTGTGACGGCTTACATTAGAACCATGGGGGCAAGGTAAATACATAGATGTTTATTGATATTAATTTCTGTCTGTGCGTGTATGTGCACGTGTCATGCGCATTGCTTTCGAGGTCGTATGAAGCGAGCCAAGGGTATTTTATTGGAATAAAAAATATTAGTTTTCCGAATTCATGAGTGAAGCACGTTTTAATGAGTAGTGATCATAATGCACGTCCGGGTTCACGCAAAAGCGGTCTATTTTTATAGGTATATTAAAATTTGCCCGTGTACGGTTTATATCTCCAAATGCATAGTATACATGCTAAAGCTGTGGAATTGTCTTCAAACAGTTCGGGGGGAAGGGAAAAACCCCCAAATGAATTTTCTTTTCGTTTCTGTAGTTATGATGGACGTGACCGGCAACTTCTATATCCTGTTACAGTTTGCTCCGGACCGACATAGCCTTGGTCTAATTATGTTTTTGCCTATTCATTGCAACCAAAAGGTTGGAAATCAAATGCAAATAAAAGATAAAAAGCGATAAATAACAATGGTAGAAATAATTTAGGGGTGATATATACTGAATTTATATAGAGTAAACAAACTATGTGGCATATGAATAAATGAATTAATAACAACGTGGTTAGAGATGAAAATTTTGAGGTTTCTCAGTGCATTTAATAACCGGAACAAATGACCTCATATTCTAAATATGAATATTTTTATGCTATATTTCCATTATAATCATTTCAAAATCTTCAGGTACATGTTTACATCAGGTCTTAAGTACTATACATGTACATGATCAGTCTTTCCTAAATGGCTCTAGGCACTTTTTTCACAGGTTGACTTTATCAAACCTCCTTAATAATTCAAACATTGTGAGTCCAAAAAAAATTACACTTAGAAAATTGCTAATTATATAAAAAATCATCTATGAACAGTAAATTATTATTTGAATTATTTGAAATGAAACTAGAGTTAGGGTAAGGGTAATATACCGGTTTTTTATATGTCCTGTTAATGTATACATTTAGGGTTACATATAATATTTGATATGATTTTTTTAAATTTTATTTCTGCATTTTTCCAATTTATATAATAACAAAATAACAAAGAACATATAAACGTAAAGTATAATACAAAATATACATACAATGATAACTTTTCATGTACATTTTTTTTTTTTTTTTTTTTTTTTTTTTTTTTTACATATGTACATATAATAACGAAACTTAACATATTATTATGAATTTAAAGTATTATCCAAACTATCAGTTGAAAAAAGTGCAGGACACCGCAATCATAAGCGAAGCTTGACTAGGATGGCGGCCTCAAAAAGAAAAAAAAAATCTTAAGGTAAAACTTAAAATTAAAAATTGTTTAAACGTTCTTTGTGTATTATTTTTAAATTATTTTAAAATAATTCCATAAATTGGGGTAAAACAAAAATATTCACCCTATATGAGCAACAGTGTATGAAAAGGTCGGAGGCTATCTTATTGATTGTTTGTATCGTCACTATGGTCAATCAAGATGGAATGAAGCATTATCTTTAGACACCAGCATTGGAGTTTGTACATTGCATGGATACCATTTAGTTCAGTCGACAGGGTACACACATTCGGTATCATTTGACTATCATGCCATTGAACTGAAGGTAAAATAGAATAATAAGAGAGAAATAAAGAGGGAGAGAGAGAGAGGAAGAGAGAGGGAGAGAAGGGAAGCGAGAGAGAGAGAGAGAGAGAGAGAGAGAGAGAGAGGGGAAGAGAGAGAGAGAAGGGAAGAGAGAGAGAGAGAGAGAGATAGAGATAGTCCTCTTATGTTAATACTGAGAGAGCTTTCTCGTGTGGAGAGTGACAGTAAATGACAAATAAGTGCAATAATGTTTTGAAGTTACTAATCACTTTTCTGTCTTCTATGCGCTTTTTTTTAATTTCTTTTTTACAGAAATTAAGAATTCCGTTTTCGTACAAGAATTTTATGAAGTTATGAATCACTTTTATGTCCTGTACGCTATTTATTCTAATACAAACATTAATAAGTTCATTTTTGTATACGAAGTTAATAATTACTTTTCTGTCCTCTACGCCCTTTTTCTACAGAAACTAAGGATTTTATTTTCGTACAAGAATCACTTTTATGTCCTCTTCACTATTTATTTTAATGCATAAACTAAGGAGTTCATTTCCGTACAAGAATTGTATAAAGTTACTAATCACTTTTCTGTCCTCCGTGCCATTTTTTGTTTTATACAGATACTAAGGAGTTAATTTTCGTCAGAGAACATCACAGCGTTAGATCCAAGAGCTTGTCTACCATGAAGGCGTTTCTAACCGTCCTTGCGACCACTTTGCTGGTTGCCATAGTATCGGGTCAGAATACTACGCTACCTGCAACGGAAGATGAGCCATTCGTCAACCCAGGAGAGATCGTTCCTGGGCTCACAATCCCATATCTGATCAACGCTGCTGGCGGCATCTGGCAGCAGGATCGTGTCATTGATTCCATGGCCTATGCTTGCAGAGAGGTCCTACCTTATATAGGTTCGGTAATACCAGAGGTAGACCAGAGAAGTCTGTATTGGGGTCCGGTCTGTGATGACGTCATCGAAGCTTCTGATGATCTAGATGCCTTTGACGCAACGGGGTGGTGTGATGATGACATAATCCCTATGATAATGATCACCAACTTGACGTCCCAGGGCAGTGATGGAAGATATCGCAGACAAGCAGGACCAACCACGGAATACCCTGAATCCATGAATAATCCCCTGGATATCATTGAAATCCTGACCAACATCACCAGAGACCTCTATGGAATCGACATCAACATGATCATCAATGACCCATCTACAATCAACACCATCTGCACCAACGTCAAGGAGAATTTCTTGAGGCCATCTCTTCAAGATTTGACCTCTCAGTTCGCGGCTGAGTTGCTGAGTGCGTTGCTTCCCCGGGCAGCTCCACTGTGCCAAGACTGGGATGGTTTCCTCCAGGACTTCGGGATAAACTCTACCTCTCCAGAGTATCCTTTGATCCAGGATTTTGCTCGTATAGGATCTCAAGCTGTGGGGTACGACAACAGGGAGGAACTCTGTCAAGCTATCACTCAAACACTCTCCGTCCAAGGTAAGAGTTTCATTTAATGATAAATTTGGGTACTAGTCATGATATTATATTGCTTTAGAAGGAAGAGTTGATTTACTGACACGTTTTTTGGAATAATGAAAATGAAAGAAAAATGGCATAGAATTTCTACCCCCGCATCTCATGGGTACTCTTTACACCCAACCTGTGGCATTAGAATTTGGGGCCTAACTTTTTAACTCGTGTCATAATAGTGAATGTATATGAGAAGATAAACATCAGTCCATTTCAGGAGGGATTTCTACTTGATAAACTGCCAAACTGCTATCCAAATAACGATGAGGATTAGAAAGTATTTTATATGGTCAATATCAGAAATCCAACCTTCGCTTTATTAGTTTGATCACAATTATGCAATATACAAGAGAAGCTAGTATAACGTGTGTTTGTGCTGTTAAGATTACTCCAAAAATTATTGATCTTATTTCCTGATGAGTTTTAAATGTCCTTTGCAACGATTAAAATCTTCTAAGGTCATATTTAACCACACCCAAATTATTGTTTAGTTTGTTTGTATATTTATTTTTGTTTTATTTATTTCGTCACAATACAGGTGACAATGGTGAAGCGAGACGGTCATTCTCAACGGATTTAATTCTCAGCCTTTTAGAAATCCCGACAAACTCCGCCAGGTGTTCAATGCTGGCCAATGGAATAGTCTATGACGTCATCGAACCAGTCATCAACATCGGCGACGAATTAATGATTACCGATGAACAGCTTTACCAGTACACGGGATTCCAAAGACCGAACCCCCTTGATTCGCTCTGCATCTTCGTAGAGAATGCTTTCACAAGTGAGCTTACCATCATGATTATCTATTTATTCACTTATTTATCAGGAGAGTGCATTTATCGTATCATTCAAAGAAAAAGAAAGGGCTACACATGCAGAGTTAAAGGGTCACTCTAACCAAAATGTGCTAAAAAATGGAGAGAAAAAGACTTGTAGAATAAATTTTGACGGAGATTCCGAATATGACATTGATTTTCCTTAGAAATCATCAATAATTCTGGAATCCATTAAAAAAAATGACGACTCAAAACGCGCAGAAAAACAACCCAGTTTCAGTAATGACGCATTTGACGTCACTACAGGCGTCTTTCCGGTGAAAATGTCTTTAAAAAGCTAACTATGATGTTAATTGAAAACAAGACATTTATCCGAAACATAATATGCACTTGATAATCCCAGTACGTTTCTGGCAATTTCGTCATTCCTAATTATGAAATTATGACATTATCAAATCGGACATGCCCGCAATGATGTCAAATGTGTCATCAAACCACGTGACCGTATTACCTTTTTCAGTGGGGCGTAGCCCAGCAAGCATGAAAACTGTGAAAATGGATGGCTGTCATCATTTTTTAGCCCTCTCTATGTCTGTCTTAAGGACCTCTAGTGGGTCTACGTAGCATGCACAGTGCAGGTTTGCGAATCCAGCTGCAAGGCCACCCAGCGAGAATTGCCTGGAGGAGCCAGAGCAGTGAGCATAAACAGTACACCGTGGAACTGCGATAACGATGAGTGTTTACGATGAGCGTTTCAAATCGCTCATTCTGCCTTCAAGATTGAGCTTAAACGCACCCTAAATCGTAGATCTGCCTCTTCCTAAATTAATAGACCGGTTTACTAACATATTCAAATCGAATGAATACTTTTTAAACAAATGTTGTTCTTGACAACTTGACAGCTTGCCCGAGGCTTGCCATACAAAGCAGCATCTAACGTATCCTGACTGGATTCCAAGTATTGTAGTTCATTCATAGATAAAAGGTTAATAAACAATTCGTCACTATTATATGTCCCCTAGGAAAGAAACATCCATAAATTTGAATATGTTAGTAAACCGATATATTGAGTTAGATTTATTTTCATGTGATAATTATTATTGTAATCTTTGCCAATGATCTATAGCCTGTGAATGTGGTACATTTTAAGTTAAGTATTATCACGATTACAAATATTTTCGAAAAACAAATGTAGGCTCAAATTGAAATGCGCCAATTATAGTGACTAATTACGCAAACCAAACATGTTTCTAACGGCTCGTCCAGACAAGGCGCGGCAAAACTTTGGCTTAAAAAAAAGATTATGTTTACATAAGGTGCAATACGTTTCACATGTCTATATGTTATGACACAGAGCTCAGTTGCCCTTCATATACACGTAACCCCCCCCCCCCCCCAAAAAAAAAAACACACAAAAAAAAAAAACAAAAAACAACAACAACAACAACAACAAAACAAAAAAAAAAAAAACAACAACAACGTTAACAACAACAAAGCCCCATATCCGAATAAAAAGCCCTAAGGGATAAACAATAGGGTCTAGAACTTGCCATTGAGCTGATTTCTTGAAAATCCGAGCGATCGTTTTTGTTAATATTTATTGTTTCTCCTCCTTTCAAACCCCAGCTGTGGTGGATCTACCAGACCCAGTTCCATTCCGGTTCATCCCAGACACTAATCTGACTGTCGAGTTCTTTATCAACGCCGCAGGGGGAGTATGGATCCAGGAACGTACCATTGATTCTCTAGCCTTTGGATGCACTGAGTTCCTGCCAGATCTTGAGTCCATGATACCCGATTTCCGCACGTTCTCTGCTTTTTATGAGCCAGTCTGCAGAGAGGTACTTGTAGCAGCCAACGACCTGGCAGTCTTCGACGCAGAGAGTTCCTGTACTGATTTAACAGCTGTTTTTACTGATTTGATATCCACGGACGACGGCAACAGGAAGCGGAGGCAAGCAGATATGGCGGAGGAAGATATGTTTGATTTCATCGGAATCCTAAGTAATACTACCAAAGACCTCTACGGCTTGAACATCTCCGACCAATCCACCGTATGTCCCAATATCAAGCAGTTTCTAGAACCATCGTTACCCGAAGTGGCCACCAGATTTCTCACTGAGCTGACCAGCGCAGTGCTTCCTCAAGCAGCCCCCTACTTTTGTGAAGATTGGGAACAGTTCCTTTCAAGTGTCGGGATCTCCAAGACATCGCCCCACTATCCAATCATCTACGATTTGGCAGATATAGGATCTCAAATGCTTGGACATGACAGCAGGGATGCTATCTGCGAGGCCATTCAACAGGCTCTATCATATGGACGTAAGGCATTTAGGATCAATACGGACTTTACACTATCACCCCAATAGCATATTGATGATATTGGACCAGCCCCTTCCGACAGGGATCTTACACTCATTATAGGGGTGGTTTTGTCTGTCCCGAAGCTTATCAAATATAAAGCCGTAACTTTTGCCTTTGGATTTACAAAAATTATGCTTCACATAGGACTAACAATATGTCTTTCATATTATTATATAACATAATTCTTAAAATAATTCTGAAATACTGCATTTAAGTTTTTACATATTCATCTTGTAGAGTCAAAGACATATTGTTGCATTTGCGTGGCATGGAATTTCGTTTGGTATCTCTCTATATTAGTTGTCCGATTGTTCCATTCTTTAACATATTTTGTATTCTATTTCGTGTGTACACATAGGGGCAGACCGGAAGGCCTTAGGGAGGGATGCTCTTGAGAGTTTTCTCGATATCTTCACCGACGTAGAGAGATGTATGATGATTGGGAATGACGCAATTGATGACATCATCGAACCTTTCTTCGGGATCGATGTTCCTGGGTTTGAAGTCACGAGCTACCTGATCTCTCGATACACCGGTTACAATGGAGTTAAAGATATCTGCAATGCACTGGAGACGGCATTTACCGGTGAGTTTAAACGATTTCGTACCTAGGGTGGCCACACCTGCCCAAGAATGGGAGATCCCTTGACTAGCAAAGGTCTCATGGTGTATTAGTAGGCCTATAGTGGTTGAATCTCAATCAAAAGGTCGAGGGTTCGAATCCTAGCCTAGGATTAATACGACTAACGTTCTCTGGCAAGCCATTAATCCAATTGTCTGCCACTCTCAACCGGGCATTAAATAGGTACCCGGTATGATGCGAAAGTCATTGTGGTTTACTCAACATCTTTGGGGCGTCTATTTAATAGGGACTTCTAGATGTGCGTGGACTGCTACGTGTAACATCCTTTTAAGGTACTGTCAGTCACATGTGACGTCCTTTAAAAGAACGTCACACGCAGCAGTCCACTTTGTCAACGTGCAAATCTAAGAATCCATAATGAGGCATGGCCAAGGGGTGCACTCGGGTGAGAATGTGCATATTACATGGTGTGCAGGTAAGCCTGCCAGTGCATAAGAACTCAGCATAAAAGTGGATTTCCTTATGATTGTATTATTTTGTCTTCACCGTTATTGTATACAGTGTTATCTGGGAGTACTCTGACACTGACCATAACCGGTGAAACCCTTAATGGCGAAGAACTGATGTACACAACTGACCTGACCAACATGGCCTCCCCTGCTTTCAAGAAACTTGAAACAATCTACTGCGGAGTGGTACGTAAACATTGTTACATGTCATTTTTCCGAAGTCCATTATTCTGAAGGTTCGTTTTTTCCGAAGGTTCGTACATATTGAGAGAGGATTCACGATTCCGAAAAAAATTAAAGGGTTCAATACAAAAGGTTCATACTTCTGAAAATGAGTTCCTGATATACTATCGAAATTTCACGAGATTTGTATCTGAAAAGATGGCCGAAAAAACCCGAAGTTTTTATATTGCTATGCACTTCCTAATTCCGCAATAATGTACCTTCATTCGGAGATTGCAGAATCTTTTCTTATTTGTAATAGATGAAAAGCTCAGTCTATTAAAGTAAAGTTTCTATGCCTCCCTCTAATTTTCTATCACCCTTTTCTCTCTCAATATGTTTCGTATCACACATAAAGTGAACGAGGTCCATAAAACCCATTTAAACAAGAGACTGTGTCGATATCGTTTTCTTGACAGGCCACGAATCATCTCGAGCGGGAGCTAGGATCAGATCTTCGTAGACTGGACTGTGTAGCCAATTCGTTCAATCCTGGCAGCATTGTCGCTGAATTAGAGATTCAAGTCTTTGCTACCACCCAAGATGTGGCTGATTCTCTCGCTGAAGACGTGGCTGAGCTGTCTACCGGTGAAGGTCTCGTTCTCTCCTCCGATGGGGACTCCCTGTCCGTATCATCGTTCTCGGCTACTCCTAATTCCGGTAGGCTAGTCCATCTTTAAAATAGTTATAGTCATATCGATGTGTGGTGCAGTGGTCAAATGGTCTAGTGGTTACGCCCCGGACTGTATATAATGATAACAATACTAATATTTCGCGTATATAGCGCTTAATACAATGTCTCTAAGCACTTTAAAGATATACTATAACCCCGGTCATTGGATTCAGTGCTTACCCACACACACTGTGTGCGCAATCTCCACTCCCTGGGGAGCATTCTAGCCAGGTGTTACTCGACGCTCAAAAACTATTCGACCAATATCACATGGTTCATGGTTCGCGGTACAAGTCCCGGCTGGAAATATTTTTCCTTTTGCGAGACATTAATCTACATATGCCACTCTCCATCCAGGTGTTAAATTGGTACCCGGTTGGAAGCGAGCGTTAGTGTTGTTGGATTGGCATGTGTGCGCTTGTAAAGTGGCGCATGGCCGAACTACTCCTCAGGGAGTGCAGCGTGTGCACCGTCATGTGCGGATCTGGAATTGAATCCAATGACAGGGGAAATAATGATAATAACAATTTAAATGGCTCAGAAACGTAGTAAATAGCGCTTTACAATATGACTATTATTCACTATGAATATGACGGACAAAGAAAGAGGTCAAAATATACAGTTCCTAAGGTACACAAAGGAACATCCCTTCACTGCTTTTATGTAAAAATGAGTAAAATAGGTGAATATGCATGTGACACCTGTTCAACACATTTTTACATAATAGAAGTGAAGGGCTGTTCCTTTGTCTACCTGAGGAACTGTATATTTTGTCCTCTTTCTTTGTCCGTCATCTTCATAGTGATTATTCCTTCGATCAAGGAGTTAATTTATTATATAAATTTATTATGGGGTACGAATTACACTGATATAAAAAAGTTCACCAAACTTCGGTCGAACATGATAAACTGACCTTTTTTCAAGAATTTAGATCGATAAATGATATTCAATACAAGCAATTAAGAGTTTTATTTTGGTATATTGGTTAATACATGAACACAACATCGAAGGGCCTCCACCGGTCACCGGACTCTAAACTCTAATTTTAAACGCAAAATGTAATACTCAAATTATTATTAAAGTTTTATTCAAGACAGGTCTTGAGAGTATTCTTTTAATTATGTTTCACTTTCTTCATCTCTCTTGAATTCCAGCTACTACCAATGGTGGGCGGGGCTTGTTAACTGGAGCTATTATAGGCATTGCAGTGGGCGTGGTCATAGTAGATGTCGTGGTTCTATAACTCATTGGATACTTCGTCGTTCGCCGCCCAGGTCAAAAACGTTCGACGATTGCCTGAGAGTACTGCATTATTTGGTTGGTTTGTTTGAATGTGTGTTTGCTTGTCTGTTTCTAGTTTGTGCTGAACTCAATGTTTTTTGGCTTCAAGCACATCACGCCATGTTCAGACTGAAGCCCTTGTGTATCATCACCCCTTAATGCACTATTATGTTAATGCTACGTTGGTATGTAAAGGTAATATATTGTTTAATGTTTTGTTTGTTTGCTTCTACTTTGTGCTGAACTCAGTGTTCCTTGGCTTCAAGCACATGATGTAATGTTTAAATCAGACAATATTGTCCATACGGTTTGTAAATGCATTGTCAATCATTGTTTTTTTTATGTAAGATGAAACAGTAGCAAATAAATAATTCAAAATCAGTTACAGATGTAGATGAAGAATAATTTTGAAATCATATCATGATTTTTAATCGAAAAATTTATTAAGAATGTAATTGCTAATAGCACTTGTAAATGCATTGATTTACATTGGTATGTAGAGGGTGTATATAGTTTAAAGTCCATACGTTTTGTAAATGCATTGGCAATCATTGTTGTTTATGTAAGATGAAACAGTAGCAAATAAATAATTTGAAATTAGTTACAGATGTAGATGAAGAATAATATTGAAAATCATATCATGATCTCGAATCAAAAAAATGTATTAAGAATGTTATTTCTAATAGCACTTGTAGGGGCACTGAGGTTTATAATCACATGATGTGCCATATAAATACACCATATTATTGTTAAGTTTGGATACCATCATACTTCATCTCTGTAATTAAGTTTTGGAAATGTAAGACATAAAGGCGTTAATTCAATTTAAAATACGATAACATTAGAATCATTAGATCCCTTCGAATGTTAAAAATTGATATAACTCTTATAATTAAGAGCAAAGTAGGAATTTTGAATTCCTTAAATTGTCCAGATATTTCAGCCATTTTATTGAGAAATACTCCCTTTTCAGACTTATATACAGTCCAATCCATTATGGTATGAAATTCATCCCCAACCCTTCCTAAGTTACATTCATTACAAGTACTTAATGTGAAGGTATTTTTTCCAGTCGTCTATGTCTTCCAGTTTCTATCGCCTAGATGAACTAATTCTCAGTCTGCAGATATTTGTTCGTAATTGTACGGTTTTTAACGGTTAATACATATGATTCTGTTAGTATAATCTGCTTAAATAGTATATAATTATATTCTCAATTGATCGTGTTCTTGCCATGTACACACTCATTACATAAATCAATTTAGAACTGGCATTGCCAAAATCTTCAATTTTGGTTTATATTTCTAATAATTGTGTTGCTTTTTTAATATAAGGGAACTTGTACCCGAATTATTGGAATAATTTAAATAAAACTGTCTTTGATATATTTGCTAGATTAACCCTCGTGTCCTTGAATGTTCCATTATTATTAAAGACAAGACCTAAATATGTTGCCTGTTTAACAATTTCAATCTTTTAACCATTCACCTTGAAATTTTGATCTTTCAACATCTTTCCGTTCTTGTTACAAATAGTCATGTTCATTTTGTCAATATTAACATTCGACAGCCATTTATTACAGTACACATCAAGTCTTTATATTATGTTTGCATTTCAATTCTTGACTTTGATATCAATACAATATCACCTGCATGCATTAAACATTTCACTAAACTTTCCATTCAATTACACGGGATGAGTATCAATAGTTCCCAACTCATGTGGCAGGTCATTTAGGTATAGCTTAAACAGGGTGGGACTTAAAGTACAGCCTTGTTTTACGCGACAATTGGTTTCAAAATACTAGGTTATCCTTTCATTCAGCTTTACACTCAGTTTAAGGTTGTTATACATGTCAGTAATAATTTCGTAAACTGGCCTCCAATTCCACAGGTCAACATTAGATAAAACAGTCCTTTCCTCCAAACACTATCGAAGGCTAAAATAGTACCGAAGCTGTGACATCATACAAATCTATTTTTTTGATTTCTCAATGTTTTCTTCATTTTCCAAAAGAGCATCACACATTTTGAATATGTTAAGTATTTGCTGAGATATGACTATCTGAATAAAAATATTCCCTATAGAAACTCAGTGTTATATCGCTCTTATTTTTGATGACGTTACACTTCACCACTCTTTTTCAGCAGATCAACAAAGCAAAAAATAGACATGACTCTTTTCACCAGCCTTGTTTGTTCAATTGTGGTTTTAAGTGTTAATATATGGTCTGACGTTCTCAAAATTGCATCATATCCAGGTGTTTCATTTACTTTAAGTTTGTTGATACATGTAAAAACCTAAGTAGACTAAATGGAAAAATACAATAAGCTAAAGGTCTTTGTCAGATTCTCTTCATTTAATAGTTGACTCTCAATAACTGGATGGTATGTTATGGTAAGTTTAACAACAAATCTAACCCTTAGGGTTCGACTTAAAATGTCAATTGGTATTGAGAGACAACATAGAGTCTTTTAAAGAAGTGTATTAATCTTTCTCAGATCACCTGGTCGGTCAGATTTTACCATCTACCAATCTACCTTTCAAATGAATTTCAAATACAGAGAACTCTCTTGAATACATTGGATGGTATTCTCGAAAGCGGAATAACTTTAGTCCATGGTTTAATCCACCTAATAAGTATGGAATGCCAAGTGTCCATATTAATATATTTTTGAATAATTTGATATGTCCCTAAATTACCATGATAACATAATTATATCATAGTTATATTGTTGTTTATTTATTGTGTTATTAATTTTGTTTTAATTAGTGACAGATTAAATTATTCAAAAATATATTCATATGAACACTTGGCATTCCATACTTAGTCGGTGGATTAAGTCATGGACTAAAGTTAGTCTGCTTTTGAAGATACCACCCATTCCCTCTGATGTGTAAATTATGCAAAAAATGGTATTAGGTAACATGCTGTTGTAAAAAAAGGCTTGCATCCAATAAAAAAACCATTGCATGCTCGATCTTGTTATTGGAAGCAAGTCAGATTTTAACCTACGATATATTGCTTGCAAGGCAGCGTCTTCATCATCAGGCCACCACTGGTCCATTACACGGTCATGATTATGAAAAATACCTCATATCTCCTGTAACATTGTGACATATTTATTTTGATCAGTCTTCCTTTAGAGCAAAAGCTTTGAATGTAAGATTTCCTGGGAGAAATTTCAATTGTTCTTAAAACAAACCTTGTCAAGTTAGAGCACGCGATGGTGGCTTCAAGAGGAATCGTGAGAGATATCAATTGTTGTAATACAACTGAAACTTAATAATAGATACGAAAGTAAAATTGCACTGTAAAATATTTTCCAAAATAAATCATGGCAACAATATTAGTTTAGATAAAAAGCCTATTCCTTTAAAAAAACATTTTGCATGCGATTCGATTTTAAAGTTTCAAGTTTTATTTCAATTCGAATCCATAAAAAAACACATAAGATACTGATTATATACAATATAGAATGCAGAGAACACACACAAAGTGGAACAATGTTTACAATGACTATACGTTTACAAGAACTTTGGATAGTACTACCCCGATTGCGAGAAAGAGAGAGAGAGAGATAGAGAGAGAGAGAGAGAGAGATAGAGAGAGACGATAGAGAGAGAGAGAGACAGAGAGATAGATTGAGAGAGAGAGAGACAGAGAGATAGATACAGAGAGAGACAGAGAGATAGATACAGAGAGAGATAGAGAGAGAGAGAGAGACGGCAGAGATAGAGTACACAAGAAACAAGAGAACAACGATCATAGAATAATTATAGGGGCGATGGATCCCTGTGGATACCAGGCTTTGTCGTCAGGGTGTTCAACCCCATGTGAGGAGAAGAACAATTATGACTGAAATAAATATTTAGCAGCGAAAAAGAAAAATTGACATGAAAATTGAATGAAAATGGAGGAAGAAAGAAAGATGGAAAAAGCGACAGAAAAGGGAAAGGTGAAGATGGAATAAGAGTGAAATAGATAGTGTGTGTGTGTGTGCGCGTGTGTGTGTGCGTGTAATTGTGAGTGTATAGTAGAGAAAGAGAAAGAGAGAGAATGACAGTTAAGGGTTATAAAAACAGTAAAAGAGAGATAGAGAGAGAGAGAGAGAGTGTGTGTGTGTGTGTGGGCGACATCATTACCATAAACATATTGACTCAAGACAATCCGTCGTAATGTTGCAAGGTCATTCATTTTAGTAAACACAAAAACATCACAGTATTGTTACCATGTTGGTTTATTAGCTTCATACCAACAGTCAAGCCAAAACGGAAGAAGGAAGAAATTCAAAGCATTCTCTGTTTGATCATTGTTGACGGCTGAACGTCAAATGTGCTCCTGTGAAGATTTCCCTGCAATAAATTTCCTACCGAAATTGAATTCATAACGCAAATTATGGAGGACTGTATCCTAACCGCAATCATGCTAATCTCAAGAAAATTGAATCTTTCACCATTTCATTAAACGGCGATTTGATCAAAAGAGTTCAGTTCACCAAATGCTTAGGACATTTGATAGATGAAGAATTTAAATGGTCTAAACAAATCGAAAACTTAAGTTAACTTACCCAGAAAAACATTAGCATGATAAAGAGAGCAAAGAGTTTTTTGCGTCAAAAATCCTTAAAGTTACTTTATAACAGTCTAGTGTTGCCACGATTAGATTACTGCTCTGTTGTATGGTCGAACAGATTTTATTCTCATACAACTAAGCTGCAAAAAAATTCAAAAGAGGACCGCAAGAATAATATTGAACAAGACATATGACACACCGTCGGCTGATTTGTTCACAAGTCTTAAATGGGTGACACTAGACAAGCGGTTTGAGTTAAGTCGCGTTATGATGATATATAAATACGTTCATAACTTAGCACCTTCTTACCTTCAGGTAGGCTTAATCAATCCTAATGATGTACATGAGCATGTACGTGCATGTTCTGTAATAGTCACATCATTGCTACGGTCCCATACTTTCACTTTCACATGGTGATCTCGCTGTTTCCTAACCTATGGGAAGCAGGAAGTTACGCAGGAGATAACAAAAATGATTAAGTGGGTCCTTAATTTCTAACTTATTCTCTGCTTAATCATTGTTGACGGTTGTACGTCACATATGCTCCTGTGAAGATTTCGCTACAATCAATTTCCGACCCAAATCGAATTCATAACGCAAATTCTGGAGAACTGTACCCTAACCGCAACTATGTTGGTTACTCAATGAAGACAATGATGTCGGATCACCAATGCAATGTAAAAACATGCACAATTTGACAATAAGGACTATTCTTATTTGTTTGTTTTACCTGACTCCTTAGAAAGCATATGTAGTAGTTTGAAGTTTGAATTTTATTTATTCCACATTTACATCGAAAAGCAATTCAATTTTTTTACAAGCTTATATTAAGTCAGAATAGATTAAACACACAAAACAAGTTAAAGATAATATAAGTATAAGTAAGTAAAATAAGTATATACGAAGTTTCGAAATATATAGATTTGACAGGCAAGGTAAAACAATGTAACATGTGAGGAGCCTAAATAAAAAGCATAGCTTGTATGTAAAAAAAGGTATTATAGGAGACGAAAACGGAGTAGTGTAGTATAAGATTGTAATGACATACACGAAGAGTGAATGTGAGAAGGAAAGAAAAATAGATTAAAGAGAATAGGAAATAATGAAGGAAGAAGAAAAAGAAAACAAAGAATAAGTGGAAGAAGAAGAGGCAGAAGAAGAAGAAGAAGAAGAAGAAGAAGAAGAAGAGAAAGCAAATTGATGAAATCAATGGCATTGTAAAAAGAAAAGAAAAGACAGCTTTAAGTAATCTCCGAAAGCCCTGGTAATGAGGATTAATGCCTTACCAAAGGGCACTGGCGCCTCGACTTGGTTTTAAACCCAGGACCTCCCGGATAAGAGACAAATGCTCTACCACGAAGCCATAGCGCCTCCGTATTCTCTTTTGCAGAAGAAACGATAATTCGATCAAGGATGGAAGGGGAAAGGGAATACCTGGTAGAAAATATGGACCACATCGGTAGCAGCATCATGAATATTGTTTCACAAGGGGTTATAATTTCACCTCCCATACTTTAATATATAAATCTTACATTCTCAAATTACTATTTATGTTTCATTCATAATATTTGTTAAATTAATTGGTGAAATTCTCAATTGAATCTGTATATAATAAAATAATGCTTTCGTTTTGCACGTGAAACATAAAACTATCTGTTCTATTTGCAGCATACGTATAGGTTACCTTCATTCCAATTATACCATGCGAAATAATCATAATGTATATCATAAACATATTTACAAAATGCATCTTCTTCACTCATTCGTTAAAAGGGGAATAATCCTATTACACAAAACCCTCCAGTTAGAAGTCCACCGCCAACAGTTCGAATAATGCCAATCAACGGAAATTCAATCAACTACAAGAAGATCTGTAATAGAAGAAATAAGTGATGTATTCATAGAGCGGTCGGAATAAACTGCTATATATTTATCGAAAACATACTTGAATGTTTGAATTTTTTACAACCCTTTGGTCCTATCCAAAATCTATCAGTTCTACATGGTATCTTCACCACTCTGTACCAGCATTATCATACGAAGCTCTAAAAAGTCTCTCCGGCGGAGCTAGCCTCCTGTCTCTGGGCGGATTTCCGCTGGAGTCCGAGTTGGGAACGGGCCGTCCTTCAGGTCTGATGAGCTGTTCTTGAGCGTTGAGCTGGGTTGTCCAGAACCGGAACTGGCCGCAGAGGGCGTCGTGAAATATTTAGGTAAGCAGCATTTGAACTGGGAACGCCATGTCAAGCGCACCTGAGGCTGTCTAACGCAATACAGCATGAAGATGAACAACCCCTGAAGAGAGTTCAGTACAGTAAAGATTCCTTGCACAACCGCACTGGCTGGTTGTATGATGCTCAGGTAACCAACAGACCACGTGAGACCCATTAGAGTCAGGATGCAAACTGCGTTCTGGAAACGTCGAATCCGCTGGCGCTTCTCCGTCTTGTCCAGGTGTTGTCCTTTCATAGTTTTGTTCAGTCGCATGAGGACCCGAACATAGATGACAAAGTTGAAGATCATAACGACACCAATAGGTATCAAGAGACCACCGATTACAGGCCAGAATGCAAGGAAGCAACTATAACAAAAAATTGAAATAAAATAAAACATCATCTTTAATAACAGATTTATATTTCGGAATTGAGTGTCAAAGACTATCACCAAGACTAGAGATAAATGTGCGTCACCTTTAGAAATGTGCAAACATTACACTGACATAAATATTACTAATATTAATACAAATATTAACGATACCAATGTTACATTGAGGAAGCGCCTTTTCATTATATAATATAGGCGGTAAAATAGGCTCTTGAAATGGCCTTTGACTTAATTTTGAAGTTCTTTAAGATCGTGTTAAGTCATGATGCCAATATAATGGGATAATATCTCTCACAGAGCGTCTAAGAACACGAAATTCAGTCTGTCACAACCAGGTGACATTAGATTAAAAAATCCTATCATAAAATCATGACAACACAACAGTAACAACAGTACAAACAAAAAAAAAGGCAAATACGTGGTCAGAAGGTTATAGTTTTTTGAAAAGAAATCGATAACTTCATGGTCCAGTACTTAACGCATGCATATAATTAACATTCACCTACATGAATATGTATAAGTTCAAAAACAAATCGAATAATTATGAGATACATAACACCATTGTTTTCATAATGCAGAAGTAATTCTTCCTGCACTACCTTCGACGGCTGATGAATACAAAAACCTGTTGTGTTAAAAAAGATATTCTGCATGATGAAACTTACAAATCTGTCTGTGCGTAGTACTGTCTTGAAGCACCTGCAGTAATCCCGACTATTAACAAAGGGCAACCTACACAAAGAACAAACAATTTGAGAGTGGTCAAGTTTCTATTCGTCCTTTTCTTCCTATCCCTGTCCTTTCCCTCTTCTTTCTTCTTTCTTCTTTATTTTTGTCTTTCTAATTCCTTTCTATTTTTGGTTCTTTCTTTCTATATTTCTTTCCTTTTCGTCTCTCAGCAAGTGACCTACAAAATATAAAACGAACATTTACATGTCCTCATTCTTTCCGGCTTCGTTATTGATTTTTGCTATTTATTATGTTTTTAGTCTTGAAATTGTTATTGAATTAGTTTAAAAGGTGTAATGATAACGTTATGTGTTTATGCTACTTGATTGTATTGTATCTTGTTTTAATGCATATAGTTTACCTACGGAACCAGGGAGGGGAATGGGGGCAATCTTACCCCATGCGATCAACGAAGCTTTCTTCATAAACCGTGGCAAATAGTAATTTCGGACCAGTACGAGGAGGTTATGCATGTTGTAGCCCTCAACGGCCATCCAGAAAATTGCTGCCAAGATGAAATATTGGAGGAATGCAGCCAGGATCGAGCAAGGAAGAGGGGAGAGCTCAGTCACATCTTGTTCAGTGTCCACTGATATCGTCACTAAAAAGACCACATAGAGTCCTAGTAAGGCACAGCAGAGGGATAGGAGAATCTGGATGGGTTTCTGGTCTCGGAGCTTCCTGAGAGACGAAAAAGAAAACCAGAAAATACTCTGTGAATGTTGCATTATCATAATGGAATAACCAAATTCATAAACAAATTTACTTTTCCCTTGAATCCTCTAAAATGACCTTCAATTGAACATGTGGAAGTCTCAAACTGACTTGGAATATCTTTTTGCAGGAGAGGATTATTTGATTTCTTTCAGTTAGGGTTCAGGTTAGGATTAGGATAATCACATTTCTTTTCTCATTACGTTTAATACCGTCGACAGCTTTACTCCGAAACAGTCTACATTTAAGGCGATCAAAAATATTGTCATCGTATTAACGTGTGGTGGTTGTTATTTTACCTGACTGCTAAGGAAGCATAAATGCTTGTAAGTGAGCAACCAGACGTCCGACGGCTTTAGGTCCTCTCCGAGGGACCTGGTAATGAGGATTAACCCTAATAAGGCCGGGGGGCATTATGGCCCCCCCCCCCCCTCCACGATTTTTCCGATTGCTCGGGAACGCATATGGATGGCGCCCCGCCGCTCGCAGATTTATTTCTTTCGAGTCTTGCGCAACTTTTAAAATATTTTTTTTGAAAATTGGACCTATGGTTACAAGGTCACGTGACCTTTTGTATTCGCATGCCAGCCCGAAAATCGCCCATTTTCGTGATTTGTGTTCCACATATGGAAAAGTCATTTTTCCTAAAAACAGATCAAACATGGGTTATAAGTTCTTGTTTAAAGTTTCGGTTTTTGTTTTGGGAGTCAAAATAGTTGAATTGTAGTAAGAAATGAAATCAAAATTGTTTTGTCGTATTATTATTCAAAATGGTCTAATGAATATATGTAGTGAAAAAGAATGCTTAAATATGAATAACATATGATTTATGGGTAAAAATGTGATTTGTATGACTTTATTTGCATAAATTACCATAAATATGCAAATGAGTGAATTTTTCAAAAAAATGAAATTATCATATTATTCTATACACTTCACTTGACATGCGTGCAAATTTTCGCGGTGATCGGCCGAGATCTTAAGGGGGGCATAATGCCCCCCCCCCCCGGCCGTACTAAGACCTCAAATAGCCTGGCCTTTTTAGGGTTAATGCCTTACCAAAGGGCACTAGCACATCGCCTTGGTTTCAAACCCGAGTCACCGGATTACGAGACCACTGCTCTACCGACTGAGCTATCGCGCCTCCTCAATTTAGACATGTATTTTTTGTATTAAATGTTGATGTCTATATTAAATGAAACAAAGACGAACATGAACTTAAAGACCGTCAATACTAATGGGCCAGAAGGGATTAGACCACACAGCGAGGTCACTGACGTGGCTATCTCATTAACTCAGCTCTCAAGTAACATAAGAAAAAGAGGATCATGGGGGGACCAACAGGCACCGATTGGGGAAGTTTTCTATATAGAGGGAGCAAGTAGCTACAAGTATTACAGTGGGGCTTTAAGCGGATTCAAATTCTTCTCCATGTGCTGAACAACAATGCTTTTTTATTATTTATAAAGACAATGTCGCATAATAATTTGGCATTTAATAATGTTACTCACTTGTTTGTAGCAAATGTAACGATTGTCAGAACAAGGCCCAATATTGACATGAGGCAACCAACATAGCTAACGATCTCGAGGATAAAATCTGCCTCAATTGATAATTTTTCTCCTCCATATATATCCTATAACGGAAATAAAAATGAAGGCTCGAACTTAACTGAGAAAACATGACATTGTTATCTATTCTGAAATCGTCCACTTAAACACGAGGTACCCCTATTTTAGGATTCGAATTTCAAATCTCACGTTGACCTTATATGAGTAATAAAGAAAAATGATAAAACAATAATTGGGTCTTATTTACTCCGAGTAGCTTCATTGGTATTGCACGCTGATTCTTTATACGATGGAGTGAAGAATTAAACATAGAAAAAGCAGTATTTAACTAGATCAAAGAAATAGAATCAAATACATGATTTTTTTTATTTTATGGAAAAAGAACCTCGTATGTTTAATAAATATTATTATTACCCCACTGCTTCCAGGTATCCATTAAAAAATGCCTTGGTCTAAAGGGACAAATGTGAACAAAACACCTTCTCTAAAGATGGAAGCACAGGAATGGGTCGGGTTTTTTCATTTCAGTTATTAAGTTTGTCCCCATTATGCATGCAACTACTAACTAAAAACATGCAACTACCAATTATGTACATTATGAACACACAAAGAATACATACTTTAAAAAAGCAAGTGTGTGGACAAAGTGTGTGAACAAAGGCAAAGTTTCTTGGGAGGGTTAATCCCCTAAATAATCATACCAAATTGTAAACAGAGTGAAACAAAATGGGGGCGGTCAATTCAATGACCATTGCAGAGCTACGGAGATAATTACATATTTAACAATAAGTCTTGTTATAATAAATTTGTTTTAAAGCTTTTGAGTGATACAGGGTTGTTAATGTTATTGGTTTATCCATTACAGAGTACTTGGCCTCTGTACCTCACTCTTGTTTGTTTGTCGGTAGTTTTAAAGAATATAGAATATAGTTTATGTAAGGTTCTGATATGGGTTGTAGTTATGGATATAATCATTTTATATATACTAGTCCCTATACCTTTGAGGCAAAGACCTGTTAACATATTTTAGCATAAACTACTGACTGGCAGATTTAGCCTGTTCAATTCAGTAAAAAGATTAAGAATAAATCAGTTACATGAAGATATTTCAGACGAAGAGTTTAACACGTACCAAGAGAATTCCGAAGTTAGTCAGATGATTACATTCGCATTCAATCCTGTCACTGGTGTCATTACTCGTCTTGTTACATCCACGTTGGGACCAGGCTTTGTTGTCAAAGTCCCAGGATACACACTGAGCATTGGTCCCATTCTGAAAATAAAGATAAAGTAGAAATTAAACTAATTTTTTTATGTTTTTCTCTAAAATGAAGTAAAATATAGTTCATTGTTATTGTAAATTTGTTTTGTTTTTTTGATGGATCTATGAAGTTCTTTGTTGCATTTGCAAATTATTGTTTAATCCAATCACCCTATGATATCACAGTCGAAGGTTTACACCAGATTCTCTTGATTTGTCTTACATATCCTCTTCATCTCTATTTCCTTACCTCATTCTCTCTCTCTCTTTACTATAGGTCTTTACTATTTGTGTATCCTCATGAACCTATTAATTCCTCAATCCATTTCTGCCAACTTTTAGTATTCTCTGCTTATCATTTCGTGTCATTTTACAACGTAAATATATCCATTGAGTGACGCGATACAATTCTGTATTCGCTATACGTTCAATAAATTAATTGTCATATCTTCTTACTGGATTTAGAGGAGTGAACGATATCCTGACTGGTTCGCTCAAATCCTCCACCTTTTCGTTATTGAAAGACGCCGATATGATCCTAGAATTCAAGGGTCCATTGTTCTCTTCTACATCTTGGTTGAACTGTGCAATCCCCGTATCCTGGAACAGAGATGGCAAGCGATACGTCGTGATGACGAGACGCCCTCTGCGTCCAGAGAACCTGTCCGCTAAACCCGATGGAATGAAGAGTGTAGTATGTGCCTGGGTGGCTTCTGGCTCTTGCGTAAGGTCACCTCTTTCCACCTTGAAGTCTTCGTCCGAGATGCTCTCACCGTTATCAGTTACAGTCATGAAGACAGTATAACCCTGGCTGATGTCCTCTGGAGTCACATCAAGTACCTGAAACGGAGAGACCGAATAAGGATGTTTAAAAAATATATATATTGTGGAATTGCGAACAATAGCAAGTTCAGGTATGAACAGATAGTTATCGACAGCTGGTCACAGAAACAATCCCTGCAATCGGGGAGCTCCAAACATGCCATTAAAATTGGTTCGCTACTGTTCAGATGAAGTTATGTATGGCTAATCTGTAGAAAACAAATTTAATCAAATATTTCTAACATACATCACATAAGAAATGTGTGGCACACAAATTATGGAAATATGAAAGTGTGCAATTATATCGGATAAAAGTGATATTGAATGACAGATCTAGAAGCTAGCCTGACTTTACAAGAATCATTCCAAAATCAAAGAAGTTGTGTCAGTGTAATACTTGAAGAAATTTGTAATGGAGCTAGTTATTCTTCAATTCGTGTTATTGGTAGTGAAGGGAAAGGATACAATGACAAGCAAACATAGTACGTATTGCATCACGATCCAATTCAATATGACATTTTTCTTCAGTACCCGTTAGCACTTCGGTCAAGCCTGGGTCAATGTCCATGTACGGTTGGCTGTGTGATGTGTATAACTCAGTTATTTTTATTTTAATCGAGGTTATATGATCGGATAAAATCGATGAGATTAATAATAATAATAATAATAAAAACGTTACTTATAAAGCGCTTACCACCGAAGTCTCTAAGCGCTATACACACAAAATAGACTGATATACAATTACATCTTATACAAAACTAAAAATGCAAATAAACCTACAAATTACAATACATATGGAATACACATCAAAGTTCACAAAACTCTTATCAGGCATGGCGGACAGGAAGGTTCATTGAGCTGATAATCATTTTGTACAAACACCTAATCCCTCAATCGCTCATTTGAGTATTATGACAGCCGAAGTGGAATGTCAAATATATTGGATATTTTCAAAACTTCCATGGCATGTGTCCTTCTCTTAAACAATTGAAAATTACAGATTGTCTGCCCTACCTCAGCAGCAACATTGGTTTCCACAAACCGACTACTTCCATTTCCCACTTCTATGACAGCAAGCTGTGCTTCGAGAGCCAAGACTACACGGCTTGGCGAGCTATTCTCTTCCTCGGCCATACCAAGCAGTTCGTCAGGTAAAGCTGCGATGTTATTTACAATTCCTACCATAGATTCAGCCACCTGTCGTTCAAGAAAATGAAATATAGTACGAGTACCAGTTAAAAGTTGTGATTGCATCGTGACAGAATAATGCTGAGATCTTCCTTTGTAATTGACTTATGTAAGTATCGCCTTGAAAAACCTAGTTATCACTAGACAACACTTGAATCGAGACTATTATCATGTCAGGAATATACTAAACATTTTGAGACAATGAAAAGGGGACCGTAAACTTGTTTATTAGCACTTCTAGATATGAAATACCGGCTAGAGTAGTTCAAGCATTCAGCTGATAGAAACAGGTATTTTTCTAATAAATAGATCCAAATAAACTCGAATACCCACCTTTGTTTCTGTAGAATTTATTTCATTTATATCCTCAAGAAGTTCTGCAACTACGTTGAGACCCTCTAGGAAGATGTTCTGGCCCATACGTGTGACGTTTTCCAACTCTTCAGCGACATTTGCTGCGTTATCTAAAGTAATTTCTACCTGTGAAATCAAATGCAGAATTCATCAAACAGAGAAACAGACAGAGAGGAAGATTAACTGAGAGAGAGAGAGAGATAAACAGAGAGAGAGAGATGAGAGAGATAGACAGGAAGAGAGAGAGACAGGAAGAGACCGAAAAATAGAGAGAGGAAGAGAGAAAGAAAGAGAGAGGGAATATGAGAGAGAGAGAGAGAGAAAGAGAGAGAAAGAATAAGAAAGAGAGAAAGAAAGAGAGAGAAGGCTAGCCAAATATGACTTACTTTTATTATAAACTGTGAAAGTTTTTTTTATACCATAGATCTTGGGTTTTCCTCAATAACTAAATATAAAGTTTTTTTTATATTTCAATTTAATTTCAGTTTCATTTATATTTCAATTCCCTTTTCATTGCAATTCCATTAATTTTTCAATATTATTCCATTTCCAATTTCATGTTTATTTGCTAACAACGTCGTTTCAAAATGACGGTCCTGAAATTCAAGAATATACTGACGTTTCTTAAGATCTCAAGAATCTCTTCAGCAGTCAAGTTCATTCCGCAGCTCAACTCTGGTATAAACCTCCTACAAGAACAACCTACACATGCACCAACTGTAGCCTGATCCTCTGAAAAAACAAGAGTTATATATATATATATATATATATATATATATATATATATTAAATATTGATACAAATTTTGTTTTCGACCGCGTCATACCAAAAGACGTTAAAATACGGGATTTGCTGCTACCTTGTTTGGCATTCAACAATAAAAGATAGAGAAACGTCGATCTGGCGCTGCTCAGTGGCTGCCGAACTCACGAACAATTGGGCAAAAAGAATTTCCATTTTCGGTTTAACTTAATAACATTTGGAGTGGACTTTAAAAGATTATTATTAGTAGTAGTAGCAGTAGTAATTCTCGCTACTAATACATTAACAAAGTTAAGAAGTCTTAGACTGTTCGTGGGGAAAGGCCTCAATCCTTACACAATGCTCTACAATATCTGCTCATTAGTGGATTTATCAATGTCCTTTAAAATTCGCTTTGATTACTTGTAGTCATTTGATAATGTATAATTACAAATTAGTTTCATTTTCTATATTATAAAATTGATATCAAATGACGTTAACTTTGCAATTGCAAACGTTAATTATTATCAATAATGTAAGCATATTCGTCATGGTTTGATTGAGTTATGGAAATACAATTATTTGAAATAGATAATATCTTTTTCATGGATTAGATAAAAGCACTCCGCGTGATAAGAAATATTTCTAATAGACACCAGCTAGAGGACAGAAAATATGAAGAATATGAAAAATATCAATAATCTGAAAAAAAATTAATAGCTAATTGATTGGATAAATATAAATATATAAATAAATAATGTATTCATTGATTATTCTAAATTGTAAAAAGGAAAGAAAAACAATACAATGGATGAATTTTTGACAAACCTTGGCATGTGTAGGCTACCTCAAGGTACTTATATGTTCCAATGCACGGATCATCACCAGCGAGGTCATTCGTTGCATTAATGCTGCATTGCGATCGGCCGTTACAATATGGACCGAGAACAGCCAATACGTCTAATGCACAAGAAGTGTCAAATATTTGTCTGCCAGGACAGGTTGTTCTGTCCCTTCGTCCGTAGACAGCGGTAGAAATGTCGATTAGGCCCTCTTCGCAATTGATTTCGATCAACGTCCTCTCACAGATAATTATCTTAGTTTCTGGAGAAAAGAGAAGACCATGTTGTTTATTCATCTTTATTCAAGAAAGTATACATATAACATAATAATAAAGATGTGACATAAAACCCAGGACAGAGATTTGTATTACATTAAATGTATCTCATGCAGGGTTAAACAATTACAATACACAGTAACAAAACGAAAAAGAGAACACCATAACGTCAGTGTTTTAAATGAAAACATTAATAATTCCTAACAAAATAACAAAAACAAAAATAATTATTATTTTCTTAGTTAGCAATGCCTCATAATACATTTACATACCGTGGTCATATCTATCAATATCTTCTTAATGAGTAATCAACCACGGGAACCTATCTCCATAGAGAGAGAGAGAGAGAGAGTTGAAGAGGGGGAGAGAGCGAAAGAAAGAGAGAGAGAGAGAAGGAGAGAGAGAGAGGGAGAGAGATAGAGAGGGAGGTCCCGTTATAACAAGTTATAAACGTATCCTAATTTAAAGTAATTACACCTCCAAGTGTTGTAGTGACTCCAAGTGAGTTCAGATAGGCTGTAAAAAACAAAATAAACCCACATAATATACTTTTGAAATATTACTTTTCCCAATTACATAATTATGCCACACCTTACATTTAGGTACCGTCATCATATCTGTCAATATAGTAGCATGCGTAATCACACCACGAGAACCTATCCCCATAGAGAGAGGGGGAGATAGAGAGAGAGAGGGTGGAAGAGAGAGAAAGAAAGAAAGAGGGAAAGAAAGAGAGAGAGAAAGAGGGAGAGGGAGAGAAAGAGGTCTCGCTATTGCAAGTCATACAAAGTAGTTAAACCACTTACACTCCCAAGTAATGTTGTGATTGCCAGGTGCGTTCCGACCGGCTGCAAAAAATAACATACGACCCAAACAGTACGGTTTTCAAGATTTCATTTCTCAGTTGTGGATACCTTACTTTGCATTTACATATTTTCAACATATCTATAAGTCTTTTCTTGTTGTCAGGAGTTATCAAACCTCGGGAACCTATCTCTATACACAGTAATTTGGGAGTCCAGCCGGCTTCTGAGATATCATGTATAAGTCCGGCGTACCTGTCAAGCTTTCTTTGGTGGGCCTGTTGAATGTTGGTTTCAAATGGAATTGTCAACTCAAATACTAGTATTTCCTTTTTTCTAAAATTAATGAAACATATATCAGGTCTTTGTCCCTCCACTGATTGTCTCCCCTTCCACGTCAGCATATACTTGGTGATCACTATCAAGGCCGTTCTGTTTAATGCTCTTTAGCAGATTATGTACAATGTTATTATGACGCCACGTGTATCTATTTAACATTTCCTGAAAATTATTCAATACGTGATGCAAAGTACATTTGGCTTGACATAAACTACACAAGTCATTTATTCGCTTACCCCATCTATACAAGTTTTTATTACTCGGCAGACTATCAATCGCTGCATTTATTGCAAACTTCATAACTCCTTGTGGTAGATTGAAGATGGACTTCCAGGACAAGTCACAGTTTTCTATTTCTAGTACCTTCATGAATTCACCTTGGACTGGGAGAGGTTCTATTTCATTTTTCCACTTTTTCCTGCTTTCCTCTTTCAGGTTCATTTTGACTGATTTTTTAGTTTCTTTCCAATTCGTTTGTAAACTGGTTTGATGAATTTGGTGTGCAACCTGGATTGTAGATGACTTTCTGGTCCAGTTTTCCTCTCTGGCCAGTTGTTGATTTAGGGCATGAACTACCATTTCGTCGCCTTTAACTTTCAATCTACTGTAGGCAAGGCAATGACATGTTTGGTATAGTTCAGAGATAGTGGGAATATTAAACCCCGCTGGGGCATGACACCGGGGGATGCCCATCCACTTTTTAATGTATTTGTCTAGAAGTGTATCTAGTTGTAAAAGGTGAGTTGCATGAAGGTCATGTACAGTTAACATATATCTCATAGAGGAGAGAGCATAATCATTAAGAATTCTTAGCTTATACTCGTTTTTTATGTTTACACTATCTATATTCGTGAGGGTACTATCAACCTTAACTCTGATGAAATCATATGTTTCTGAAGTCTTCATCTTGAAAGTAATTTGAGATCCTAGAAATGTAATAGGATTATTTTGTACAGATGTAATTTGTTCCCTAGCTAAGGAAAAATCAATAACTGTTGGTTTACCGCCTGAAATTGATAAGGAACGACATTTCTTAGCTTTGACTGTTAAGCCCATACTACTGAGAAGTTTATCTACTTCTTGAACAAGTTTTTGATGATACCTTTTATTTCCAGTTATCAGGTTGAAGTCGTCGGCATACGGGGTAGTTATTAAATTCTGGCCGGCGAAATCGTAACCATATTGCTGCTTCTGGGTTTCAAGATATTCAATGATTGGGTTGAAGCACATGAGAAATACAATCGGGGATAGAGGGTCTCCATGAAAAACCCCTTTCCTGAAAGCAAAGCGTTCCGATTGCCACCCCGGACCGCATACTCTGCCATTCAGTCTTGAGTAGAGAACATCAATGTAGCGGGCTACTGGTTGAGGTATTGCGTAACGGCTTAATGACGTAGAGATCAGCTGATGACTCACGCTGCCAAACGCGTCAGCCAGGTCGAAGAATGTGATGTGCAATGTTTTTTTGTTTACATCGAGCATGTTTCATAATTTCATGTACGACTTGGTTGTGTTCTATACAGCCGTTCACTCCGTTAATGAATGCCTTCTGGACCCATTTATCTATGAATTCATTGGCTGTGAGATAGGTTGACATTCTCTCCGATAAGATCTGATTAAATATTTTACCAAAGCAACACGTCAAAGATATCATCCGGAAATTGTATGGTTTTGTTGTTTCACCAGATTTGAAAATTAAGGCAACTTTTTATTCGGACCACATTTCGGGGGGATCACCACTTTCCAAAATAGTATTATATAATGTTGCCAGGAAGTGGTGGGTACAGTACAAGTGTTTTAGCATACCATATATCAGACCATCATCACCGGGTGCTGATCTTGCTTTTTTCCGTTTCAGAACATTCTTAACATCCTTGGGTTTGAACGAGTTCATATCGAAGCTTTGGTAGTTTTCCGAATTCACGTTGACGTACGGGAACCAGGACAACGACGTAATGCTAGGAGTCCACTGGGCCGGCGCCAGTTGGTGCCAGTTCGCGCCAAAGATTATGTGATTGGCGCGTAGTGGCTCGCTGTGGCGCCGAATTAATGTCCGCTCGGCATGTGTCGCCAAGTGGGATAAACTGGGTGCCATATGGCGTGCGCCAAATGCCACCCGGCTTGCTCCAAAATGTTGCGCCAGTTCGCGCCAGTTTGCGCCATTACACGGCCATTTGATTCCAAAATTCACCCTGTTGGCGCCATTCGCGCCAATAGACGGCTACTTTGCGCCAATTGGTGATTAGTTTGTGCCAAAGGTCGCCAAATTGGCTTGAACTTGCCGCCGCTTGGCGCTACTTGCCGACTAAATAAATACCGGCCATTGGCTACCTGGTTCAGACCCTCCTCAGCTGCTGTATGAACAACATCTCTACTAAATATTTACAATTTTGATATGTCTGAGGCTTTTGATAATGTTGGAGTGATGATGCTGCTCCATCAGAAGATGATGAGAGATGCTGAGGTGGCCACTGCCTATCAACTTATGCTGGCCAATCCTGAAGAAGAAGAGCCTCCTAAGAAGAAAAGGAAGCACAACTGGTAGTTTAGACCCATGCTCCACCCACAGTTGAGGGCCGAACGTGGACAGTACCACACTTTGATGGAAGAGCTGAGTGAGAATGACAGGAGGAAGTTCAAGAACTACACCAGGGTGTCCCCAGAGATGTTTGATGACCTGTTGGTCAGGCTTACAACCCACTTGCAGAAGAAGGTCACCCACATCAGGTAGGCCATTCCCCTGGTCTCAAGTTGTCCGTCTTCCTGCGCCATCTCGCCACTGGGGCCACCTATGCCGAGCTGTCTTACAACTTCCGAGTGGGCAAGGAAACCATCCAGAAGTTTGTCCCTGATGTAGCCAGAGCGGTAGTCGATGAGTATGCTGCAGAAGTCATCTCCCTCCCCACAACCAATGAAGGCTGCCTTAAGGTTGCAGGTTATTTTGAAGCCAGATGGAATCTTCCTCACTGTCTGGGAGCCAATGATGGAAAGCACATCCGTCTCCAGAAGCCCAACAAATTAGGCAGCCTTTACTTCAACTACAAGCAGTTCTTCTCGGTTGTCCTGATGGCTCTGGTAGATTCAAAGTACCAGTTCCTGTGGATCGATGTGGGTGGGGTTGGCCATCAGTCTGATGCCCAGATCTACAACAACAGAGAACTGAAGGAGTGCATTGAAGCTGGCACTTTAGGCATCCCAAATCCAGCTCCTCTTCCCCAAGATGATGAAGAGCACCCTATGCCGTACTTCTTCGTGGGAGACGATGCCTTCGCCATGAGGACGTACATGATGAAGCCCTATGGCCTTTGTAACATGGACAAACAGCAGAAGATCTTCAACTACAGGCTGTCCAGGGCAAGGCGTGTGGTTGGAAATGCCTTTGGTATTCTGGCTCTGCGGTTCCAGTGCTTCCTTGGCCAGATGAGACAGGAACCAGACACAGTCCGCCTGCTCATTGAAGCTGCCGTCATGCAGCACAACCTCATCAGGAAGCACTATCATGCACTGGACGTCCGCATGTTGGACCAGGAGGATGCCCAGCACAACCTCATCCCTAGAGCTTGGAGAACTGCCGCCATCACTGTGAGAAAGTCCTGCGATGCCACCCTGCTGTTATAGGCGGCAAGTGGCGCCGAATGGCGGGCAATCAGGTGGCATTTGGCGCGAAGTAGTCACCAATCGGGTGCCCCTTGGCGCCAAGTGGCGCCATGTGGCGCGAAATCTCATTGGCGCAACTTGGCGCGCGCCATTACATTCCAGTGGATTCCAATAGGCGGATTGTTTGCGCCAAAGGGCGATATGTTCGCGCCATTTGGTGCCACTTGGCGGACACTTGGCGCTGATTGCTCGATGCAAGTGGCGCGACGAAAATTTCAAACATTTTGAAATTTTCTTGCCGCCACATTCCAATTTGGTGCCGTTACGGGCCACCACGAGCCAGTTGGGAGGCAGTTTGAGCCAGTACACGCCACTAGGCACCTTATTGGCGACACTAGGCGCCACAGTAAATTGCATTGGCGCAAACTGGCGCCAACTGGCGCCGGCCCAGTGGACTCCTAGCATCAGATAAATAACATTGGGGACGCTGTACTTTGTACAAAAATATTCGTCCGCTTCCATCTGAGAAAACGTTGGCCGAGGTGACTTTTTATGTAACGAGCCATTACAAACTTTCTTCGATAAATCATAGAAGTTATCCCGAAATCTTTTCTCCAAGTGGGCTCTAGACGTTTTGTCCCTGTGTTCCTTTGTTTTATTCTTTAAGTACGATATTGTTTTTATTGCAAGTTTAAATGCTTCCCGGTCCTCCTTGGTTGCATTTTTGCAGAATGCTTTGTTTCGTAGTAGGTTTTTCCGTTTCCTAGCCTGAGTAAGTGTTTTTGGTTCGTGTTCAATATATATCTGGTTGGTTTGATTTTCCAGAAATTCATTTTGTCACGATATCGACAAAAGAGTTTGCTGCCTCTTTAGGGCTAACAATGTTGGAGCCAAGATCATAATGAAGGGGGGCGATGCGATCTTTCACAGCTAGGTTGTGAACGTTCCATTCAGAATCACTCAAGTATGGGATAGTGAATCTTCTACCTTCTGTTCTTTTAATGGCAGCAATGCAGAGAATGACTATTGAGAGTACGTACCTGAACTCCATGGTTAGGCCTTTATATCAAGCGGAGTCTTAACAAAGAAGCACGCCTGACGTAGCGGCGCAATGGAAGGTAATCTTCCGATAGGTGTAAATGATTCACAGTGAGATTTTTGTCCTCGTAAAATATCAAAATATCCACAATTTCGCACACTAATTGGTCTGCAATATACCGGTATACGAAGAGCACAATACAAACTCACAAGAAGTATCACATAAAACAGGATGAGGGGCAGCCTGCTGACAAAATTTGCAAATTTGCAGTGGAAGACCACTGGCTTAAAGTAGCATGATCAGTATGAGTATGTAAATCCTCGCCCTTAGTTCGCAGTTGTTAGATAGTTGTGTTTGTATTCAGACCCTATGGAAATACGAAGGCAAGGGACGAATAACGTGAGATATCATAACCGTTATTATAAGTCATGATATGCATACACTAGTTGCAAATATTTAAATACCTAGACATTTAATTCGTCATGGAGATGGTTTAGGTGATTTGCCGCTTTGATCAAGACATAGCACATGTAGAACCTCAACGGGATATTCGGCACAGCCCTGTTACCATTAAATTGATGACAGGAGTAGGTGGTCGTAGGAGTATTGGGTCGTACAGAGCAACAAGAAAAGCAATGTTGACGGTCGAGAATTGAGAGGAGAAATTGTGCAGATGAGAATTGTAAGAGAGATAAAGTATTGATGGAGAATAAATAAAGAACCTAGAGCATTCACCGAATCTGACCATGGTGAGGCTAAAAGGCTAGACAGGCACAGAATAATGACGGAGGAGGGGAATATAAATATTATTTAACGTACTTTCATAATCAATATACATAAGATATGAAATGTACAAATGTCCTATTTTCCCCGATATGAGGCGAATGGTAGCCCGAATACAAAATACAACTATATTGTGATATAAACATTTACATGTTATCGAGGTTTCAGCCCCCCCCCCCAACACTTAATATTTAATATCGGACCTCGTAGGCCTATGTAGTGAATGTAAGGTGTTAGACTCTTTTAATTTCAAATAATCCGATGCTATTGTCCTTCCCATATTCCCATTCTTGTCTACTAATAGAACAAAACAAATCTTCTCATCTTGAACAATAATGAAGGGCAGACTTAATCATGGACGTGTAGAATCAGGATTTGCAGTGTTCAGTTATTTTACTTTTCAACTTATTTCCACTGCAATAGAGAGTTTAAACCACATATATTTTAAACATCAGGAATCGCTTCATGTATAGCAAATAGACATGCTGTAGCATCACCAGGAAGACAAAGGCAATGATGATGTATTGTATGTATGGAAGCATGCATTTATATTATGAACGTGTGTTAAGCTGGGGAAAATTACATACCATTGTCTATTCTAGGATATTAGTTTAGTCTGACATGTCTGGCATAGCAACTTGTATGTTGCTATTGTTTGTGGTATTGTAACAGGTGGTCAACTTTGGCAAAGTTACATGCTACTTTCTCAAGTTAGCTCATCGATGACTGACAGATGATGTCACAAAGGAAATGAGATCTGAAGGTTTTGGGGGTGAAAAAGTTGAAAAGTTTGAAGAAAAAAATATTTCAAAAATATTCTAAAATCTATAAAACAAATTCAGAAGTTTACATATCAAAATATGAGATGTATGCAGGACTTCACACCAACAGTAATACAATTGTATTTCGATGTCATGGGCCCTATTACTAACCTTGTCCACTAACGCTGTACATTGTGAGAGCGACAAGAAGTAATGTCGAAATTAACACCTTCCATCCACACAGTCCCGACATGATGTATCCTGACACAATTGTCAAAACTATGGCGTCAGATTGCGGACTTCGTTAGATCAACGGTGTGCTATATCCTGCAAAAAATCAAAGTAAAGTAAAGATGCTTTACGTACAATCTGTATTTACATACATACAGACATACATACTAAAATGATGAAGAGTGGAGGATTCGTTGTTTAAATCCAACAGTTTTATTATGTCACATATTGTCGACTTACTTTACGTCTAATAATCAAGCGAAGTACTATACGTCGAAAATGTGTTACCTGATAAAACTTGTTGGATTAAAAGCAATTATCTCCTTTACTCCGTTTATTGCGACATCTTATGGCAACACGTGGACAATTGTCAGATATCGTATCCGGACACCTACCCCCTGGACATCCCCCGGATAACTACCCCCATGCAACTACCCCCTATGGCAACCACCCTCTAGGACAACTACCCTCCAGACAACTACCCCCTAGGAAAACTACTCCCGGACAACCATCCCCTAGGATAGTCGTCCGAGGGTAGTTGTCATAGAGGATCGTTGGTGTAGGGGGTATTTGGTAATTGTCCGGGGGTAGTTGTCCAGGGTATAGTTGCCCTATAGGGGGTAGTTGTCCTAGGAGGTAGTTGTCCGGGGGGGGGGGGTAGTTGACCCGGAATGTAGTCGTACAAGAGGGTGGTTGCCCTAGGGGGTCGTTGTCCTAGGGGGCAGTTGACTGGGTTTTTTTATCCGGCGGTGGATGTCCTAGGAGGTAGGTTTCATCAGTGGCGGATCGACGGGGGGATCCCCCTGGGAAAAAAACGTGTAAAAACACGTTAATTTTTTTTTTGTGGAGATTGTCACCCCGAGGGCCAAACAAAAATGTGTTAACTACCACCCCCACCCCCCTCCCCCTCCACTGAGCGCATTTTTCGGCCGGCGCGATTTTCAAATTTTCGGGAGAAAAAAAAAATTGTGATCACTCCCACTCACATCCCCTTCCCCCCCCCCCCCCCCCCCCCACAATTACTCGATAAGAATTGGAAGTACTATTATTTGAAAATGTATCACTTTACTTTCTTAGGCATTCTTATTTATGAGTCACTTGACTGGAATTATCAAATTTTATATATCTTCTGTTTTATCCAAGCTCAGATATTTTATACCCACCAATGTATAATGATAAACTATATACTTTACAAAAACGTGAAATACAAGTAATAAAAAAGAGCGACTTTCGTAGTCCCAGTCTAAAGTTATATTAATAATTTAGAGGAATACGACCAATATTAATTTGTTTTGATTGTAAAGACTTGGTCAGAGGCAATATGTCATTACACTTTCCCTCTGGCTCTCTCTCTCTCTGACCCTCTCTCTGATCCTCTCTCTATCTCCCCATCTCTCTCTCTTTCTCCCTCACCCCTCCTCCCCCTTCTCCCCTCTCTCTCTCTCTCTCTTTCTCTCTTCCCCACCATCTCCCCTCCTCTCTAAATCTCTCCCTCTCCGTTTCATATAATTTATACCTTTTTAATAGATCACTGGGATTTTCGAAGACTATGTTTACCCGCAGTTAATCACTATGACCACTGTTTCCGGATGAGTATAGAAACATCATGAGACTTCAAAATTACAGGAAATGACACCCGACTCGTATTCGGCATAGGTCTACATTGTGAAAATAGGGCGAAAGTCCCCAAACATGATCTGACAAACAAAGTATACTATCTTTGCTGCAGGCCTACTTGTACTAGGCAGATGTTCTGATCGTTTGCAGACACAAAGCCTTGACAGTCGCTGTGCGTAACAGTGTCTGCGCAGTAAGACAAGGCTGAGGGCATACTGCAAAGGCTCTACTGAGCTGGTTTGATGCAGCAAGAGACTGGCAGAGCTAGGGTCTTTTTAATGCTTTAGGATTTGTGGTAAAGTGTCAAATAGGAGTCTGTGGCTGGTTTCCTTGAGTGGATTCCTTGACCACGACGAAAGTAAGAGGGGCATTAATACTCCGTTTATTAAAAGTAGGCCCGCATATTAGGTCAAAATCCCTCCGGTTCAAGTTTTGTTTATAAAGACTATCACACTTTTCAGACCATCACACTCAACTGCAAAGTTATAATTTTAGTTTTTATTTGAGTTTATCAACAACAACAGTTAGAGCAAGTAAAACATAATGTTTCAATCATGATAACATAATATATAACAACATATCACAAGATAGATAACATTAGACATGATTAAGATAAACATTGTATTCCAAGAAAATTGACCTAGTGTGATTTTGCATTTAGGCAGGTGTCCATGTTCTTTGCCCCTTGTGCCATATATGTGCCCTATTGCCTGACAGTATTCAATTAAGTAGTGAGGAAGATTGCCATTTAAAGTCATAGATGAAGGTTCAGACAGATGGGAAATGAAGATTGTAAACATTTACAATTTTTATCTTTTGGAACAGGGGTTCCAAATGGTTACCCCTTGGGCTAAAGGTTATCGCTCTCATCGCCATTTTCTGGGTAAGAAAAATACAATATAAGTATGCATGTGGTTCCCCGTACTTCAATTCCATGCAATTTTAGGCTAGATCAGGAAGCTGTAATTCCTGGTTAGACCATCATCCATTAGCGTACATGTACGTGTAGGCAGGGGCGTCGCTAGACCTTTTTCAGTGGGGGGGGGGGGGGGTGTAGAGGCCAACGATTACCGACAAAACTAGCCACCAATTACCGACACAATTAAATGTCCAATATCTAAAAATTCAACCCTATAAACCTGGGGCCGAAGGCTTAATTGTTTTTCCTATGGACTATCTATAGTACTTGCATATGCGCAAAATGGTCATTTTCCTCGACGACATAAATATACGAATTATTTCTTCAATTTAGTCAGTATCATAGCTATATATTTTAATGCAGGCGCGGAGCTAGGATCTTATTTTAGGGAGGGGCGGTAGTGAGCAAGAGAATCACTTAAAAGCGCGCTCATAAGGGGGTGTGGGTGATGAGCCTCCCGCGCGAAGCGCGGAAACTTAGACGTTTCCTTAAATTATTAGGAAAAGAAGACGATTAATTGTACCGTTTTCGACTGGTAATCCTTGGCTGAATGAAGTTCCCCCCCCCCCTCCCGCGCGGAAGCTTTGACGTCTCATTAAATTATGAGAAAAAGCAGACGACTCGGCCTGTACTGTTCTTGACTCTTAATCCTTGTCTGAATTCAGTTTCTCCCCCTCCCGCGCAAAGCGCGGAAGCTTTGACGTTTCATTAAATTATGAGAAAAAGCAGACGATTCGGTGTACTGTTCTCGACTCTTAATCCTTATCTGAATGAAGCTTCCCCCTACCGCGCGAAGCGCGGAAGTTTGGACGTTTCATTAAATTATCAGAGGAAGAAGACGATTCGTCGTACCGTTTTCGACTCTTAATAAGCCCTATTCATCTGAATTCAGTTTCCCCCTCTCGCGCGAAAGCTTTGACGTTTCCTCATATTATTAGAGAAAGAACAAGATTCGTTGTACCGTTTTCGACTCTAAATAAGCCCTATTAATTATGTCTGAATTCAGTTTCCCCCTCTCGCGAAGCCCGGAAGCTTTGACGTTTCCTTAAATTATTAGAGAAAGAACACAATTCGTTGTACCGTTTTCGAATCTTATTATTAAGCCCCATTCATCTGAATTCAGTTTTCCCCCTCTCGCGCGAAGCGCGAAAGCTTTGACGTTTCCTTAAATTATTAGAGAAAGAAGACGATTCGTTGTACCGTTCTCGACTCGTCTAAATGAAGTTTCCCCTTCCACGCGAAGCGCGGAATTTTTAGCGTTTCATCATAAAGAAAGGAATACGATTCGTCGTACCGTTGTTGACTCTTAAACCTTGTTTGAATTTAGTTTCCCCAAAAATTCTAAACCACTGTTTTCTTTAGCTGATATTATAGGAAAGTCAAACTTCTAGAAAATACAAGTATTATAGTTGTAGTCTCTCTCGATGTCGTCACAGCGGATAAAAGTCACAGTTAGTAGGGGTAAAAAAGTATGTCGGCAAACCGACATTATACATCTCACCGACTTCAAATTCCTGCATTTATATAGTACCCGAGGATCGAGCAAGAATACCGACACAGCTGACCCGACACAGCAATATATTTATGCGTGTCTTTCTTGCTCCCTCGACGAGACGACTCCACCCAACAACCCCCCACTCTTTTACTCCCACCCACCCTCTCTCCGGCTCTTAGCTCCCCTTGTTTCCTTTTCTCTTTTTTCCTTCCTTTTCTCCTTTTCTTTCTTTTCTCTTTTCTTTTCTTTCCTCTCCTCCCTCTTTTTTTCTCTTCTCTTTCCTTTCCTCTCCTTTTTTCCTTTCTTTTCCTTTCTTTCCTTTCTTTTCCTTTCTTTCCTTTCTTTTCTTTCTTTCTTTTCCTTTTTTTTTTCTTTTTTTTCTTTTCTTTCCCTTTCCCTCTCTTTTTTCCCCTCCCCCTTTTCTCTTTTTTCCCGACGGCAGCGCAATTTTACCGACAATATCCTGACAGGTAGGGGGGTGTCGCACCCCCACCCCCCCCCCCCCCTTTGGCGACGCCCCTGCGTGTAGGCACCCTACCTTTCAGCCGGGGCAAGCCACGGAATTCCCAGTGTTTATTTTCTTTTCCGATTCTTTCTATTTCCTTTGCCGAATGTTTTTTCCCATTTTGACAGATTTTTCACTTTTCTTTTCAAATCTCCTTTCATCTTCCTGATTTTTGCCAACTTTGCTTGACATGGAAACTCCTTCTCCCCCCCCCCTCCCCCCCCCCCCCCGATCCCATGTACGCCACTGTCATCATAAATAGCTAAGCGTTGCTGTACCGGCAGTTTTGCACAAGTGAAAGTTCGTTCATACAGGCATTGCGGTGCGGCATGACTGCAGTGCTGTACCGCATTAAAGTTTAAAAAAAATACATTTTTAATTGAAATGTCATGACTTTGCGTTAAGTTGTGGCAGAAAATAATCGATATATCGGCAAGCATAAATGTACTGCTCATAAACCGTTGCGTTTCGAGTATAAATTCAGATGAAGTCTAATGGACCGGTAAAATGACACATAGCATTTTGAAAACTCCAAATCCAGCCACGATTCAGTCCTAGTTTTCTGATATGGTCAGGGATTTAGGAAAGTCGGTATAATTTTCACACTTTTTCTCTTCAACTGTAGAAAAATAATAAAGCCAATATAATAAAGATGTGGACAAAAGTATACACCAAATCGCGTGAATTGAGTTTGAATTTTAAATTTTCTCGAGCTAGCGCGGACTGTTTCCCAGACAATCTACATCAGAAAGAGGATATCTTTAGTAAAATTAAGGAAGTTGTTTGAAAATTTTGTGAGGGACAATAAAAATATATAACATAATATATGTATACAAATTTTAACATATCAAGATCTATGATAAGATTATTGTACTGTATGGCGCTATATTTCATTTATTATACTTTGTTAATATTTTGATAGTAATCTATCGCCACAGTGAACAACTTGTTCTAATTTGTTATGTTCATATAGACATTCAAAACTTATAATAAACCTTTGAATTCATTATATATTATAAAAGTGGACCATTCAGAATCATTTATTTGACTGTGTGTCTTAATTAAATTACAATAAAAGAGGGGGGTGGGGTTCTGCGACAATCAAATCAACTCTACTAGCAATAAGTTTTATGTATATAATTGTTTGTAGCTTACCCGTGTAGCCTCTTAGATAGATAATCCTCTGTTGAAGCTTCGGGACTTCTAAAGACTTCAATTCGACAGATTTGAGAAATCAAACAACGATCACTTCAAGTGAATTCAGTAAACCGTTAGTAGGGGATACGTGTCATCATAAATCGAACATACCAATACCAAGTTGTTGTTTTTCTACACAATTATAATAATTCCGATATTTCTTAAGGTCATAAATGTCCGCAAGTGGTTATGTTTTAGTTCACATGTGATATATATCCATAAACGCATTATATTTATGTTCGTTCAATCAGATGTCAACGGAAATATGACTACACACATTCAACGTGAACTTAATTACTACGACTATCGCTACGGTCTCATTGTTTCACTTTCACATGATAATCTTGCTGTTAATTAAACTATTAGGGTGTGCGTATGTTTTTGCGTGCGTGCGTGTGTGTGTGTATGAGAAAGAGATATATATATATATATATATCTCTCTCATATACACACACAGAGAGTGCGAGCTATTAGGGTGAAATATAGAAAAAGAGGGATAGAACGAGTATGAGAGTGAGGGGTTATAACAACATTGAACGGAATAATGATAATCAACGGAAACTATATCTACTACAAGTAGGTCTGTGGCAGGAGAAAGTAGTGATGAAGCCATTTAACGGTCCGAATAAACTGCTTTAAATGCATAAAAAACCTATTTGTGTGTATTTCTTCAACCAAATTGTTCAAGTCAAAATCTATCGGGGAAGAATGCATTAATAACTGTCTGGAATGTAGGCTAGCCAAGCGCGCGTATCGACGCTCGCTGAACAACAAAAACAAACATATTTTTCCATCCATCATCCATCCATATCCAGGCAGGCCAGAGATCGAGACAGAGCTCAAACTAAAGCATTGTGTTTGGGTAAGAACAAGATGTGACAATTGTTTTTAAATTCTGAAATTGGTATCATACAACCAATATTTTCATGTTTCTTTAAACAGAAATGCACTCTTTACACGTATTCACAAGAAAACTTGCATAACATTCAGTGGCGGATCCAGGGGGGGGGGCACAGAAAAAAACGGCCAAAAAAATATGTTAAAATCAGCCCTAAATTCGCTGAAAAACAGGGGCGTGCCCCCCGACCAAACATTTTTTTTTTTTTTTTTTTTTTTTTTTTTTTATAAAATGTCCTCTTACCCCCCCCCCCCCGCTTATTCAGCGGCTGGCTGAGTCGTTGCGATTTTTTGGGGACTAAATTCTTTTTTTAAAGTGTCCGCTTACCCCCCCCCCCCCCCCCCCCCCCGCTTATTCAGCGGCTGGCTGAGTCGTTGCGATTTTTTGGGGGACTAAATTTTTTTTTTTAAAGTGTCCGCTTACCCCCCCCCCCCCCCCCCCCCCGCTTATTCAGCGGCTGGCTGAGTCGTTGCGATTTTTTTGGGACTAAAAAAAATATATATATGTTCTCTTTCCCACACGGTGCCCCCCCCCCCCCCCCGTGTGCCCCCCCGGCAAGAAACTCCTGGATCCGCGCCTGACATTACGCATTTTGTTAGGTCTAGATCTATAGTCCCATGCAGGCGCGTACGCAGGATTTTTTCAAAGGGGGGGGGGGGGGTTTAACATTTTTAAATCGGGCCGAAAATTTCGCAACGACTCAGCCAGCGGCTGAATAAGCGGGGGGGGGGGGGGGGGGGGGGGGGGGTCTCGAAATTTGAAAATTTGACATTTTGCTCCGTTTGGGGGGGGGTAAGGTCACCTTTTTTAGGTCAGCCATGGGAATAATTTTTTTTTTCTTTATTATTAAAAAAAAGAAAAAGGGGAGGGGGGTTTTAGGGGGGCTTATACACATAAAAATACCAAAGGGGGTCTAACCCCCCCCCCCCATGCGTACGTGCCTGAGCGCTATACATGAACCCACTATTACTATTATTATTATCAATGGATCGATAAAAAAACAATACGAGTAAAAACAACAGGCACAAAAGCAACGAGGATATCTATAAGACGCAAAATAAAGCGCTAAATTGACTATTTCTTACCTCTCAATCCAAGTTTAGATACAATCAGTAGAGATACATAACGCACCAACTTGTAAACTCCTGCCATCGTCCTTCAAATGATCCAATACCGTTAAAAGAAGGGTTTTCAATCACATATCCTACTCCATTCGTAAACTCATTGATCAAATGCAGTCTGCTGTTATAGGAAAGCTATGAGACTAAAGAATCCCTTTAGTGCAGAATAGCAATATTCAAATATGTCTAACTCTAGTGCACTACCAATAGCCAACACCCTAAAAGGATACACCTTTTTTACACGTAATTTAGGAACTATGTGGCCTTCTACTCTGAGCTAAAAACATTGAATGTACTCATGCACTTCACGTGTATATGGGATCACCAAACCTTGTCCTGTAAACGAGACAATACATTTTCCACCGATAGAATATTTATTTGTGATGTCACAACTGAATAGCGGGTTTTTTTTCGTTTCTTTAGGACTAGGGCAAATAACTAGCTCAGTTTGGGGCAAATATTTGGTATTGTCGGTTGAATAGCGACTGCCGCCTTCGCTTATCTATTGTTGAACTAGACTAATGAATACTTCATAGGGTTCATGACTTGTGTTAAAAATGATAAACAACAGAAATATATAATGGAAAATCTTAAAAGTAATACTATGATTATTATCCTGAAAGTATGAAAACACATTCTTCTGTTCCATTCTCTAGCATTCAGCGTCCCCCCCCCCCCCTCTCTCTCTCTCTCTTTCTATCTATCTCTCTCTCCCTCTCTCTTTTTTATCTATCTCTCTATCTATTTATATATCTCATCTCTCTCTTATTCTCTCTATCTCTCTTTCTATCTCTCTTTCTATCTTTCTCTCTCTCTCTCTTTCTCTCTCTCTTTCTCTCTCTCCCTCTCTCTTTCTCTCTGTCTCTCTCTCTCTCTCTATCTTTCTCTCCCTCTCTTTCTCTCTCTGTCTCTCTCTCTCTCTCTCTTTCTCTCTCTCTCTCTCTCTCTCTCTTTCATCGTTTCTCCTTTTTCTCTCTTCTGAAGCTCCGATATATTGAATTTTCATATTGGTATTAGTTCGCCCAAAATATGATGACGCTATTAAAATGTGTCATTTTGAAAGTTATACCGCCACCTAGAGTTAGACGAAACGTATTTTGGGCAGTTAGTATTGTTTAGTTATTTCGGAAAATGTCACACTATTGGCAGGTCCGATGTATTTTTAGGGAATGAAACGCTTGTCCATTCTCTCTTTTTTTGCTTTCTTTTTTTCCAACTCATACATGCAGGCTCGTACGCAGGATTTTTTCAAGGGGGGGGGGGGGGGTTAACATTTAAAAATCGGGCCGAAAATGTCGCAACGACTCAGCCAGCCGCTGAATAAGGGGGGGGGGGGGGGTAAGAGAACACTTTTGTTTTGTTTTTTGGTCTCGAAATTTGAAAATTTGACATTTGGCTCATAATAAAAAAAAATTAAAAAAAATCAAAAGGGGGGGGGGGGGGTTTTAGGGGGTGATGGGGGGGGGGGGGTTACACACATAAAAATACCAAAGGGGGGGTTTAACCCCCCCCCCCCCCCTGTGTACGCGCCTGACGCTGACTCAACTCAAAGTTTTGAATGTAAAAAAATGATTGGAATCCGATGGATGAAAAGGGTAAATGAACCGTAAATAGCCCTACAAATAGCAGATGAAGGGCGGAACATTACAGTCATACTGACTGACACATTGTAGATATTCTTATACAAGCGAGCAGTAGAGGAACATGTAACAATTTTTAACACATGACACTCCGCTTGTTTGATACAACAGTAAAACATATTGATAACATGTGAAAATGTATATGACAACAATAACAATATATATGCCATAACAAGTACTATCCGAACTGTTTTCGATAAAATAAATTAAGGGCAATTCCCCTCCCTTTTGTATTTCCCATAGAAATTATATTCGAATAACGTAATACTTCATGGTAACAGTTTCAAACGCAAAGGGACGCATAAGGCTATTGCAATCGCCTCAGGGCGATTGCTCGAAAAAAGCTGCTATTCCATATAAATTTCTTCAGGTAAAAACACGAGACATACATACAAGAAAGAAAAAACATTTAAGTCAAATGTTTAACCATGAAGAAATATTAAAGATGAAGTTGAGTTCTGGTCATGCGATTGCATTGTGAAAGGAAAGGTGTGGAATCGACCAGAAAAGGTTGATTATCTAGCATATAAGAATTTGTGTGTATTGCAAGGTTCTGGAATCATCAAAATGATAAGAAATTTGGCCAAGTCTTGGTAAAGTTACAAACACTGTACACAGAAATATGTATATGGGACTACATGAACACGTGGCATAAAAATCCTACCCCCGGTTTTTACGATGTTACATGACATATTTAGAATATGAAGACATTTGAAGAGCCGTGCTTTTCAGGGAACATGTCTTATCTGATGTTCTTCCACACTTGCATAATAAGAATGATAACGCTCACAAATTATTTTTCACCTCTTCCCAGAACTCAATCTTCTCTTTAAGGGGTAGAATAAAATGAATTATTGTACCCCAGTCCAACATATACAAGCACTTATACAAGGACACTTCCCACACACTACCAGTTACACTGAAGGGAGAGACGAGAGAGAGAGAGAGAAGAGTGAAGCATTTCCTTTTTGCTATCAATGTGATCTTTGGTACGTGACGATCTTGCTGCATTATGGTATTTAGTTGCAACCTTTGCCACTCGTTATTTCAATTTCAATTTCAATTTATTCATGTTTCCAACAAAACATTACAAATCAATTATAAGCATTTAAAACAAATGTAAGAAATACATGTTGGAAACAGAGGAGTCCACTAAAAAGCAATGCTTGTACAAGTGTGAACACCTCAAATGATACTTATATTAGGAATATTGAGTAATTAGATTAACTAATCCGTAACTACAAAATTGGGGAAAGAAAAGGGGGATGCCAACAGTGACGAGAAAGGGACAAGACGATGCTTTACACGACAAAGATAGAAAAACACGGGCATAATACAAAGAGTAGACAATGACAAAAAGAAGTGGGAGATACGGATGCGACATTTCATTTGTAATTTTGGTGACCTGTTACCTGTATTACATGTTGGAACTTGTATAGCTAAAATATGTTGTTAATGTCCAGTATAATATACTGTACATTATACTGTGCGTAACTTTTCATAATTCTTACGGTTAAAAGTAGTTTACTTGAACTTGATATATAATATGTGGGAGGATAGTGGTTTTTTTTTTTCTTTGCTTGTTTGTTTGTGTGTCTTTTCACTTTATTTGTTTGTGGTTGCTGTTATTATTTTTGTCTACAGCTTTGACCGCGCAGTGGAGAAGTAAATTCCTCAAAGGCCTGCATTCCAATTCATTTCAAGAAATCAGTAAAAATACAAACAAAAAAAACCCACACGACCTTCTGAAATATGACTTTTCCAAAGCTGACAGATAATAAATCTTCACCAGGTTTTTCGGACTGGATTAAAGTTACTGACCTGTAAACATTATATATTGGATACGACACAGACAACCAATACATTCAATACCAGAAAACCTTTTGTATAGTGAGTATAGTGACAATAATATTAACAATATTAACGGGATTCCACAGGCTTGGGTAATAATTGTACTGACGCTTTGGTGGGTGAATTGATAAACGGTGTATTAAAGGCGCTTGATAAGCACAGTTATATTCATCATCGCTAGATGTTATTAATAGTATTATTATTAATATTGTTATTATTATTATTATTATTATTATTGTTGTTATTATTATTATTATTATTATTATTGTTGTTATTATTATTAGTAGTAGTATTATTGATATCAATACATTGATCATGATAATATCAGTACTAGTATTCGCTCTATGCAGAGCGAATTTATTTCATTTTCCACATAATTTAAACAATAACAAGATAACCACAAAAATAAACGTAATGATATTACAGAAAATTTGCATAGAAATATATTTGACGTTATTTATTTAAGTCTTGTAATGCGAAATTGTTCAGTTACAAGACATGAACAACGAACCTACTTGGAAGCAATGCTTGTTAGGTTAAGGTTCGCACGAGAATAATTTAAACTTTATACATTCATAGCAGAATTTCGAAATATTACGAAGTCAAATAAACATGACGGACACACAAAAAACGAAACAAAACAAATAAGAACAGTGTCAGGATGACCAGATGAGGAGAGTGAGAAACAGGGAAAGAGGAAATATAATTATTATTAATATTAGTATCATTATTATTGTTATTATTATGATTATTGTTATTACTGCAGCTGTTCGCAACAGTCTGTAAAATAATAGTCAGCCCGGTTTGTAGTGTACTTACATAGTATGTATATTTATATAATTATAAAGTTCTGAGACGGACGATATTGTTTGAATAGACTGAAAACAGAATAAAGAACTCCGTTGGCACGTTTGAACAATATTTCGCCCATAGCGTTTGTATGCAATAGGGGGCGTCACTGTAGCCTCCGCTACCCCTAATTGTACACCCATCTGTATGTAAGACCAAGGGGGAGGGAGACCTCCCCTAACGAAAATAGGTGAGTCAAGATAATTACGATGTATTACAATGGCAGGAATTAATTCCTTTAAAATGCTAGATCGCCATAATGGCAGCCATGATAATGCCAGGGTAATTGTAAAGCGCCATGAGTGTCAAGTCTGACAGACATATGAGCGCTATACATGAACCCACTATTACTAGTATTATTATAAATGGATCGATACAAAACAAGACGAGTAAAAACAACAGGCACAAAAGCAACGAGGATATCTATACGGTGCAAAATAAAGCGCTAAATTCGGTATTTCTTACCTCTCAATCCAAGTTCAGATACAATCAGTAGAGATACATAATGCACCAATTTGTAAACTCCTGCCATTGTCCTATCCGACGATCCCAAATCGTAAAAAGAAGAGTTTTTATTCACATATCCTACTCCATTCTTAAACTCATTGATCAAATGCAGTCTGCTGTTATAGAAAAGCTATGTAGACTAGAGAATCCCTTTAGTGCAGAATAGCAATATTCAAATATGTCAATCTCTAGTGCACTACCAATAGCCTACACCCTAAAAGGATACACCTTTTTTACACGTAATTTAAGAACTATGTGGCCTTCTACTCTGAGCTAAAAAATGAATGTACTCATGCACTTCACGTGTAATATATGGGATCGCCAAACTGTATCCTGCAACGAGACAATACATTTTCCACCGATAGAATATTTATTTGTGATGTCACAACTGAATAGCAGTTTTCTTTTTCTTTTCTTTAGGGTTAGGGCAAATAACTAGCTCAGTTTGGGGCAAATATTTGGTATTGTCGGTTGAATAGCGACTGCCGCCTTCGCTTATCTATTGTTGAACTAGACTAATGAATACTCCATAGGGTACATGACTTGTGTTGAAAATGAGAAATTTATAATGAAAAATCTTAAAAGTAATAATATGATTATTTTTATATATCCTGAAAGTATGAAAACACATTATTGTGGTCCATTCTCTATCATTCAGCATTCTCGCTCTCTCTCACTCACTCTCTATTTCTCTCTTTCTCTCTATTTCTTTCTATATATCGCTTTATCTATCTCTCTCTCTCTCTCTCTATCTCTCTTTCTATCTTTCTCTCTATATATTTATATATCTCTCTATATATCTCTCTCTCTCTCTCTAAATCTCTCTCTCTCTCTCTTATTATCTCTATCTCTCTTTCTATCTTTCTCTCTCTCTTTCTATCTTTCTCTCTCTCTCTCTCTCTATCTCTCTCTTTGAGGCTGTTCACACCGGCAGAGATAGCGCGCGCTAGACCGCGCTATCTCTGCGGTTTGGAAGGTACAACGTCGTTTCGGTCCGCCCAACAGCGAGCCACGGCGAGCCAAAACGGCGTGCCACTGGAGCACCTCTTGGGGGTGGTCCACGAGAGATAGCACGGTCTAGCGCGCGCTAGAAAAAAGGGGGTGCTACGATAGACCGCGCTATCTCATTGCGGTGTGAACAGCCTCTATCTCTCTCTATCTTTCTCTCTCTCTCTCTCAGCGTTTCTCCTTGTTCTCTCTTCCGAATCTCCGATATATTAAATGTTCATATTGGTACTAGTTCGCCCAAAATATGATGACGCTATTAAAATGTGTCATGTTGACACTATGGAGTTTCAGTATGATATTCAGCAGTTCAACCATTTTGGCATGCACATTACAGAAAGTCCTAAATTCGCCTTAGTTTGCAAAATGTGGAGCAAACGCTAATATTTTATGAATCAAATTTCAATACTGTTAGCACACAAAGATAGCTGAAAAGAAATGTTTAGTTTTAGTTTTGAGCTAAGATTAAAATACTGATCCTAGGCATAGTTTCATGAAATCACCCAAAGTACAAGCTCACCGACATCTCTTTGACATGTATGATAATCTTATAACACACGTACAATGGGATATCCACAAAATTTGACTTTTGAATAGGACTTTTTCGTACTGAATTTCTACAGATTCAAGTTCAAGCGCCTCCAACTTTTCTCTTTGAATATAATCATTATACCGCCACCCAAGGACGTACGCAGGATTTGTTCAAGGGGGGGGGGGGGGGTTAAAATATTTTGCTCCCGAAAATTTGAAAATCGCGCCGGCCGAAAAGTCGCTCAGTGGGGGGGGGGGGGGGGGGGGGGGGGGGTAAGCGGACACTTTTTCTTTTTTTTTGGTCTCGAAATTTCAAAATTTGACATTTTTGTCTAATTATGTCTAATTTTTGTCCAGTTCGTAGAATTACGGGTGTGTGTGCAGGTGTTTGGGTTGTGAATAAAGATTAATGCATCAAGCTCTTTAAGCATCAAGGTAGACTTTATGTTGTGTTGTGGGTTGGAAAGTAATAACTATTAAGCTAAATAAATGTAAGTAGGTCTATAGAGACAAAAATAAATGGAGCCTGCAGAAACACGTGTGGTTGCTTTGGTAGTTTAATCCAGACCCCGCCCCCCCCCCCCCCCCCCCCACTCAGAGGTCGGAATGACCGCATGCGTGTTGCCAAAATGTCCGGTAAAGGGGTACTTTTCGTGCGACAAAGTCCGGCCCGAGAATTGTAATAAAAGGGGTGTATTTGACTTTTCACCCGGAGATTTCTTAAAAAAGGGGGTGTTTTTCTTTTTTTCTCTCATCTGTTTGGACTCCTGAGAAATTATTCCGAATTTAGGGGGGTACATTGAGCATTTTTCCTGATTAAGGGGGGTCTCCAAGGCAGGAAAAGCCCGCGAAAAGCCCGCGAAAGGGGGGTTCGGAAATGTTGGCAGTCCTCAGATAGGGGGTGCTTTCAAAAAGAGGGTACGAGCATATGCGTACCCTAAATAACACTGAGTGGGGGGGGGGCGGGATCCAGACTCAATATCCATCTGCTTTAAAATGTGTATCAATCTATGTAGGGAACAGAAGACCCATGCATGCACTTGCTTGTGTGTATGCATCTAATATGAATAACAATGAACCGTGCCCAGCTGCACTTCAAAGTGGCATGTTAATATCAATTGCATGTTAGTTTCACCGAACCTGTTTCTAAACATAACATTCTCTCCCTTGTTGAAATTGATTTGATCGAACAAATGTTTTTAATAGTAAAACTGTTATACCTGAAATTTTGCAACTTTAACAACTTCAAACGTGAGCATTCATATCATAGATCTAATATTCATGCCTGTACCCTTTACAATAAACTCATGAGTTGTTAATTAAAATACAACTGTACAAGTATCATGGTTTACTTCTAAAACTTTAATTTCTTATTTCAATAAGTTTCACAACTTCAAAAACCTTTTGCTATTAACTGCTTTAACTTGCAATGAACTGTTTACTTTTAAAATGAAACAATCTATTTCTATATTGTTCACTCTGTACCCCCGAAAGGTTTCAAAACTGTTTCACATTACCTATACTCTGACGTATATAAACATATGCAATGTAATGACCAACTTCAGAGTGAATACATTTTGTTTGACTAAGCACAGCCCCTAGCCCAGAATCAGATGCATCAGTGGTGACTACTGTAGGAAGATCAGGATTGAACAATCCAAGGACAACCTTCTGTGCTATGGTGGTTTTAATTTGATCAAAAGCATCTTGTTGCTTATCCCCTCAAACAAAGGATACATCCTTGCGAAGCAAACATCTTAACGGTTCTACAGCAGTAGCATTATTAGGTAAAAACTTAGCATAGTAGTTAATCATACCCAACACTGACCTGAGCATCCCTATGTCTGTGGGTGCTGGTGCTTCTAGAATTGCCTTAACATGACTATCATCTCCCATAGGAAAGAAATGAGCCTGCCGCATACTCCTGCGGCAGACTTGCCGCAGATCTGCAGCAGACCTGCCGCAGACAGTCATCTTTTTCACATGCAAATTAGTTTTGCCGCAGACTTGCTGCAGACCTGCCGCATACTCTTTCAGTATGATGAAGAGTCTGCGGCAGGTCTGCCGCAGACTTGGCGCATACTCTTTCAGTATGATGAAGAGTCTGCGGCAGGTCTGCCGCAGACTTGCCGCATACTCTTTCAGTATGATGAAGAGTCTGCGGCAGGTCTGCCGCAGACTTGCTGCAGACCTGCCGCAGACTCTTCATCATACTGAAAGAGTATGATGAAGAGTCTGCAGCAAGTCTGCGGCAGGTCTGCCGCAGACTCTTCATCATACTGAAAGAGTATGCGGCAGGTCTGCAGCAAGTCTGCGGCAGACCTGCCGCAGACTCTTCATCATACTGAAAGAGTATGCGGCAAGTCTGCGGCAAGTCTGCGGCAAAACTAATTTGCATGTGAAAAAGATGACTGTCTGCGGCAGGTCTGCTGCAGATCTGCGGCAAGTCTGCCGCAGGAGTATGCGGCAGGCATATAGACCTGCTGCAGACCTGCCGCATACTCTTTCATATCCAGTACGTGGCAATAAAGTGTGCATGTAGAAGAACCAGTGATAAACTGATTGATACTTCATAATCGATATTGGCAATATCGATATTACCAATTAGGTAATACCAATATATATCGATATTACCAATTAGGTATATTCTATTCTCAATTGTATTAACTTCATCACATTGATCATTTGAAGTGAATTCAAGAGTAACATTTAAAGTGACACAGGCTCGTACACATATATATACTAAATATGTATATTGTTTCTTGGTTAGTAATCATAGTTTCTTGGTTAGTAATCAATATATCTATTGCTTAAACGTGAATGTAATTGTAACATGATCAGACAAAATAATCTATTGGTTAATAATGGCAAAAGGAAAATAGAAATCACAAAAATGATGTGCATTGTCTTAATTTGCTTAACAAATCATGATAAATGTATTTTTCTGTCACACGTGTAAAGTAATAATGAATATGCATGAGATGATTGGTTTCAATTGGCCCTATTAGACTTTAATGGGATTTCCTGTGGCAGACCTGCCGCAGACTGTTCCTGTGGCGTACTGGTATGCGGCAAGTCTGGAGCAAAGTTTCGCCCTGCCGCAGATCTGCCGCAGACTGTTCCTGTGGCATACTAGTATGCGGCAAGTCTGGAGCAAAGTTTCATCCTGCCGCAGATCTGCCGCAGACTGTTCCTGTGGCATACTAGTATGCAGCAAGTCTGCAGCAAAATTTCATCCTGCCGCAGATCTGCCGCAGACTGTTCCTGTGGCATACTAGTATGCGGCAAGTCTGGAGCAAAGATTCACCCTGCCGCAGATCTGCCGCAGACTGTTCCTGTGGCATACTAGTATGCGGCAAGTCTGCAGCAAAATTTCATCCTGCCGCAGATCTGCCGCAGACTGTTCCTGTGGCATACTAGTATGCGGCAAGTCTGGAGCAAAGTTTCATCCTGCAGCAGATCTGCCGCAGACTGTTCCTGTGGCATACTAGTATGCGGCAAGTCTGCAGCAAAATTTCATCCTGCCGCAGATCTGCCGCAGACTGTTCCTGTGGCATACTGGTATGCGGCAAGTCTGCAGCAAAATTTCTTTCTGCCGCATACTTCGGCATACTCTTTGTCGCAGACTAAAAGTCTGCGGCAGGTCTGCGGCAGATCTGCGGCAGGTCTGCGGCAGGTCTGCGGCATACTTTTCACTTTCCTATGGGCTGGTGACAAACCATCACAACTGATACAATTAATGTCCAAGGTAACTGAGTTCTGACAAATGAAACTGACACTTCTTAGGGTTCAAACGTAAGCCTGCTGCTTGCAGCTTTGCTAGTATCTCATGTATGTGCTTGTCATGTTCACCTTTGTCCTTTCCATACACGATGACATCATCTAGGTATTTATCTATATATTAATAACATTATGCATACGTTTTGCACATGAAACATAGAACTATCTGTTCTATTTGCAGCAGGCGCGGATCCAGGATTTCTTAGGGGAGGGGTTTGAGTTGGGGTAATGAGAGTATCATGAAAGGGTCTACATTGGTGCCTATCTTTAATCTCATCTTCGTAATACATATTTTAAATATATGTCCTTAAATCAAACAAATTCAAGTAAGAATTAAAGCGAGATCAGAATATTCACCACGTGCTTAACAAGAATGGTCTATTGTCATATGCAATGACAGTGTCGCAGAATAATTTTGCAATTGATAATGATACTCACTTGTTTGTGGCATATGTTAGGATTGTCAGAATAAGGCCCAATATTGAAATCAGGCAACCAACATAGCTAATGATCTCAAGGATGAAATCTGCATCATCTGGTAAATGTTCTCCTCCATATATATCCTATAACGAATAGAAAAAAATGAACGATCAAAATTAACGGAGGAAGAAGTTATCTATTCTGGAATGGTTCTCTGAACGAAGAATAATTAGCCCCTTTTTTGCGATTTGAATATCAAATCTGACGTTGACATAATAGACCTAATAATAATGATATAAAAATAGTTGGGTCTTATTCACTCAAGGCAGCCACATCAGTAACAATATTCCACACTCACTTTACATCGGTGGAGTGACGTAATATAAAGAGGAAAAGCAATATACTAACAATATTGAACTCGATCAAAGGAAGAGAATCTAAAACATGATGTTATTCTCTGGGAAAAGAGGCTCGTATGTCATAATTATTAATATAACCATTTTATTTTCAGGTACCCATTTAATACCCCCTGGGCCGACAAGGAAAAATATGAGCATAACAAATCGTCTAAGGATGTAAGCAGAGGCAAGGATCGAATCTCGGATACGACCTCTCGTATGTGAGTCAATAGTCCAGAATCTGGCCCATTAATTTTCATAATCTCCAGCACCGCTATCTTCCCCTACTTTCTGCAAGTCGAAGATGACGTGATCCCCGAATTTCTACGCCTTGCAAAAAAAATCTTCGGCCGGGCGTATACGTTCGTTGATAAGGTCATCTTCGGTGGCTTGCAGCAAGAGAAGGCAATAGAGATGATTCTGGACTAGTAAATCAAAGGCCTTTTGTAATACATCACATTGCTTTCAGACTAATGGAGGATAAATGCTAATGAACATGAAACGAATATTGACAAATACATTACCCACTCGTACACTTTCGATAAGAACACAAAACTTTGGGTCAAGACATTTTTGTTTTGAAATATGGTTGATAAATCGGTAGATACTTACACCTTAAAACTTCTGCAAAGGTTCGTTACGATGGAATCAAATGATTTTTACATGGAACGAATTCAGTTCATGGCTACAAATGCGATTAGAGTATTCGACAACCATGTCTTGACCAATGATTTAGCACGCGCAATTCAGTTAAAATTATAGAATCGTTCAGCTTATCTCAGCTTATCATAAATAATTCAGACGAAGAGTTTAACACGTACCAAAAGAATTCCGAAGTTAGTCAGATGATTACACTCGCATTCAATCCTGTCACTGTTGTCCTTACTCGTCGTGTTACATCCACGTTGAGACCAGGCTTTGTCGTCAAAGTCCCAGAATACACACTGAGCATCGGTCCCATTCTGAAAATAAAGATAAAGTACAAATTAAACTAATATATTAATTTGTTCTCTAAAATGAAGTAAAATATAGTTCATTGTTATTGTAAATTGGTTTTGTTTTTTTGATGGATCTATTAAGTTCTTTGTTGCATTTGCAAATTATTGTTTATGCTAATCACCCTATGATATCACAGTCGAAGGTTTACACCAGATTTTCTTGATTTGTCTTACACATCCTTTTCATCTTTATTTCCCTACCTCCTTCTCTCTCTCTCTCTCTCTCTCTCTCTCTCTCTTTTTCTTCACCATAGGTCTTTACTATTTGTGTATCCTCATGAACCCATTAATTCCTCAATCCATTTCTGCCAACTTTTAGTATTATCTGCTTATCAATTCGTGTCATTTTACAACGTAAATTTATCCATTGAGTCACGCGATACAATTCTGTATTCGCTATAAGTTCAATAAATTAATTATTGTCCTATCTTCTTACTGGATTTAGAGGAGTGAACGATATCCTGACTGGTTCGCTCAAATCCTCCACCTTTTCGTTATTGATAGACGCCGATATGATCCTAGAATTCAAGGTTCTGTTGTTTTCCTCTACATCTTGGTTGAACTGCACAATCCCCGTATCCTGGAACAGAGATGGCACGCGATACGTCGTGATGACGAGACGCCCTCTGCGTCCAGAGAACTTGTCCGCTAAACCCGATGGGATGAAGAGTGTAGCCTGTGCTTGGGTGGCTTCTGGCTCTTGAGTTAGGTCACCTCTTTCCACCCTGAAGTCTTCGTCAGAGATGCTCTCACCGTCATCAGTTACAGCCATGAAGATAGTATAACCCTGGCTGATGTCCTCGGTGGTCACATCAAGTACCTGAAACGAAAAGACCGAATGAGAGTGTTTTTTAAATATATATTGTGGAATCGCGAACAATAGCCAGTTCAGGTTCAGATAGTTGTCGACAGCTGGTCACAGAAACATTCCTGCAAGACGAGCCCCAATCAAATTGGTTTGCTACTGCTTATATGAAGTTATGTATCACTTACCTATAGAAAATAAAAGTAATTAGACATTTCTAACATACGCGACATAAGAAATGTGTGTGGCACCAATAATGCAAGTAGGATAGTGTCTACTTATATCTGTCAGAAAAGCAACTAGATCTAGAAGCTAGCCTGACTTTACAAGAATCATTTTAAAATCAAAGAAGTTGTGCCAGCGTAATACTTCAAGACATTTGTATTGGAGCTAGGTATTCTTTAATTCGTGTTATTGGTAGTGAAGGGATAGGATATAATGAAAAGAGAACAAAGTACGTGTTGCATCACGATCCAACTCGATATGACACTTTTTTTCAGTACCCATTTGCACTACGGTCAACGATCAAGTTCCATGTTGTTTTGTTTGTCAGTTACTGAACGGGATTTTGAGATTATTTAAATTGGTTGAGATTCACAAAACTCTTATCAGGCATGGCGTACAGGAGGGTTCATTGAGCTGATAATCATTTTGTACAAACACCTAATCCCTCAATCGCTCATTTGAGTGGTATGACAGCCGAAGTAGAATGTCAAATATATTGGACATTTTCAGAACTGCCATGGCATGTGTCCTTCTCTTAAACAATTGAAAAGTACTGACTGTCTGCCCTACCTCAGCAGCAACATTGGTTTCCACAAACCGACTACTTCCATTTCCCACTTCTTTGACAGCAAGCTGTGCTTCGAGAGCCAAGATTACACGGCTAGGCGAGCTATTCTCTTCCTCGGCCATGCCAAGCAGTTCGTCAGGTAAAGCTGCGACGTTATTTACAATTCCCACCATAGATTCGGCCACCTGTTGTTCAAGATATGAAATATAGTATGAGTACCAGTAAATAGTTCTGATTGCATCGTGACAGAATAATGCTGAGATCTCCCTTTGTAAGTGACTTATGTAAGTATCACCTTGACAACTCGATTAATTACTGGACAGCACTTGCATCGAGACTGTTATCATGTAAGGAATATACTAAACATTTATGAGACGTGGAAAAGAGGACCGTAAACTTGTTTATTAGCACTTCTAGATATGAAATACAGGCTGAGTAGTAACCATACGGTAGGTAGTTCAAACATTCAGCTGATAAAAACGGGTATTTTTCTTTAACCATGATTGAATAAATAAATCCGAATCAATTCAAAACAGATACCCACCTTTGTTTCTGTAGAATTTATTTCATTTATATCCTCAAGAAGTTTTGCAACTACATTGAGACCCTCTAGGAAGATGTTCTGGCCCATGCGTGTGACGTTTTCCAACTCTTCAGCGACATTTGCTGCGTTATCTAAAGTGATTTCTACCTGCGAAATCAAATGCAGAATTCATCAAGCAGAGAGACAGACAGAGAGGAAGATTGACTGAGAGAGAGAGAGAGAGAGAGAGAGGGAGATGAGAGAGAGAGGGAGATAGAGGAAGAGAGAGACAGGACGAGACAGAGATAGAGAGAGGAAGAGAGAGAGAGAGAGAGAGAAAGAGAGAGGGAATACGAGAGAGAGAGAGAGAGAAAGAAAGAGAGAGAAGGCTAGCCAAATATGACTTACTTTTATAATAAAATGTGAAAGTTTGTTTTTACCGTAGACCTCGGGTTTTCCTCAATAACTAAATATAACGTTTTTTTTTTTCAATTTCAATTTAATTTCAGTTTCATTTATGTTTAAATTCCCTTTTTATTCCATTTCCATTACTTTTTCAATATTATTCCACTTCCAATTTCATGTTTATTTGCTAACAACGTCGTTTCAAAATGATGGTCCTGAAATCCAAGAATATACTGACGTTTCTTAAGATCTCAAGGATCTCTTCAGCAGTCAAGTTCTTTCCGCAGCCTATCTCTGGTATAAACCTCTTACAAGCATTGGTATTACCTCCTACACATTCACCTCCTGTAGCCTGACCTCCTGCAAAGAAAACAGAAAAAGTATATATTTTTATATTGAATATTAATACAGATTTTTTTTTTCTTCCCGGTAATTCATAGAGGTGTCGTATTCGAGTGTTTCGGAGTTTATCGTGTTCAATTTTCTACGTATTAGCCTATACAAATACGCTACTACTAAATTAACAAAGTGATGGAGTCTTGGGCTTTTCGTGGGGAAAGGCCTTCATCCCTACATTTAAAATGCTCTACAAGCTCTGCTCTTTTATAGTGGAATATAGTGAATTATGTACATAAATAATGTATTAATTAATTATTCTAAATTTAAAGAAAGAACGACAATACTATGGACAAAATTTTGACAAACCTTTGCATGTGTAGGCTACCTCAAGGAACTTATATGTTCCTTTGCACGGATCACCAACAAGTTTATTCGTTGAATTAATGGTGCATTGCGATCGGCCGTTACAATCTGGACCGAGAACAGCTACTACGTCTACTTTACAATTTAGGTCTGCTACTCGTCCGCGACAGGTTGTGCAGCTACCTCGTCCGTAGACAGCAGTGCAAATGTTGATAAGGCCCTCTCCGCAATTGATTTTAGCCGACCCTCTCTCACCGACACTTATCTTAATCTCTGAAGAGGAAAAGAGAAGACCACTGGCTTAAAGTAGCCTGAGCAGTATGTACATCCTCGCCCTTAGTTCACCAGGCGCGTAGCCAGGGGGCGGTAGGGCGGTCACCGGTCGCCACCCTCCCCCCCCCCCCCAAAAAAAAAAAAAAAAAAAAAAAAAAACGCCAGCCAAAAAAGAAAGAGAGAGAAGAGAAAAACGTAAAAGGACGTAGGAAGAAAAAGGAGCAGACAAAGAAACATTTTTGAAAATTCCGACAAGGATTGAGAGTCGAAAACGGAACAACGAATCGTTTTCAATGATGCAGAAATAGTAGAAACGATTATGCTGACTATTCTTCGGTACAGCCCTGTTACCATTAATTGATGACAGGAGTAGGCGATCGTAGGAGTATCGGGTCGTACAGTGCAAAATAAAAAATAAAAAAAACACAAAAACGATGTTGACGGTCGAGAATCGAGAGGAGAAATTGTGCAGATGAGAATTGTAAGAGATATAAAGTATTGATGGAGAATATTAATAAAGAACCAACAGCATTCACCGAATCTGACCATGATGATGCCAAAAGGCTAGACAGGCACAGAATAATGACGGAGGAGGGGAATATAAATATTATTTAACGTACTTTCATAATAAATATAGATACGATATGAAATTTACAAATGTCCTATTTTCCCCGATATGGGGCGAAGGGTAGCCCGAATACAAATTACAATGATATTTAATTGTACTTTGATATAAACATTTACATGTTTCCGGGGTTTCAGCCCCCCACATTTAATATCGGACCTCGCAGGCCTATGTAGTGAATGTAAGGTGTTAGACTCTTTTAATTTAAAATAATTCGATGCTATTTTGTCCTTCCCATATTCCCATTCTTGTTTAATAATAGAAGAAAAAAACATCTTCTCATCTCAAACAATAATGAAGGGAAGACTTAATCATTGACGTGCTGAATCAGGATTTGCAGTATTCAGTTATTTCACTTTTCAACTTATTTTCCCTGCAATAGAGAGTTTAAACTACATTTATTGTAAACATCAGGAATCGCTTCATGTATAATGTATATGTATTTCATTAACTAACCTTGTCCACTAACGCTGTACATTGTGACAGCAACAAGAAATAATGTAGAAATAAACATCTTCCCTCCACACAGTCCCGACATGATGTATCCTGATACAATTGTCAAAACTATGGCGTCAGATGGCGGGCTTCGATAGATCAACGGTGTGCTAAATCCTGCAAAAAAATCAAAGTAAAGTAAAAGTTGCTTTACAGAAAATCTGTATTTACATACATACAGACATATATAATAAAAAGTGAAGAGTGGAGGATTCGTTGTTTACATCCAACAGTTTTATTATGTCGACTTACTTAACGTCTAATAATCAAGCGACGTACTGTGCATCGAAAATTCGTGACCAAATAAAACTTGTTGGATTTAAAGCAATTCGTTCTGAACTCAAGCATTGACACACTCCCAACCAAATCAAACCTTGTACGTTGGGGCAAAAACGTCTCCGATAAATGTGACCTATGTGGAAACCGTGAAACTTTGTTGCACGTCCTGAACTATTGTAACGTGCAACTCACCCAAGGCCGATACACTTGGAGACATGATAATGTACTTAACGTCATACACACTGCCCTCACCAAGACAAAAGCAACAGTAAACGATACACCCAACCCCGAAATAATAGTAGATCTCAATCAGCCCAATGCCCATGCATCCTCAACTATCCCACGAGAAGTAATACCAACAACTGACCGACCCGATCTAGTTCTCTACTGGCCCAACGAAAAGAAACTGCTCATCTTTGAACTAACTGTCCCATTCGACCTTAATATTTCCAAGGCCCATGAGTATAAATGTAATAAATATGCCCCCCTGATTCATGACATTTCGGCCCGCAATTTTGATGTATCCCTTATAGCATTCGAAGTCGGGAGTCGCGGTCTACTAACTAACCACAACTTTCAGTCACTTAAATCACTAATCAAAATGGCTAACGCAAACGTAACCGCCAAAACCCTGTCAAATCAAATTTCAAAAATGGCTGTAGTGTCATCATTTTCAATCTTCCATGCAAGACAAGACCCAGCATGGACATTACCTCCACTCCTCCAATAACAGCCTATAGATGTGAAAAATACGTGTAGGAACCAGGAGGACACGAATATAACAGCTGAATGTTAGATATTGATATATACTGATTATAGTTTGAAGTCTATGACTGAATTGAAATTGGAAAGTATATTTTGTGTCAATTTTTATCAAATCAATTACTAAATAATGAAATTCGATGCTACAATTGTATTTGTCAACTACCAAAATATATACTTGGACATTAATTCTTTTAACAACAACAAACAAATCAGTGATTTTAAATTTAATCGAGTTTATCATCAACTGTAAACTATGAATAAACTATAAATGTAAACTATGCAATGTACCTTTTATAGCAACTCAAATGTGTGATTATTTAGAAGCAAATGACCAAAATTTTTACTACAAAATTCATGAGAACTCTTTAAATAATGATAAGTCAACTTTTATAACAAATGTGTGTATAATACGATACAGCTTATTCTCCGTGAGATGCAATCAAGAAATCTGTTGTAAATTCATTCTCTCCGTCTCTCTCCTTTGCTATGTCTCTCTTCCTCCCTTTTCCCACTTCATCCTTCTTCTCCGCTAAACTTTACCATTACGTTCTACATTACATAAATATTATTATATTTTTAGATTGAACGAACCCCATAATTAATTTTTCATATCATAACTGATACTTCTGACTGCTAATGATCTTAGAACAAGTATATATGTTTGTATGTATATGTTTACATGTTAGGCCCTGCCTGAGTAATGTCAACGTCCTGGGCCACGATTTTCACGTCTTTATAATATGTCTATTCACTATGTGAAGGAAAGATTCCTTGTTATCTTATTTTGTATTGTTATATTGTTACATTGTATATGCTTTTCTATGGAAATAAATACTACTTTATATATCTTCTCCTTTTATTGCGACATATTATGCCAATTCGTGGACCAACTGTCAGATATTGCCTTTATATTATATAAATATTTATTTATATGTATATGTATGTGTGTGTGTGTGTCTTTCTCTCTTCCCCCTCTTTCTCTCTAAATCTCCCCCTCTCCGTTGTATATCATGTATACCTTTTAAATAGATCTCTGGAATTTTCGAATATTCTGTTGATCCGCAGTTTATCTGAGGTGACCTCTGTTTCCGGATGAGTAACGAAATATCATGAGACTTCAAAATAACAGGAAATAACACCTACCTCGTATTCGGCCTAGGCTTACTTTGTGAAAATATGGGGAAAGTCCCCAAACATGATTTGGCAAACAAACTTTACTATCTTTACTGCAGGCCTACTTGTACTTGGTAATCGCTCTCATCGCCATTTTCTGGGTAAGAAAAATACAATAAGGGTTTGCATGTGGTTCCCCGTACTTCAATTCCATGCAATTTTTGGCTAGACCATGAAGCTGTAATTCCTGGCTAGACCATCATCCATTGGCGTACGTGTAAGCACCCTACCTTTCAGCCGAGGCAAGCCACGGGCTTCCCAGTGTTTATTTTCCTTACCGATTCTCTCTATTTCCTTCGTGATTTTGCTGAATGTTTCTTCCCATTTTGACAGATTTTTCACTTTTCTTTTCAAATCTCCTCTCATCTTCCTGATTTGTGCAAACTTTGCTTGACATGGAAACTCCTTCTCCGCCTCCCCCCCCCCCCCCGTCCCGCTCCCGTGTACGCCACTGTCATCATAAATAGCTAAGCGTTGCTGTGCCGGAAGTTTTGCAAAAGTGAAAGTCCGTTCATACAAGCATTACGGTGCGGCATGACTGCAGTGCTGTACCACAATAAAGTTAAAAATACATTTTTAATTGAAATGCCATGATTTTGCGTTGAGTTGCGTCAGAAAATAATCGATATATCGGCAAGCATAAAACAATGTACCGCTCATAAACCGTTGCGAGTATAAATTCAGCTTAAGTCTAATGGACCGGTCAAATGACACGATAGTTTGGAAGCTCCGAATCCAGCCATGATTCAGTCCTAGTTTTCTGATATGGCCAGGGATTTAGGACAGTCGGTAACATTTTCGCACTTTTTCTTTTCAACTGTAGATAATTAATGAAGCCAATATAATAAAGATGTGGACACTGAAAGTATACACCAAACCGTGTGAATTGAGTTCGAATTTCAATTGTTCTTGAGCTAGGAAGGACTGTTTCCCAGACAATCAGATAGAGGATATCTTTAATACAATTAAGGAAGTTGTTTGAACATTTTGTGAGGGGCAATACAAACATATAAAATAAAAGATGTATATAAATGTTAACACATCAAGATCTATGATAAGATTATTGTACTGTGTGACGCTATATTTCATTTATTATACTTTTATAATATTTTGATTGTCATCTACTGCCTCAGTGAACGACTTTTTCTAATTTGTTATGTTATATAGACATTCAAAACATATAATAAACCTTTGAACTTCATTATATATTATAAAAGTGGACCATTCAGAATAATTTATTTGTGTGTCCTAATTAAATTACAATATTAGGGGGTGGGGTTAGGGTTAGGGTCAAATCAACTCTACTAGCAAAAAGTTTTGTGTACATAATTGTTTGTAGCTTACCTGTATAGCCTCTGAGATGGAGAATCCTCTGTTGAAGCTTCGGGACTTCTTAAGACTTCAATTCGGCAGATTCGAGAAATCAAACAACGATCAGTTCAAGTGAATTGCATAAACAGTTAGTACTAGTATGGGATGCATGCCCTCATACATCGGACTTACCAATACCAAGTTTTCTTCTTTTGTTTCTTCCCAATTATAATAATTCCGATGGTTCGAAAGGTCATAAATGTCCACAAGTGGTTATTTGTTGTGTTCACATGAGGTATATATCCAGAAACGCATTATATTAATGTTCGTTCAATCAGATGTCAACGTAAATATGACACACATGCAATGTGATCTTATATACTATGACCATCGCTACGGTTTCATGCTTTCACTTTCACATGATGATCTTGCGGTTTCCTAACCTATGGGAATCAGGAAATTACGCAGGAGATAACAAAATGAACAATTAAAATTTGATTTATTTGATGATAGGGATACCCGTAACGGAAATAAACTCAGATCCTTCAGAAAATTAAAAACTACAATCAAGCAAAAAAAGGTATTTATCCCATATACCAAATATAAATTTCAGAAAAAATATCACCAAACTACGACTGAGCGCACACAACTTACCCATAGAAACGGGAAGATATAAAAGACCAGGAAAAACGCCCCCTTATCTACGATTCTATATAGACGACAATATGAATCTAGTAGACATGAATTCCATATAATTATGAAATGTGATAAATATACAGATTTACGGGTAGATTTTTTTTAAATTAGCAATTTGGAAGAAAATTATAGTAAATTCGAATGACAAGAACAATGTATACATATCATGAGATTAGACAATACAGATATTATAGATATTTTCTCTTCGTTCACGAAAAACATAAATGCAGTCGGTGAGGGGTAACATTAAAATACTGTGTAACAACAAAATAAAAAAAATTAAAAAAAGCCTTAGTGAATTTGATAAAAGATAAGTGTACAACCCTATTATTTTCTCCATATTTCTTTTATGTATTCGACCTAAGGGGGTTGCATTTATAGGTACTATTACGTCATAATTTTAGGCGAAACGATTATCTATTACATTCCATGTACCTCATTTACCTATTTTGTAAGCATGGGTTATGATTTATCAGAAAATTGCTATATTAGGTTTTATATATCTAAATCTTCGAATGCATTATGGTACATTACATTATTTACGTTATGCATTATGTGACATATGTTAAAAAGAACAAGATTTGTTTCTGCTGTATATAATTTTCCTTCTGTTTTGCTACACTGCATTGTAAATTGATCTATTAACTTATGATATATATGTTTACAAACAGAATATGGATAGTAACATTCGTTGTAAATTGATTTGGGTCTATATGTTTATAAACAGATTATCGATGAACATCAATGAAGTTTAAAAAATACAATCTCTAATACAGTCATGGACAAAAACAGGACAAATCTATTTGAGACAGTCATATTGTATAGGCGTAATTTAAGCCTCGTCCATTTCTAAACGAAAAATGCATCGAATGGTTTTTGGGGGGTTTTAACCAAAAAAAAAGAAGAAAAATTTCCTTCAGCATAATATATTACAAACAAACAAACAAAAACAAAAACAAAACAAATATATATATATATATATATATATCGTTAAAAATTCATTTTTTGTTTAAACGAAAAGCACACCCACCCGACGTACGTTGACACTAGCTTTTTCATTGGAACCCTCATGTCCCATTTACTTGTGAAAGTTCACCTATCGTAATTTGGTCAAAATAGGTCGCTATATGTTAAACAAGTCGAACTTTTGGACGCAATTTGACACGCGATTGTAAGGTTATAGGTCAAGCACACGAAGGATATCGAGCATGAATTATCATAGATCAGTTCTGCTTGGTTCATTATGTAAGCAAAAACATGAATATTCATGATCGCCATTGACTATTCGATTATTTACAGAGGGGCGCAGTTGTGCACCACACCAAACTCCCCTACTTTAAGTCAAGTATTTCGTTGTATTATGTAGTTTCGTTGGTAGGTTTATTTTAATAGTTTAAAGATATGGAAAATTTCCTTGTATTTTATATTTAGCAAGGCAATCTCACATACAAATTAACTACCAAGTGTCGTCTAATGCGTCGATTGCCGTCTGCTATATACGTCCAGCGAGCGAAAATGAGACAACCGGAGCAATATGAACGATAATCCGAACGGAAATTTAATCAACTACAAGAAGATCTGTAACAGAAGAAATAAGTGATGTTTTCTTAGAACAGTCGGAATAAACTGTTATAATCGCTTCAAAAACATACTTGAACGTGTGCACTTCTACGACCCTATGGTCAAATCCAAAATCTATCAGTTCTACATGATGTCTTCACCACTCTGTACCAGCATTATCATACAAAGCTCTAGAAAGTCTCTCCGGTAGAGCTAGCCTCCTGTCTCTGGATTTCCGCTGGAGTCCGAGTTGGAAACGGGCCGTCCTTCAGGTCTGCTGAGCTGTTCTGGAGCGTTGAGCTGGGTTGTCCAGAACCGGAACTGACCGCAGAGGGCGTCGTGAAATATTTAGGTAAGCAGCATTTGAACTGGGAACGCCATGTCAAGCGCACCTGGGGCTGTCTAACGCAATACAGCATGAAGATGAAATACCCCTGAAGAGAGTTCAGTACAGTGAAGATTCCTTGCACAACCGCACTGGCTGGTTGTATGATGCTCAGGTAACCAAGAGACCACGTGAGACCCATTAGAGTCAAGATGCAAACTGCGTTCTGGAAACGTCGAATCCGCTGGCGCTTGTCCGTCTTGTCCAGGTGTTGTCCTTTCATAGTTTTGTTCAGTCGCATGAGGACCCGAACATAGATGACAAAGTTGAAGATCATGACGACACCAATAGGTATCAGGAGACCACCAATCACAGGCCAGAATGCAAGGAAGCAACTATAACACAAAATTGAAATAAAATAAAACATCATCTTAACAGATTTATATTTCTAACTTGAGTGTATAACACGATCACCAAGACTTGAGATAAATATGCGTCACCTAAATGTGCAAACATTACACTGACATAAATAATACTAATATTAATCAAATATTAAGGATGCCAATGTTACATTGAGAAAGCGCTTTTTCATTATAAAATATAGGCGGTAAAATAGGCTCTTGAAATGGCCTTTGGATTGATTTTCAAGTTTTTTACGATCGTGCTAAGTCATGATGCCAATATAATGGGATGTTATCTCTTACAGAGTGTCTAAGAACACGAAATTCAGTCTGTCACAACAAGGTGACATTAGGTCATAAAATCATAGCATAAAATCATAACAAAAAATAATAACAAAGTAAATATACATATACATACACAAATCGCAGTTAAGATATAAAACACCATTGCTGTCATAATGCAGAAGTAATTCCCCTGCACTACCTTCGACAGCAGAGGAATACAAAAACCCGATGTGTTAAAAAAAGATATTCTGCATGATAAAACGTACAAATCTGTCTGTGCGTAGTATTGTCTTGAAGCACCTGCAGTAATCCCGACTATTAACAAAGGGCAACCTACAAAAAGAACAAACAATTTGAGAGTGGTCAAGTTCACATTAGTCCTTTTCTTCCTCTCCCTGTCTTTTCCCTCTTCTTTCTTCTTTATTTTTGTCTTTTTAATTCCTTTCTGTTTTTGGTTCTTTCTTTCTATATTTCTTTCCTTTTCGTCTCTCAGCAAGTGACCTACATATATAACGAACATTTACTCATCTTGCTTCGTTAATGTTTTTTTGCTATTTATGTTTTTTTAATCTGGACAATTATTTCATCGAAATTAGTTTATAAGGTGTAAAAATGAGGTTACGTGTTTATGCTACTTGGTTGTATGATTTTTTCTTGTTTTAATGCATACAGTTTTAATGGATTTTCAGGGCCCTATGAAAGACCAACTTTTGTTGAATGGGATACCCTGAAGAAATATAAATGAATGAAATAACTAAAATGAGATGAAATAAGCGAACGGGTTCAGGAATTTTCTCCAGAACAGTTCTACTAGATAGAATGGGCTTCAAACAAGCACTTCTTTAAATTGTATTCCCTTGCCAACAATCATGATAAGTGTGAAAAACAAATTTCCTACATTAACTTTTCGGGCGAGGAGAGGCGGTAGGTGGAGTCATGTTATAATAATCCGTTTTATCGGCGCCCCAACGGACAAACACATGATCTTCGTAAAATCGAGTAAACCCAAATACTCGGAAACTAACAGTGAATAACGCACAATGAATATTCTGCTCTCTCGTTCAAAGTCTGTGGATACATTTAATTCATATGCTTGCATATGGAACGAGGGAGGGGAGGGAGAAAACCTACGTTCCATCCCCTCCTTGTAGTGACGCCCTTGTATTAATTCAAGGAGCAGATGAAATCTTACCCCATGCGATCAACGAAGCTTTCTTCATAAACCGTGGCAAATAGTAATGGTGGACCAGTACGAGGAGATTATGCATGTTGTAGCCCTCAACGGCCATCCAGAAAATAGATACCAGGATGAAATATTGGAGGAATGCAGCCAGGATCGAGCAAGGGAGAGGGGAGAGCTCAGTCACATCCCGTTTAGTGTCCACTGATATCATGACTATAAAGATCACATAGAGTCCTAGTAAGGCACAGCAGAGGGATAGGAGAATCTGGTTGGGTTTCCGGTCTCGTAGCTTTCTGAGAGATGAAAAAGAAAACCAGAAGATACTCTGTGAATGCTGCATTATCATAATGGAATAACTAAAATTCATGAACAAATTTACCATTTCTTTAAATCCTCTAAAATGACCTTCAATTGAACATGTGGAAGGCTCAAGCTGACTTGGAATAACTTCTTTGCAGGGGAGAAATATTTGATTTGTTTCAGTTATGGTTCCGGTCAGGGTTAGGATAATCACATTTCTGTTCTCATTACGTTTAATACCATTGACAGCCTTTTTTTTTCTCGAAACGGTCTACATTGAAGGCGATCAATAATATCGCCATCGTATTAACATCTATTAATTTTATTATATGTTGATGTCTATTAATAAAACAAAGAAGAATATAAATTTAAGCGGGTACAAATTCATCCCCATGTGCTAAACAAAAATGGTTTCTTATTATTTATAAAGACAATAATAATTTGGCACTTGATAATGGTACTCACTTGTTTGTTGCAAATGTAAAGATTGTCATAACAAGGCCCAATATTGAAATCAGGCAACCAACATAGCTAACGATCTCGAGGATGAAATCTGCTTCACCTGATAATTGTTCTCCTCCATAGATATCCTATAACGGAAAAAAAAATGAAGGGTCGAAAATAACTGAGAAAATATGACATTATTATCTATTCTAAAATCGTCCACCTAAACACAAGTTAAGCCCCTATTATGGGATTCGAATTTCTAATCTCACGTTGACCTTATAGGCGTAATGAAGAAAAATGATTATACAATAATTGGGTCTTATTTACCCCGAGAAGCCACATTGGTATTGCACGCTGATTCTTTATCCGATGGAGTGACGAAATATACATAGGAAAAGCAATATCCTAACAATATTGAACTCGATCAAAGAAATAGAATAAAATACATGATTTTATTCTACGGAAAAAGAACCTTTTATGTTATCATCACAGTGTTTCCCGGTATTCAAGAAAAATCCCTGGGTCTAAAGGGACAAATGTGAACAAAACACCTTGTCCAAGGATCGAAGCACAGGAATGAATCGGATTTCAGTTACTAAGTTTGTCCCCATTCCCGAAACATGCAAATACCAATTATGTACATTATTAAAATACAAAGAATACATACCTAAAAAAAAAGCAATTAAGTGAGAAAGGGGAGATAAGATGATGAACCAGTATTTGGAGGGAGGGGAACAAATGCAAAGTTGCTTGTCGGGGTCAATCCCCAAACGAATCATATCTTATTGTAAAGATATTAAATCAAAATGGGAGCGGTCATTCCAATGACCATTGCTGAGCTACCATGAGAATTGCATTTTTTCAAAAATGATTTTTTTTTTTTTTTTTTTTTTTTTTTTTTTTTAATTTTTTTTAATTTTTTTTTTGAAGCTTTAGAGTGATACAGATTTTAAAATGTTATCGGTTAATCAATTACAGAAGACTTGGCCTCTGTATCTTATCTGACTTGTTTGTCTGTCGGTAGTTTTAAAGAATATAGAATATAGTTTATGTAAGCTTCTGGGGTTGTATTTATGGATGTAATCATTTGCTAAACACTAGTCACCAGGGGCGGATCTAGCTTTTTGCTAAGGGGGGGTTTGACCAAAATAATGACGATGCGGAGCATCGTCCACGAGCCGCGAAGCGGCGAGCCGATTTTTTTTTGGGGTGTTTATTTGAACTCCGTAAGTGATGTTTTCCTGGCATCTATTAACACAATGGAGACCATAAAAAGCAGTGCATGATAACGTCTTTTTAAATCAAGTAACAGTAAATACACAGTTATATCCAGAGTTATCATGTGTTGGGTTAAGTTACCAGATGAGTTGAATATCTTCTCACAATATTTGCACTTGAAAGGGTTTCTCTCCAGCGTGCGTTCTTTTTTCTTTTTTTTTCTTTTTTTTTTTCTTTTTTGGGCCGCCCAAGGGGGGGGGGGGTTTAAACCCCCTAAACCCCCCGTAGATCCGAGCCTGGTCACTATACCTTTGAGGCAAAGACCTGTTAACATGTTTTAGCATAAACTCTTGACTGGCAGATTTAGCCTGTTCAATTCAGTAAAGAGATTAAAAATGAATCAGTTTACATGAAGATATTTCGGACGAAGAGTTTAACACGTACCAAGAGAATTCCGAAGTTAGTCAGATGATTACACTCGCATTCGATCCTTTCACTGGTGTCATTACTCGTCTTGTTACATCCACGTTGAGACCAGGCTTTGTCGTCAAAGTCCCAGAATACACACTGAGCATTGGTCCCATTCTGAAAATAAAGATAAAGTAGAAATTAAACGAATTTTTTTTTTTCTCTCTAAAATGAGGTAAAATATAGTTCATTGTTATTTTAAATTGGTTTTTTTTTTGGATGGATTTATGAAGTTCTTTGTTGCATTTGCAAATTATTGTTTATGTCAATCACCCTATGATATCACAGTCCAAGGTTTACACCAGATTCTCTTGATTTGTCTTACATATCCTCTTCCTCTCTATTTCATTACCTCCTTCTCTCTCTCTCTCTCTCTTTCTCTCTCTCTCTCTCTCTCTTTACCATAGGTCTTTACTATCATGAACCCATTAATTCCTCAATCCATTTCTGCCAACTTTAAGTTTTCTCTGTTTATCATTTCGTGTCATTTTACAACGTAAATATATTCATTGAGTGACGCGATACAATTCTGTATTCGCTATAAGTTCAATAAATTGATTGTCATATCTTCTTACTGCATTTAGAGGAGTGAACGATATCCTGACTGGTTCGCTCAAATTCTCCACCTTTTCGTTATTGAAAGACGCCGATATGATCCTAGAATTCAAGGGTCCATTGTTCTCTTCTACATCTTGGTTGAACTGCGCAATCCCCGTATCCTGGAACATAGATGGCACGCGATACGTCGTGATGACGAGACGCCCTCTGCGTCCTGAGAACCTGTCCGCTAAACCCGATGGAATGAAGAGTGTAGCCTGTGTCTGGGTGGCTTCTGGCTCTTGCGTCAGGTCACCTCTTTCCACCTTGAAGTCTTCGTCAGAGATGCTCTCACCGTCATCAGTTACAGACATGAAGACAGTATAACCTTGGCCGATGTCCTCGGGGGTCACATCAAGTACCTGAAACGGAAAGACCGAATGAGAGTGTTTTTAAAATATATAGCCAGTTCAGGTATGAACAGATAATTATCAACAGCTGGTCACAGAAACAGTCCCTGCAAGGGAGGACCCAAACATGCCGTTAAAATTGGTTCGCTACTGTTCAGATGAAGTTATGTATGGCTAATCTGTAGAATATAAAATTAATCAAATATTTTTCTAACTTACATCACATAAGAAATGTGTGGCACACAAATTATGAAAATATGAAAGTGTGCAATTATATCGGATAAAAGTGATATTGCATGACAGATCTAAAAGCTAGCCTGACTTTACAAGAATCATTCCATAGTCAAAGAAGTTGTGTCAGCGTAATACTTCAAGAAATTTGCATTGGATCTAGTTATTGTTCCATTCGTGTTACTGGTAGTGAGGGGAAAGGATACAATGACAAGAGAACAAAGTACGTGTTGCATCACGATCCAACTCGATATGTCACTTTTCTTCAGTACCCATTTGCACTACGGTCAAGGATCAAGTTTCATTTTGTTTTGTTTGTCAGTTACTGAAGTTACTGATTTTGAGATTATTTAAATTGGTTGAGATTCACAAAACTCTTATCAGGCATGGCGCACAGGAAGGTTCATTGAACTGATAATCATTTTGTACAAACACCTAATCCCTCAGTCGCTCATTTGAGTGGTATGACAGCCGAAGTAGAATGTCAAATATATTGGACATTTTCAAAACTTGCATGGCATGTGACCTTCTCTTAAACAATTGAAAAGTACAGACTGTCTGCCCTACCTCAGCAGCAACATTGGTTTCCACAAACCGACTACTTTCATTTCCCACTTCTACGACAGCAAGCTGTGCTTCGAGAGCCAAGACTACACGGCTGGGCGAGCTATTCTCTTCTTCGGCCATACCAAGCTGTTCGTCAGGTAAGGCTGCGATGTTATTTACAATTCCTACCATAGATTTAGCCACCTGTTGTTCAAGAAAATAAAATATAGTGTGAGTACCAGTAAAAAGTTGTGATTGCATCGTGACAGAATAATGCTGAGATCTTCCTTTGTAATTGACTTATGTTAGTATCACCTTGAAAACCTTAAGTTAGTAATCACTAGACAGCACTTGAATCGAGACTATCATCATGTAAGGAATATACTAAACATTATGAAACAAGGAAAAGGGGACCGTAAACTTGTTTATTAGCACTTCTACATATGAAATACCGGCTAGAGTAGTTTAAGCATTCAGCTGATAGAAACAGGTATGTTTCTTTAACCATGATTGAATAAATAGATCCAAATGAATTCGAAACACATACCTTTGTTTCTGTAGAATTTATTTCATTTATATCCTCAAGAAGTTCTGCAACTACATTGAGCCCCTCTAGAGAGATGTTCTGGCCCATGCTTGTGACGTTTTCCAACTCTTCAGCGACATTTGCTGCGTTATCTAAAGTGATTTCTACCTGCGAAATCAAATGCAGATGTTATCAAATAGAGAGAGAGACAGACAGACAGAGAAGAAGAGAGACAAAGAGAGAGCAGCAGAGATAGAGAGAGAGAGAGAGGAAGAGAGACACAGAGGAATGAGAGATAAAGGGAAAGACAGCGAGAGAGAAATCGAGAGAGAGAGAGAGAGAGAGAGAGAGAGAAAGAGAGAGAGAGAAAAGGCTAGCCAAATATGACTAACTTGTATGATAAAAATGCGATTTTTTTTTTTTAAACCATAGACCTTGGGTTTTCCTCACGAACTAAATAAAAAGTTGTTTATTAAATTTCAATTTAATTTCAGTTTCATTTATAATTAAATTCCCTTGTCAGTCCAATTCCATTACTTTTTCAATTTGATCCCACTTCCAATTTCATGTTTATTTGCTAACAGCGTCGTTTCAAAATGATGGTCCTGAAATTCAAGAATATACTGACGTTTCTTAAGATCTCAAGAATCTCTTCAGCAGTTAGGTTTTTTCCGCAGCTCATCTTACAAGCATTGGTATAACAGCCTTCACATGGACCAACTGTAGCCTGACCTGCAAAAAAAGAAAGAAAATGTATATAATATTGATACATATTTTTGTCCCGGCTATTCATAGAGGTTTCGTATTCGAGTGTTCTGACGTTATCGTGTTCATTTTTTTACGTATTAGCCCATGAAAATATGCTACTACTACTTTAACAAAGTTATGAAGTCTTGGACTGTGCGTGGGGAAAGGCCTCCATCCCTACACACAATGCTCTACAAGATCTCCTTTTAAGTGGATTTCTCAATGTCCTTTGAAATTCGACTTAATTTATGATAATATTATGCCTTTGTATCTTGAATCTTAAATGCTTTGATTACTTTTAGACAATTGATAATGTACAATTACAAATTAATTTCATTTTCTATATTATAAAATTATTATCAAATGACGTTAACTTTGCAATTGCAAACGTCAATTGATATCAATTTTATGTGAGCATTCTTGTTATGGTTTGATTGAGTTATGGAAATACAATTATTTGAAATAGATAATATCTTGTTCATGGATTAGATAAAAGCACTACACGTGATGAAAAATATTTATAATAGACACCAGCTAGAGGTCAGAAAATATGAAAAATATGAAAAATATCAATAATTTGAAGAAAATTAATAGCTAATTAGATTTTTTTTAAATATATAAATAACTAATGTATTAATTAATTATTCTAAATTGTAAAAAAGAAAGAAAAACATTTCAAATTGGACGAATTTCTGACAAACCTTCGCACGTGTAGGCTACCTCAAGGTACTTATATGTTCCAATGCACGGATCACCAGCAAGGTCATTCGTTGCAGTAATGCTGCATTGCGATCGGCCGTTACATTTTGAACCGATAACAGCCACTACGTCTGATGCACAAGACGTGTCTGATACTTGTGGGTTAGGACAGGTTGTGCTGTCACTTCGTCCGTAGACAGCGGTAGCAATGTTGATCAGGCCCTCTTTGCAATTTATTTCACCCGTCGTCCTCTCACAGATAATTATCTTAGTTTCTGAAGAAGAAAAGAGAACACCACTGGCTTAAAGTAGCATGAACAGTATGATCCTCGCCCTTAGTTCACAGTTGTGTTTACATTCAGACCCTTTGGAAATACGAAGGCGAGGGACGAATAACGTGGAATATCATAACCATTATTCTAAGTCATGATATGCATACACTAGTTGCAAATATTTAAATATCTAGACATAGAATTCGTCATGGAGACAAATTAGGTGATTTTGTTTTGCTCCCGAAATTTTAAAAATCGCGCCGGCCGAAATATCGCTCAGGGGGGAGGGGGGGGGGGGGGGGGGGGGGGGGGGGTAGTGAGCACATTTTTTTTTTTAGCCCTTGAAAATTTAAAAATTTGCATCCCCCACCCTTGAGCTTAAAATTACGTGTTTTTACATGTTTGTTTTTCCCAGGGGGGGGGGGGGGGGGGGGAGGCCTGGGGCAAAGTGGATTGTTGATATTTTGTTAAGTTCATATCATTTAATAAAACTGATTATTTGAGAAACATTGTTAGTGTCATTTGTTAGTGGTAGTCCTAAGGTAAAACTGTAAACCAAATGTTTTGCTTTACTTTACTTTGTAATCCTGTTCTGGTTGTTCTAATTTTTGGGGTCCACTTTGCCCCGGGTTCCCCTACGGCCCTGTTACCATTAAATTAATGACAGGAGTAGGCGGTCTAAGGAGTATCGTGTCGTACATAGCAACAAGAAAAGCAATGTTAATGGTCAGGCGCGCCGGAAGCAGTTTGGGATTGGGGGGGCAAACATTCCAGGGGGCTCACATTCCAGGGGCAGTGACGTAATGAGAAAAATTGTTCGGAAGGGGGGGGGGAGAGACGAAAAATCTGCATCACCACCAGTCTTACACGTTACATGCAGGTCCCGCGGAACGTTTTTCAAAGTGGATCAGGTAGATCGTAAATTGGCGTGGGGTCCAGAGCATGAGCCTCGGCAGGGGGTCAAGGGGCTGAGCCCCCGGAAGCTCAGGGGTTTTAGGTATTTAATTACGGTTAGATGAGCATCCAGGGGCCCTCTGTAAGGCAATTGACGTGTTCCAAGGGGGGGGGGAGCCCCCAGAAGCTCAGAGGTTTAATATTTAACTACGGTCAGATGAGCATCCAGGGGCCGTCTTAGGGCCCTTGGTGTGGTCCAGGGGGCAGAGCCCCCGGAAGCTCAGGGGTTTTAGGTATTTAATTACGGTCAGATGAGCATCCAGGGCCCGCCTTAGGGCCCTTGGTGGGGTCCAGGGGGCAGAGCCCCCGGAAGCTCAGGGGTTTAGGTATTTAATTAAGGTCAGATGAGCATCCAGGGGCCGCCTTAGGGCCCCTGGTGGGGCCCAGGGGGCAAAGCCCGGGAAGCTCAGGGGTTTGAGGTATTTAATAACGGTCACATGAGCATCCAGGGGCCCGCCTTAGGGCCCTTGGTGGGGTCCAGGGGGCAGAGCCCCCTGAAGCTCAGGGGTTTTAGGTATTTAATTAAGGTCAGATGAGCATCCAGGGGGCCGCCTTAGGGCCCTTGGTGAGGTCCAGGGGCAAAGCCCCGGAAGCTCAGGGGTTTGAGGTATTTAATAACGGTCAGATGGGCATCCAGGGGCCCGCCCTAGGGTTCTTGGTGGGGTTCCAGGGGGCAGAGCTTCCGGAAGCTCAGGGGTTTTAGGTATTTAATTACGGTCAGATGAGCATCCAGGGGCCCGCCTTAGAGCCCTTGTTGGGGTCCAGGGGGCAGAGCCCCTGGAAGCTCGGGGGTTTTAGGTATTTAATTACGGTCAGATGAGCATCCAGGGGCCCGCCTTAGGTCCCTTGGTGGGGTCCGGGGGCAGAGCCCCCGTAAGCTCTGGGGTTTTAAGCATTTAATTACGGTCAGATGAGCATTTTTTATACCTTATTTGTGACATTGGCAGGTCACTTTTTTTTCTTCTCCGTCTTTCTTTCTTTTTCTCTTTAACATACTTTTTCAAAAAGGAGGGGGGGGGGGAGGTCGAGCTCAGCCACTTTGCAGACCATGACATAAAGGCTTCTAAATAAGCGTATTTCGCCTGACTGTAATTTGGGAATTTCTTATTTTCCAACAAACGCATAAAAAGGTATGACTTACAAGAAAAATGGAGAAAAAATGCCGGAAAATCATGTCACAACATCAACATTTGTAAATCACTTGTTTCGAATAAGAAATACATCACCCCCCCCCCCCCCATCAGTACGCCAGCTTCCAGTGGCTCATGTCTTCTCACCCCTATAACAAAAAAAAACGGACACGCTTTCCCATTCTCGCACAATATGTCCACGATATGCGCGTATCGCTATTATAGAGATCTCCATTGATAAATACCGTATAGGTGGCATGCGCAATGTTTATGAAATTTAATTCCTGTGAACTTTCCTTTTTCTTTGAATGGAATTGTATACAGATGATTGTATATGTGATTTAATTTAGGTTTTTATTATTGTTACGTTCTTTTGGATTAAAAATACAAACCATGTTTACTCCTTTACTGTTTGTTTTTGTTTTTTTGGAGGGGGGGGGGGGGCGTTTTTTTTTTTTTGGGGGGGGGCAAAAATGCGTTTTGCCCCCCCACTTTTTTGACTGGGGGGGCAACTGCCCCCCCCTGCCCCCCCACTTCCGGCGCCTATGTTAATGGTCGAGAATCGAGAGGAGAAACTGTGCAGATGAGAATTGTAAGGGAGATAAAGTATTGATGGAGAATAAAATAAGAACCATGAGAATTCACCGAATCTGACCATGATGAGGCTACAAGGCTAGACAGGCACAGGATAATGACAGAGGAGGGGAATAGAAAAAATATTGATAGTACTTTCATAATCAATATAGATACGATATGAAATTTACAAATGTCCTATTTTCCCCGATATGAGGCGAAGGGTAGCCTGAATACAAAATACAATGATATTTAACTGTATTGTGATATAAAATTGTACATGTTCTCGGGTTTCAGCTCCCCCCCCCCCCCACATTTAATATTTTAGACTCTTTTGAAGCTTATCTGCCGTAGTTTATAGAAGAGATTAGACTGCCCTGCAAGGTCACTGGACAGGTGGTTATCTCATCAACTTAGCTCTCAGTTAACATAAGAAAAAGAGGATCATGGGGGACCACTGGTCACCGATTAGGCATTGTTTGTTATATAGAGAGCGCAAGTAGCTACAAGTAGTGCAGTGGGCCTTTAATTTCAAATAATTCGATGCTATTTTGTCCTTCCCATATTCCCATTTTGTTTACTAATAGAAGGAAACAAACATCTTCTCATCTCAAACAATAATGAAGGGCAGACTTAGTCATGGACGTGTTGCATCAGGATTTGCAGTGTTCAGTTATTTCACTTTTCAAATTATTTTTCCTGCAATAGAGAGTTTAAACCACACATCTTGGAAGCATCAGAAATCGCTTCATGTATAGCAAACATGTTTCAGTAACTAACCTTGTCCACTAACACTGTACATTGTGACAGCGACAAGAAATAATGTCGAGATAAACATTTTCTCTCCACACAGTCCCGACATGATGTATCCTGATACAATTGTCAAAACTTTGGCGTCAGATGGCGGGCTTCGATAGATCAATGGTGTGCTAAATCCTGCAAAAAATCAAAGTAAAGTAAAAGTTGCTTTACAGAAAATCTTTATTTACATACAAACAGACATATATAATAAAAACTGAAGAATGGAGGATTCGGTGTTTAAATCAAACAGTTTTAGTATGTCGACTTACTTAGCGTCTAATAATCAAGCAACGTAGGCCTACTGTGCGTCGAAAATTCGTTACCAAATAAAACTTTTATTATCTTCTCTTCTCCATTTATTGGGTAATATACCAATTCGTGGACCAATTGTCAGAAATAGCCTATATATATATATATATATATATACACTGTAAGAGAAATATGAGCGACAGTGTATATATATATATATATATACATAATTATTTATATGTATATGTATGTGTGGGTGTGTCTTTCTCTCTTCCCCGTCTTTCTCTCTAAATCTCCCCCTCTCCGTTGTATATAATGTATACCTTTTAAATAGATCTCTGGGATTTTCGAAGACTCTGTTGATCCAGAGTTTATCTGAGGTGACCTCTGTTTCCGGATGAGTAACGAAATATCATGAGACTTCGAAATAACAGGAAATAACACCTACCGCGTATTCGGCCTAGGCTTACTTTGTGAAAATATGGGAAAAGTCCCCAAACATGATCTGGCAAACAAACTTTGCCATCTTTACTGCAGGCCTACTTGTACTAAGCAGATGCTCTAATAGTTTGCAGACACAAATAAAGCCTTGTCAGTCGCTGTGCGTTACAGTGTCTGCGCAGTGAGACAAGGCTCAGGGCATACTACAAAGGCTCTACTGAGCTGGTTTGATGCAGCAAGAGACTGGCAGAGCTAGGGTCTTTTTAATGCTTTAGGATTTGTGGTAAAGTGTCAAATAGGAGTCTGTGGCTGGTTTCCTTGAGTGGATTCCTTGACCACGACGAAAGTAAGAAGGGCATTAATACTCCGTTTATTAAAAGTAGGCCCGCATATTAAGTCAAAATCCCTCCGGTTCAAGTTTTGTTTATAAAGACTATCAAACTTTTCAGACCATCACACTCAACTGCAAAGTTTTAATTTTAGTTTGAATTTGAGATTATCAACAACAACAATTAGAACATGTAAAAAATAATGTTTCAATCATGATAACATAATATATAACAATATATCACAAGATAAATAACATTAGACATGATTAAGATCAACATTGTTTGCCAAAGTATGTTTTTATACAAATGCAAGAAAATTACTGTGATTTTTATTTAGGCAGTTGTCCATGTTCTTTGCCCCATGTGCCATATCTGTGCTCTATTACCTGACAGTATTCAATTAAATAGTGAGGAAGATTGCCATTTAATAAGTCATAGATGAAGGTTGAGAAAGATCGAAAATAAAGGTTGTAAACATTTACAATTTTTATCTTTTGGAATAGGGTTCCAAATGGTTACCTCTTGGGCTAAAGGTTATCGCTCTCATCGCCATAATTCCTGGCTAGACCATCATCCATTAGCATTCGTGTAGGCACCCTACCTTTCAGCTGGGGCAAGTCATGGACTTCCCAGTGTTTATTTTCCTTCCCGATTCTTCCTATTTCCTTTTCGATTTTGTCAAATGTTTTTTCCCGATTTTTCCCGATTTTTCCCGATTTTTCACCTTTTTTTTCAAATCTCCTCTTATCTTCCTGATTTTTGCAAACTTTGCTTGACATGGAAACTCCCCCCCCCCCCTCCCCGCTCCCGTTTATGCCACTGCCATCATAAATAGCTAAGCGTTGCTGTGCCGGAAGTTTTGCAAAAGTGAAAGTCCGTTCATACAAGCATTGCGGTGCGGCATGACCGCATTGCTGTACCGCAATAAAGTTTAAAATATCTTTTTAATTGAAATGCCATGACTTCGCGTTGAGTTGCGTCAAAAAATAATTTATATATCGGCAAGCATAAAACAATGTAGGCCTACCGCTCATAAACCGTCGCGTTTCGAGTAAAAATTCAGCTTAAGTCTAATGGACCGGTCAAATTACATATGGGATTGTTTGGAAACTCGAAATTCAGTCCTTGTTTTCTCATGGTCAGGGATTTAGGACAGTCGGTAAAATGTGTACACTCTTTCTTTTCAACTGTAGAGCAATAATAAAGCCAAAATGATAAAGATGTGGATAAAAGTATTCACCAAATCGCGTGAATTGAGTTTGAATTTTAAATTTTCTTGGGCTAGGGAGAATGTTTCCCAGACAATCGACATCAGATACATTATATACCTTTAATAAAATGAAGGAAGTTGTTTGAACATTTTGTGAGGGGCAATACAAATATATAAAATAAAAGATGTATACAAATTTTAACACATCAAGATCTATGATAAGATTATTGTACTGTGTGACGCTATATTTCATTTATTATGCTTTGTTATTATTTTGATTGTCATCTACCGCCAAAGAGAACGACTTATTCTAATTTGTTATGTTATATAGACATTCAAAACTTATAATAAACCTTTGAACTGCATTATATATTATAAAAGTGCACCATTCAGAATCATTTATTTGTGTGTCCTATAAATTACAATAAAGAGGGAGGGGGATTCTGCGACAATCAAATCAACTCTACTGGCAAATAGGTTTGTGTATATAATTGTTTGTATAGCTTACCTGTATAGCATCTGAGATGGAGAATCCTTTGTTGAAGCTTCGGAACTTCTAAAGACTTCAATACGACAGATTCGAGAAATCAAACAACGATCACTTCAAGTGAATTCCATAAAACGTGTACGTAAATACGTGTCATCATAAATCGGACATACCAATACCAAGTTTTCTTCTTTTGTTTCTTCCCAATTATAATAATTCCGATGTTTCGAAAGTTCATAAATGTCCGCAAGTGGTTATTTTTGTGTTCACATATGGTATATAATCCAGAAACGCATTTTATTTATGTTCGTTCAATTAATGTCAACGGAAATTATGACCCACATTCAACGTGATCTTATATACTACAACCAGCGCTACGGTCTCATACTTTCACTTTCACATGATGATCTTGCTGTTTCCTTAGCTATGGGAAGCAGGAAATTCCGCAGGAGATAACAAAATGAACAATTCAAACTGGATTTATTTGATGATAGGGATACCCGTAACGGAAATAAACTCAGATCCTTCAGAAAATAAAAAAATACAATCAAGCAAAACAAGTATTTATCCCATATATAAATTTCAGAAAAAATATCACCAAACAACGACTGAGCGCACACAACTGAATTACCCATAAAACGGGAAGATATAAAAGATCAGGAAAAACGCCCCCTTATACAATTCTATATAGACGGCAATATGAATCTAGTAGGAGATGAATTCCATATAATTATGAAATGTGATGAATATAAAGATTTACGGGTAGATTTTTTTTTTAATTAGCAATTTGGAAAAAAATTGTATTAACTTACATATCATGAGATTAGACAATAAAGATATGATAGATAGTTTCTCTTCGTTCACGAAAAACATAATTGCAGTAGGTGAGGGGTAACATCAAAATTCTGTGTAACAACAAAATAAAAATAAAATAAAAAAGCCTTATTGAATTTGATAAAAGATAAGTGTACAACCCTATTATTTTTTCCGTATTTCTTTTATGTATTCGACCTAAGGGGGTCGCATTTATAGGTACTATTACGTCATAGTTGTAGGCGAAACGATTATCCATTGCATTCCAAGTACCTCATTTACCTATTTTGTAAGCATGGGTTATAATTTATCAGAAAATTGCTATATTATGTTTTATATATCTAAATCTTCGGATGCATTATGGTACATTATATTATTTACGTTATGCATTATGTGACATGTTATTACAAGAATAAAAAGATTCGTTTCTACTGTATCTAATTTTCCTTCTGTTTTGCTACACTGCATTGTAAATTGATCTATCAACTTATGATTTATATGTTTACAAACAGAATATGGATTAGTTACATTCGTTGTAAATTGATTTATATGTTTATAAACAGATTATCGGTGAACATCAATGAAGTTTGTACGGGGGTAATTTAAGCCTCGTCCATTTCTAAACGAAGAAATACATCGAATGGTTTGTGTTTAAAAAAAGAAAAAAGAAAAGAAGAACAAAAGTATTGATGGGCAGCCTTGTTGATCTGTTTCGATTGCCGGTTCTTAAAGAGAAAGTTCATTGATTTAAAAAACTAACTTTAAAGCTTATCTGTACTAGTTTACAGGAGGGATTAGAGCACTCTGCAAGGTCACTGGACAGGTGGTTATCTCATCAACTCAGCTCTCAAATAACATAAGAAAAACAGGATCATGGGGGACCAATGGTCACCGATTAGGCATTGTTTTCTATACAGAGGGAGCAAGTAGCTACAAGTAGTGCAGTGGGCCTTTAATGTCATTATTGCAAAGGTGACACTTTGATTGGCCAAGGTTATCAAAAGCCAATGCTTCGAAACATTCGAAATAATGATTATTAACACTTACAAAACGCTTAGATACAGCCCCGACATAGCACCTGAAGAGCTCCCCGGTCGTTGCTGAGATTATGACGTCACATCTTGAACATGACGATGTCCCATGACATCTCACACAATTTCAGTGCCTGTTTCATTCATCTTTTCTTCAGTTATTTCTCTTACTTAAATACCCTCAGGCAAAATGTTTAATCTATTGCCTCACTCTAAACCCCGTGCATGGTATTATTTTGATAAAAATGCAAGGATAAAAAAAAAGGAATCCGTCGCTTGTAAACCAAAATAAGACGCCATTGTATTTTCAGCTGCATACATCGCGGCATGTTCGGCGTTTCAAGAGGGAACAAAATGACGTCCATGCTATCATTCCAGATGTTTTTTTAATTTGAAAGTGTTGTTTCTTTGATTCAATTCAATTCAATTCAATTCATTTAATTTTCCTCTTTCAATCGTTTATATTTACAATGATGGTACATTTTAACATATTCACATATTTATATACATATAGATCAATTTGCACAATACAATACATTACAAAAATAAAAATGAAATTGAAAGGGAAGGAGGGCCGAAAAAAAAGCTGAGCTTGTAGGGTGTAAGCCCCCCTGTAAAAGTAATTATTATGAATTATTATTTTATGAGAAAAAACAACAACAATAACAATAACTGATTCAGTAAAACGCAAAACATTGATATCATAAATACATGATCTTTATAAAAAGAAACAATCAAAGTTGCATAAAGTAACACTACAACTTATATTTGATTGGGGAATGCAATAGCCTAGTAACTATTCAGAAGAAAGCTTTTATGTCTCCTTTTAAAAATTTGTATCGAATTACCCTGTATATATCATTTGAAAGAGAATTCCACAGTTTTGGACCTGTAAAAACAAATGTTCATTAACTCCTATCCTGTGTATACAAACAAAATAATTTAGTTATCAGAATGGGGGTCATATCCCTTTTTGAATGGTGCAAAATTCCATCACATTTATATACACTAAACTCATTATAATTTGAGAAATAAAAGCATTGCAATTATGTTCATTCTTTATGGGGTGTCGTCTGCTTGGGCAGGGTTGGTTCATATTGTGACGGCATTAAAACATTGTTATTTTCTGGCGAATCTCTCGCATATCCCAGATGCTATGGAGGTTGTTTTATATGTATTTTTATAAACCACCCGATATGTAGTTGACCTAAAACTTGTGTGATGGCCATCTGTTAGCTTACCAGTCTCTAGTAATACGCTATTGGCCATATTTGTGATTTTCTATGAACCCGCACTTTAAAGGAACATAAAGAAGAGAGAAATTAGGAAACGGCCAAAGGGTCAAAGAAAAGAAAAGGATAGAAGAAATAGAAGGAAAAAGGAAAGAGAGAGAGAGAGAAAGAAAGAAGAATAACAGGGAAGAAGATGAAGAAGAAAAAAGAAGTAGAGAACAAAAGAAGAAGAGGATCCGGAGGAGCAGGAAAGGGAGAGGGTGGGTGTTTTACATAGTTACCATGCATAATTATATTGAGAATGCATTAATAACTGTCTGGAATGTAGGCTAGCCAAGCGCGCGTATCGACGCTCTGAACACAACAAAAACAAATAGCTTTTCCATCATCCATCCAGGCAGCATCCAGGCAGGTCAGAGCTGAGTTCAAACTTGACAAAGCATTGTGTTTGGGTAAGAAAAAGATGTGACAATTGTTTTCGAAATGCTGAGATTGGAGCAAACAATCATTTAACGGGAATGGAATGGTGACAGGAATGCATTCTATACACGTATTCACAAGAAAACTTGCATAACATTACGCATTTTTTTAGGACCTCAGTCCCATGTGCTGAAAATCATGTCTGATTGTTGTCGAGTTCTTAGAATTACGGATACGGGCGTGTGCGCGCGTGTGTGTGTGTGTGTGTGTGCAGGTGATTGGATTGAGATTGTAAATAAAGATTGTAATGAGTGTTCACTGATTACTAAATATAACACTATTTTTATTTTAGATACGAGGAAGCAAGGTTGCAAAGACAATAAAACATGACGAATTGTAACGTTAGACCTAGATCTATTCCCTTTTCGTTATTTTAATTTTATTGAGTGAGGTATTCTTCACTAGAAAAGTATTCTAGAAAGTATCGAAATACTAGTCTAGTCTAGATTTACAGCAAGTGTATTCGGGCAAATAAATGAACCAATAAGATTAAGAATGACATGAAAATTGCGGATATTACTTGGCCAATACTATATGAGATGTAGACTACATGAATAGGGAGGCCAATGCCCAAATCTAACTTTTTAATTACTAGAGTAAAGTACCCGGTTTTCGGCCACTTAAGACAAAATCCTATTTATTGGACTCTTTACTTCCTATTTATTATCATTTCTTGTTCAAATCATGAAGCAAATATTATTATTATTTAAACAAAAAAAGAATCCCCCAAAAAAATCACGAATTGCCATGACAATATTCATTTCAATTTTCACTGTTTTGGAGCCGGTTATCGGCCGAGCGTTTCAGTTTACGGCCGCATGTACAAAGTCAATAGGAAGCGCTCGCGCGCGCCGTGCGTTTCTGCGCTGATGTATAGCACAAGCGGGCGGAGCAGGTATCCCACGCCGGAGCTCCCGGGTGCCCGCCTGGCCGAATACAGGCACAGCGGTGATCGGAAGTTGGAATCTGAATTAGACAGACATATCGTGTGTGCGTCGCGGTGTGCGGCTGCATTGATTTAATACATGCGATGAGATACTTTTGAGCTTGCGACCAGCACAAAATCGGGCTCTATATCTGAAAAATACTTGAAATAAAGCTCATTTTATGGTACCCATATTTCTTACATACACGCGTAAGAAACTCGATTTTTCAGATTTGGGTAGCTGGACCGCCGATTACATCGCTAAAATGTGATATTTTAGGATATATTTTTCATTGCAAATGTGGTTCTTCAGTGACACTGGCATGGTATGGTATGTGTGGGATATGTGTTATGCTATTATGCGATGTATTTTAAAGTGATTTTACCATGTATCCAACCAATTGGCCGAAAACCGGAGCTGACCGATTACCGGGTACTTTACTCTAATTTGTTTATAATAAAACAAAGATTAAAAGAAAGTATTTTCTTTCACTAAGAAAATTCACCTATCTGCCGACTCCAGAAGTTCCATCAAATAGGAGATACCCAGCTCTTTTTATCCAGCTTCCTTCTACGCATATCCGTACGTAAGAGCCTTGAATCAATTATATTTTATGTCGCAAAATTACGTTGATAATTAGACAGGCCCGAGGGGATTGGGCGTGTCATTGCCCGGACAACAAGTTTAAAACTTCGCCCGAAATTCCATTCATCATCAGCGGCTAGCCTTGAATCGGACGCACACACCGACACAGCTAGGTAATTGCATTGCAAGCTGCAGTCTTGAAATCGAGCCATGGAGGGACAAAACATGAACTGACAGAAAAAAAACGTAGATCTACGTGATTGTAGTCAATATAATCCTAGAAAAGAATTAAAATTAATAAGTAGGCCTACCTTAAGGTGATATTCCAAATCCAATAGTACTTCCTCATGAGTAAAGATCAATCTGACACTGCATTATCAACGATCGAGAAGTTACGAGGTCCAATTAACATCCATCTTGCAGCGAACACAATACGGAGTACAATAGGACAGCAGCGCAGCATAGCGCATATCCATGCAACGTACATGTACATGTACTAATATTTCTCTCACTCTCTCTCTCTCTCCCTTTCGCTATACGTAACATACACACTCACTAACCATGTCTCATACAACACACACCTTCAAATCATGGCTTTCATTTCAATTCTCAATCGGAGTATAGACTGCTCACGACACATAGACTTTTTTTTTTTTACTGAAATATCTTTTTTAACGCTTCTCATACATTACTGCACGACACTCGTATCTAGTGCTGTGAGAATAAGGTACTAGAGTCTATAAATAAGACTACGCTTTGTGCATGATCTGACCGGAGCTCAGACATATGTCCCAATACCCTTTATTTTTGGCACGAACAATGACGTCACTGTTCACAATTTTCCTTCTCATTTTGAGATGGATGTAGCTATAGGGCTCAATCCAACGCAAGATTGACAGAAACATTGTACTCTATCTACTTTTGAATGTTCAGTTTGTAAAAATCTGTATTTAAAAAGATATAATCTTTTTTCTTTATATTTTCTAGTTGTTAGAAGTGGCAATCGTGAACATCTGAATTGTTGATCTCTATCAAAAGTTCTTTACTCAAAACGGATCCCATATTTTTAGGGTCTACCTTCTGCCAATGAGAAGGTTTTTAGTGAGCAAACCTCTACGCCCTCTAGGATTTTCTTAGTCGGTTGTGCGCGCCTGTCATGGTCTTCTGCTACAACAATTATTGGATTAAAATACGTCAAAATCTGCAAGATCGTCAACAAATGGTGAAAGACTGTTACAGATCCGTGATTATAGGTATGTCGTGAAATGTATAATTATATTTTTTCTTATTTTCATCAATTTTTATTTTTACATCATTTTTTTCCCTCTGCTAATTTTTTTAAGTGGGCGAAGAGCGCACAAATCGTAAGTGTAGAAGCCTTACGCCCGGGCATTGGCCTCCCTAACATGAATAAATGCAGCGAATGAAATAAGTTTTCTACAATTATTACAAATAGAAATGACGTCGATAATCCAATGGCAATGGAAATGATGACTGGCGCTGTCGAAGAACAACGAAAAGGGCTCACGTGATGATGTGGAGGCTTTAAGGCGGAAACACAACTTCATTCTCTGGCTGAAGAGTCGTAAAGAATGCGATGTCTGCGCTGACACTCATGAACTGCTGCGCTCGGCACTCGAGGAGGAAGCAGTGAATCCCTGATGCATCATAAGCATTGGTCTTGCTTTTTCGTCTCTATAGAATTTACACACAAATGTGTTCGTGCACACAAACAATTTTTGACAAAGATGATAGTCATACATGTAGATTTAAAAAAATGAAATTAAGTCTTGTGAATACAAATACTTTAATTAGATTTTTCTCAATTTGTACTCAGGTTTTCATGAATAGTCCATACATGAACATTTAGCTCCTATCATGGCAATGAAAAAGCAAAATTGTATTTATTGAGCAGTTGTCCCGTCAGACAAATACATGTAGTCTTCAAAAAGAAAATCAAACACTCTACCTTCAAGGTTTCACAAATATTCTAAAAATATTTCAAAGACTTTAAAGGTATGTGTGAGTGTTAATTAAATTACGAAGACAACACATTTTGTTAATAATAATCATAGTAATAATATGTTTGTTTTATTATATAGAGCTCTCACACAATAAGCCAGTTCACGGTTGCAGTCTGAGCATGAGCAGATAAAGGTCATTGCAGAACAAATTTTGAAATTAACGGAGACGAAATACTGGATTCGTGCTCATGAAAGTTATGTAACATTATTCATTCATGCACATTCAGTACACTCCATGATACACAGGTGGAAGTATTCTTTGAAAAGGGGAAACAAAGGCTATTTCTATAGCCCCTCCATCGCTGTAGGAGTGATTATTTCAAAATGTACAAAGTGGGACCTCTTCATGATTTTAAGATCTGTGGATATTCGGGGTCATTGCAGTAATGTGCTAACCGTGAACTGGTCTATTGGTTTCACTGCGCTCAATACAAGGTATAAAGACCTTGGGAAAATCAGTTAAATACATAATAAATCTTCAAGTGTCTAGAGTGGGTGCTTTCCGGATGATCCGGGGCAGTCGATTCCAGGGGGGAGGGATCAAGGTAGACATTAGACAACCTCCCACTATACTGTCTGCTTGATTAATATGTTGTGTTTTATGTTGTTGTTGTTAGGCTGACCAATCTAAAAAGATTATTACTGCCTGGCTGTAAGTAGTTGTTCATCACTGATGATTGGATGGCACCGTTTCTTTTCCTCTTCAGTGGGTATCATCATGTACTGTGCAGCTTCCGATTATTTGATGGTGCGGGCAATAATTTAGGTGTCGACCATGAGCATGACCATGATGATTATGCTATGTTAGATTATCTGTTTGTTTGATTGTTGTTGTTGTTTATTTTTTTTAATGTATTTCTCTTGAAGTGTGGTAATATACATGTAGGGAATCAGCCTTGACAGGCAAATGGCCTTTGTTCATCCCTCACATCCACCACCCTTCATTCACAGTACCATGTCAATGAATTTTTAAATATTTATATTGTTGAGTTTATACTGATTTGTTTGTATATATTCCGATGTGTTTTTAAAGAGATGTGAAATAAATTAAAATTGAATATTATTATTATTTTTGATATTATATCCTGTTATTTTATACAGTTGTGAAATCTCAAGAAACTGCAATCCAGAGCCATCACATAATGAACCACCACTCAGTGAGTATAATTTATCATTATTATTCATTTTTTTTTAAAGTAGAAGTGAAGAAACCCACAATAACAAGACAAATTTGTGAAATAATTTGGGCCTCATCGTTGCGCCATGTGTTATTTGATAGTACTCTCTGTCTTTCTCTTTGTAAAGCAAAAATCGGGCACATGCAGGCCTGATAAAAACCCAATTAAAATCAGTTTCCTGATTATTATTATATATAGATTTTTTTTTTTTTTACCTGATTTTTTTTTTTATTACAATTTTATCCTGATTTTCCTGATTTTTACCTGATTTTCTCTATTCTTCCCTATTTTGCTTACTCAAAAAGGGGGAATGTTGTTAGATGCCCCCCCCCCCCCCCCCCCCCCTCCCCCAAATCCTCTTGTTTTTGTTTTACTCAAGGGCAATTCCACGGTAACGGAAGGACACTCAGACAAGATTTTTGAACTTCAGGTTCATACTAAAAGAAATGTTTTATTAGTATGTATTAAACTATGGGGAACAAAATGTGTTTCAGTCAAGTGGGAAGCTTCATCAACTTCACAAAGTTTGGATAAACACCAATTAACTGGAAAAACCATGTCCATTTTTATGTCCTTCCGTTACCGAGATAATTAATATGCACATTCTTAAACTACTTAACTATAATGACAATTTTTTGTGTGAAAATTAAAGGCACTTATATAGGTATTATATCTATACTGTTTCACATCTTATACTAATAAAACAGTTCTTTTAGTATGAACCTGAAGTTCAAAAATCTTGTCTGAGTGTCCTTCCGTTACCGTGGAATTGCCCTCAAGTGCTCACTATCACCCCTGCACATGACTTCACTCTCGTCTTCCTGTTCAACAGGAAGCTGAATGCAACATTTAAGGCAGTTCATTTCCACAGTCTGATCACTGTTATTTTAAAGCCAGCAGTTCTTGCATTCTGAACAACAAACTTGTGGGAATTAATGTCTGAAATTATTAGCAGCGGAGGGGATTTTATAATCTCTCTCTCTCTCTCTCTCTTTCTCCCTTACTAAGTTTGATTCAGTAATCCATCACTTAAACGCTGTCTCTCTCTTCCTATTCCTATCTCTCTTTCTTTCTCACGGCAGGCTTGTGACTGGATGTCTTACACACTATGCAGCAGGTCTTAGAGAGAACTAGAAGGAGAGAGGTCCCCCCCCCCCCCCCTCTCTCACTCTCTACTTCTCCTTCTCTCTCTGTCCCCATTCTTGTAATTGATTGTGTAATAATTCACAGGTTGTTGCTTCGTCGTCCCTCCCTTACTGTGTTGGATTCTGTAATAGCTCATATATTGTTTCTCTCCCTATCTCTCTCTCTCTCTCTCTCAGCACAATTATGACTGATGTCGTACACACTATGTAAAGCAAACCACCAAGTACAGCAGGTCTTGGATAGAACTGAAAGCAGAGAGGTTACAAATCTCCTCCACCTAAGAATTACCATGTTTTACTCTGTAATTACTCATATATTGTCTCTCTCCCTATCTCTCTCTCTCTCTCTCTCTCTCCCCTCTCTCTGTCACTGTGTATTGTCTCTTTCTCTCTCTCACACACAGCATGCTGAAGACTGGATGTCCTGCACACTGTGCAGAGCGAACCACCAAGGACAACAGGTCTTAGAGAGAGCGAGAAGGCGAGAGGTCACTTGGCCGGAACCTAGAGAACAGGGGACCCCTCCTGTTCAGGTCAGTAATAAAGATTTAATTGTATATACATGTAGCACCTAATATGAAATATTGTAGAGGTATGGAGGATGTCTAGTGGATACATCACTGCACTGAGGATCACAGGGTTCACGCCCCACGGTCATGAGTCCCGCCTTGGCACTAATTTCCTTCAGCAAGACATTAGGGACTTAGATTCGCATGAAGACAATGGGGATTGCTACGATCGACGTCCTTTTAATGCACTGCCTTGAATGGAGGTCACACGTATCAGTCCACGCAAATCTAAAAGTCCCTATCAATCAACATTTGCCACTCTCCACCCAGGTGATGAAAATGGGTACCCTGTAGGAAAAAAATTCCCCTAATGCTCGGCTAATGTCGAGGTAATAATAGTACAGGGCTTAGAAACATTGGCATCGACCGCTATAAAAATGTTACTATCATTATCATTATTAATCGGTTGTCTTTACATTATTTTTTTGTAGATATTGCTGTTGTTGCTTTTCTATTTTTTTTGTATTTATTAATATTATTCTTTTTTTAAATCTCCATTTTTCATTGTTGCAATTTCTCCAGGATGCTCTGACTTACACCACTATAAATGAAGCCTTTGGCAGCATCCTGCAGTATATGACTTCAAGCAGCAGACAATGTAGGGTAAGTTTTGTACTTTTAGATGGGAATCCATGACCCTTCTTACAATATGTTACACTTTGATTTAGTTTTTTTTTGTTATGCTATGCTAAGAAAGCATGTGTATGCTTGTTAGTAAGCAACCTGTATTTTTGTTCAATACAAGATGCAAAACATGAACAATAGCATCAGCAAACTTCATACATAATGTGCTGAAACAGCAGACTCTCACAGAGAGCCTTGATGGGCCAATCTAGTGGTTCACTGCATCACAGAATGACTAAATCACAAAACAGGCAATACAAAGGAACAAACTAATACCATTGTGAACGATTTCTCTCACGTTTTTATAAATCCTCATGTATTACCTCTGTAACATCTAACTTGTGTCATTCCTTTTGACAGAGATACTACTCCAGCATTCCAGCGTCTACCCATAATGCACTGGACAAGCGGCATTGTGGGAGATTTCATGCTCCGAGATACACAGAGCCCCGGAAGACGACACACCCTGTAAGTGGACTTTCCCATTCCTAACGTAATGGCTTACAATATCATCATGAGTTTGTTTGGAATGAAATCAATAGGGTGGATTCACTATAAACAGTGCCCCCACTGGCATGCCATGAGAGGTTTTTATATATATTTAAACCGGTGCAGCGCAGCAAAACGCAAGCCACCGATCAAATTGACCAAAGTGATCCAAACTGTTTAAATTAATTCATTGAGATTGACATGTCCTGATATCAGTGGACTTTTCTGTATTGAATTTGGATTTTGAAAATTCCATCCAATTGATTCTGACTCAAATTTGGCCTGATTTTGGTAAAAATCAATACACATTTGCATTTTGGGCCAAAAAGTTACCAAAATTACTCCAAAATTCTTGTTGAGGGTGGTCAATTTGTCTATATTTTCAAGCATCAGGACAACTTCTCACAAAGAAAAAGCCCATCTAATCTCCTTAGATGATAATAATGATTGGAAAACTTTCCCCTGACCAAAGATGGCTGTAATGGGTTGGGCGAACTTGAAAAAGTCACCAAATTGGCCAAAATGTAGGTTCAGTAAGACAAATTTTTAAGCATTCAACATGGACAAATATGGATAATGTTAGGCCTCGGCCACAAATTCCATTATGAACACCGTAAGAATGATTATCAGACAATGGAAATTTGGGTAGACGATGGAAAAACGGAGATTCGTACGAAATTATCGTTCGTACAAACCTTTGTGACCGTAGCATTATTTTTCTCTTTTTCTTTTTTTTCCAGCTGCAGAAAACAGAAGATGTTCACATCCAAGTCCAGCCTGGGACATACGCCGTGACGGCCGGAGGCTGGGGCAGGGGCAAAGGTCAACAGACGCACGTCGTCCATGTCAACCAAGGTCAAAGTGTCAACCTTGATTTCACCATGTGACCTCGACTTGGTGAATCCACCAACGCCAGCTGATTGTATAGACTTTTTTTAGAAACTGATTGCGCTGGTGGTTTTATAAACTGATTATAATAATAATATCCCATGTTTATATAGCGCTCAATACATCGATCCAACGATGTGCCTAAGCACTTTACAGATATATTATTACCCCGGTCATCAGATTCAGGCTTACCCGCACACAATATTGCACATTTTCCACTCCCTGGGGAGCATTCCAGCCAGTTGCCATTTTACAAACGCACACTTGCTCGTCCAACCATATGAACTTCTGCATCCTACTGGGAGCCAGAAGAAAGCTTGTCTTATCGTCTTCCCCTGTCCCTGTATCTATCTGTGCATGTGATTAACCTAGCTGTGCAGTGTAAGAGGAAGGCTGCCATCTACTGTCGAACATCGTATTTGTGGTAGGGATAATCCTCTATGGAATTGAATTTCAATATGTGTGATACACACCTCTGGCATATAGTGGCGAAAATTAAGTATTGATGTTAATTTTGTAAAAGCTGTTTAAATCATGAATGAAATTCAGCAGTAATGTTTGTTCCACAAATAAGATTAGTAACCCTTATTCCTTCTGTTGTAATCCTATTTTTGCACAAAAGTAATGGTTTCCGACCCCTTAGTTGCAAAAATGTCTGATTTAAGAACAAAGTAGAGAACTTTTATTTGCAATCTTGTTTTCAATTAATCTTTTATCCACGTTTTTATAATCACCTCTATTAAAGTTTCTAGGCAGGAACTTGTTGTACCCTTTGTCAAAATTGAGTGAGTTGGTTCACTTTTGAATATATGTTATTTTAAGGCTACAAATGGCTCTCCATACTTTTTAAGTCAAACTTAGAGTTAAGTTCAACTTAGGATCTTTGTGAAACACCCCCCTGGTCATGCAATATTGTTGAGAAAAGAAACTGGCAGCAATCGGGAAACGCTGACTGTAAGCTTTTGGAATCATGCAAATTATCAGAATTTGACCCAATTGTGCTGAGAGTCCCATGTGCTCATGTACACAAACTTGTAGCCTGAAAGTTCAGTCCAAACATGTCAATTTTTTTCCTGTTATATAGAGTACCGAAGCTGTGACATACAAATCTATTTTTAGAATTTGTCAATGTTTGTCTTCATTTTCCGAAAGAGCATAACAAATAATGTCCGAATGTTGAAAAACAATTGAATATGTTAAGTATTGGCTGAGATATGACCATCTATATGGGAACTCAGTGTTATAGTGCTCTGGTTCCTAATGTTATGAATATGACTGCAGTTGAAGAGTCATCCTCTGCAGTGTTTTTGTTTTCTGTGAAATTCTTCCATGTTCAAATGAAAGGAATGGAAAAGCTTACACCATTTTCAATTTCCCACCTTTCCTAGAACTCACCCTTCTCTTGAATATATATTGGGTAACCTTGTTTGGGATTATTTCCCCTCGGTATTCTGTTTCTTAAAGGTAAAGACCAGTATTGGAAACGCCCACCTCTCAAAAAAAATGAAATGGAAGCTCTTATTACCAATCATGTGAAAGAATATGTTTTGATCCGAATTTTGCTGAGAAACCACTTACATTGATATATTTCGTAAATTATTATATCTATTTGGACCTGATATATATACATGTAACGCATGTGTCGCACACGTGTGCGTAGTCCCATATACATCTTTCTGTGTACAGTGCTTGTAACTTTACCAAGACTGGGCCAAATTTCTTATCATTTTGATGATTCCAGAACCTTGCAGTACTGTACACACCAACACTTATATGCTACATGATCAACCTTTTTTTACAATGCGATCGCATGACCATAACTGGTCTTTATCTTTAAGCCCTCCCTCCCCCCCCCCCCCCCCAATGCTTGCTTTAAGTGACAATGCACTCATGAGACACCATGCATGTGGGCATTGGAATTCAAGTGTAATGCAAGCATAACAATTTCAACAGAGATGGTGACATTTTCATGTTTTTCTTGAAAACAACAAGCCAAATAATAATAATATAGATCATTTAGGAGCGCTGAAAACAAAAAGTACTATATATACAAAAAGGACTTTTAAAGATAGTTAAATCGTAAGAAGTATGTTTTAAGGCCCCACTGTCCTACTTGTAGCTACTTGCTCCCTCTATATAGAAAACTTCCCAAATCGGTGCCTGTTGGTCCCCCATGATCCTCTCTTTCTTATGTTAGTTGAGAGCTGAGTTGATGAGATAGCCACCTGTCAGTGACCTGGCTGGATGGTCTAATCCCCTCTGGCCCAGTAGTATTGACAGTCTTTAAGGGGTCTTTATTGATAGAGGCAAGACAGCTCAATTCACCGATGGACAGTTAGATATTGTTCCATGAAGTTCAAGAACATGCTTTATACAAGCATAAGATTAACTTTTGTACAAAAAAAATGTAGATTTTAAAATGTGTATTAATTTTTAAAAATATATGCCTGTTTCTGTCTCGTTTGTTTATTTATTCATTCATTAATTGATTGATTTGTTTATTTGAATGAGATAGTGTTAATTTATATAATTGATACAATTGAATCAGTTTATACGAAGGCAAATGTGATTTTGTTTTGTTGTTGTTGAAACTCTGTTTGATTTGAGGTTGTTACTGAATGTGTTTTGAAGTTGATGCACCTACTAGTAGGTTAAGAGTGTTAAAATGTCAGTGAAAGTGAAAAGGAAAAGAGAGAGAGAGAGGGGAGGGCAGAGAAAGAGAGAGAGGAGGGCAGAGAGCGATAAAGAGAGCAAGATTTAGACGGAGAGGGGAGGAGAGAGAGAGAGAGAGAGGAAGAATGATAGATGGGGAGGGGGGGGGGTCTGGGGCTGAGGGGAATATATTACGGAGGCATTGGAGGAGTGGGAATAATAAACCGAAATATATTTTTGTTTTACGTTCATAGAGTTTAACAGAAAGAAACAATAGAGGCAAAGAGGTCGAATAAAAGATAAACGAAGAGAAAGGGAGCAATGTAAACAGAGAGAAGATCGAGTATGTTTCAAAAGATAAATACAAGAAGGCGAATTATTGAAATGGAGAATGAGAGAGATGCATGTAGAAAAACGGAAGAGGTGAGAGTGGGGCTTTCATATCAGAAAAACATTAGCATGATAAAGAGAGCAAAGAGTTGTTTTGCCTCAAAAATCCTTAAAGTTACTTTATTACAGTCTAGTGTTGCCACGATTAGATTAGATTATTGCTCTGTTGTATGGTCGAACAGATTTCATTCTCATACAACTAAGCTTCAAAAAATTCAAAAGAGGGCCGCAAGAATAATATTGAACAAGACATTATGACACACCGTCGGCTGATTTGTTCACAAGTCTTAAATGGATGACACTAGACAAGCGGTTTGAGCTAAATCGCGTTATGATGATATATAAATGCGTTCATAACTTAGCACCTTCTTACCTTCAGGTAGGCTTGTTAAATCCTAATGATGTACATGAGCATCATACAAGGCAAATAGACAGTGGATGTTTACGTGTGCCTAGATTTCACACTGATTGTTATAAGAGTAGCCCAATTGTTTCTTCTATATTTGAATGGAATAAGCTAGATAATTCGTTGAGAACGGCTTCCTCTGTCAATTCATTTTTATAAGAGATTGTTTAAACAAAGTTGTAATTTGTGAATGGCATGTGCATGTTCTGTAATATTTACATGACTTATTCACATAATTGCGACCTAATTAATATTTTCCTATTGACATTACTGTTTACTAGGTTAATGATATATGTTTATTTTGCAAACGAGTATTATTTGTGTAACTGTTCTGTATAAATGTTATAAACGATGTAAATATGTTCATTCAGGACCCCATAGAAGACCACTACTTGTTGGTGAATGGGCTACCCCGTCAAAAGATTAGAAATAAATAACTAAATAAATAAAATACCTCACTCTCTTTTTCTTTCTTTCTTCTTTCCTCTTCTGATACTCTCTCTCTCTCTCTCTACCCCCCCCCCTATCTCTTTCTTACACAGACGGACAGACACACAACCTAGTTATTTATTGATTATCTTCCGCTCATCCCCCTTTTTCATCTCTTTCTCTCTCTCTCTCTCTCTCTCTATCCCCCTCTCTCTATCTCACACAGATGGACAGTAGACACACACCCTAGTTATTTATATTTTATCTTCCGCTCACCCCCTTTTCCCCATCTCTCTCTCTCCCTCCCACTCTCTCTCTCTCTCTCTCTCTCTCACTCTCTCTCTATTTCAATGTTGATATAACCCCTCACTCTCATACACCCTCGCTCTCCTTCTCTCACATACACTCATACGCTCACACTCACACGCACCCACACAACAACAAGACAAACAAAAAACCAACGCAAACAAGCAAAACAACACAATAGATAACAATTTAAAGAAGATAAGATGTACCCCGACTTCAATAATTTGTCTAGGCGAACATATGGCTTTTGGCTTTGGGATATATTGAAGTTTTCCATTTGTCGAGTTCAAAAATCCCATAAATTTATGTTTTTGTCTTAAGCGCCTTCTACCTTGGGATATTACTCAAACAATAGGGACTTTTAGATTTGCACGTCGACAGCTTTGACTGCAACGTGTGACGTCATTTTAAGGCACTTCGCATGCGTTACGTCGTCTCAGTCGATGATCGAGAATGCGTCAACCTTGATTCTCCTAAATCTAGTACATACATAAATACATATTGATATTAATAGCGCCTTTACATGCTCAAGGTACTAGTATGCCGCGTGCGCATAACATATACAGTTCCTCAGGTAGACAAAGGAACATCCCTTCCCTGCTATTATGTAAAAATGTGTAGAACAGGTGTCACATGCATATTCACCTGTTCTACACATTTTTACATAATAGCAGTAAAGGGATGTTCTTTTGTTGAGGGTAGAATGAGGAACTGTATATTTTGTCTTCTTTCTTTGTCCGTGATGTTCATAGTGTTACTTCCTGCATGCATATATCGTCGAGTGCAATCTAAAAGATTTCTAATTGTAGTCAACATGGGCAGTTAAGTACGTTGACACGCATGATCAGTCGGCGTTCGTCGTGTTCTCGTCCACTCAATCTAAAAGTCCCTAATAAATTATGTTGACTTGCATACTACGAATGTCCTCTAAACAGAAAAGACGCTCCCGAGTCAAAGATGATGTTGGAAAGTTGTCCGGCGCTCCACCATTATAGTACCCATCCCTTTTAGTGAATACAACTTTCAACAATTCATTACTTTCTTACTTTTTGTCTTATTTCCTTCAAAATTTTCTTCGGTTTGCTTCTCTGATTTGTCTGCTTTTCACTTAGAATAGTTGTTAGGGTAGGATTTTTCTTTAAAAGTTGATACTTCTTTCTGAATAACAGTCTTAGCTGGCACTCATACTGTTTCCACACTGGCAATAATTTGCTTAACCCCGTACTATAGGTGGGGTTAAGGGGGGGGGGGTCTTAGCCCCACCTATAGTACGGGGTTAAGCCTATTCCACTTTCTGTTCAGACTGGTTTTTACCAAAGTGGGCTAAAGTTGGCTAACCCCACCTATAGTACGGGGTTAACTAACCCTGCAAAATAGCAGGGCTAACTCTGCAATTGTGGTGCTAACTCCTGCTAACCCCGCAATTGCGGTGCTAAGCAAATGAATGAGAACAGAAACGAAAAATAGTCCGGTACTATACGCAATGGAGCGTATCGCAGCTGGCCAGATGCGAAGTATGTCCAATCATAACATACACGATATCCGGGGTTAACGAAATGCAGTGAGAACAGCGGGAATTTTCTTATTCCGGAATAGGCGCTAGTACGGGACTAAAAACAGCGAGTGTGAAAAGCCAAAAAAATAGTCCGGGGTTAAGGATAGTACGGGGCTAAGCAAAGTACGGGGTTAAGCAAAACCAGTGTGAAAAGATAGCAACTGATACGTGTTTCCTCGAAATAACAGAACGAAACGTCATACATTGTACCATTTTCATAGGAAAACAATCGTTTCCGGTTATCTCTCTTTCTCTCTCTCCCCCCCCCCCCCCCCTCTCTCTCTCTCTCCCTCCCCCCCCCCCTCTCTCTCTCTCTCTCCCTCTCTACACAGGGTATTTTATCCCCTTTGCTTTTAAGAAATCCATTAACAAAAATTAATCATGAACTCTCTGATTGGACAATGATGTGTCATTCCTTCACGAGGGGCGGAGCCTAATAATATTTCCTCTGCAAATAGCATGTCCATACAATGAGAAATACGCATCCTTATAATAATGGAATGCTTCTAAACTCTTGGGAATAATCACATCGAGGTACTGAAGAGAGCACACTGCATGTGAACAAGGTGAAGCAGCATCATTGTTTTTTTCCAAAAAGGATTTGACAAAAGTTAATTTCCGCAGTACCATCCAGTAACAAGCTCAGGTAAACAAAATCTTTTAAATAACATCATATAATATATACAATTAACGACTAAATTATTCATTTCCTTATCGAGTGTTTTATAATTTTCTTTTAGTATGTGAAAATTGATTTGTCCCGATTTATGTTTCTTGATAATTTACATATACATGTATAAGGCCCTAATATAACCTGTCCACCCTTCATTCTTAAGTTAAGTCAAACCCACACAAATAAACATTATATTAACAATGGGTATGAGTATATTGTTTCTCTCTCTCTCTCTCTCTCTCTCTCTCTCTATATATATATATATGATACATAACACAAGTTGAAAATAAATAAATGATTCCGCCATGAAGCTGAATAAATGTCTTTGCGAAAATTCAAACATTCAGACGTTTCACGGAATGATTTATCTTCAACTGGTTAAACTGATTCATTTGTTGTTGTTGGAAGTATTCCGAAGCCCACTATTATTTTTTACTACAACATTATATATGATATATATATGTATGAATGTGTGTTCTGTGTATGGAGGTGTGTATCTGTGTGCAATTCGAAAGGAAATGAGGGAAGCGTCACATTTTCTTTCGCATTGTATTCATTTTCAGGAGAGTTGCCAAAACTGCCGTATATGTTGTTTTCGTACATTTACGTATATAATTTGGTATGGTATTTATTTCATTCCTCATAATAGATATATACAATACATACGTAGTATAGCCAATTGAAATTTGATATACACTGTCGCTCATAAAGGTGGAATATTTTGTTTAAATCCCAATTGATGGAATTATTTTAAAAATAATTTAAAAATAATAAATTTAGATAATAGTATACATTCTCGGATTGTATTGAATAATAATTTGCCAATGTGTGTTTTGCGTGACTGCTAAAGCATGTGTATGCTACTATGCTTATCAACTAGGGGACCTATGCCCTTAAGTCATAAATGACAGTAATGAGGATTAATGCCCCACAAAAGGGCACTAATATAGCACATCGACACGGTTTTGATCCTGGGGCCTCACAGTTACGAGGCCATTGCTTTGTCACTGAACCATGACTGTACGCAGCGGGGGCTAGGGTAGGGGGCAGTTTCCATAAATGAAAATAAAAACAGAAAATGCAATAAATTTTCAAAAAAATTTATTGCATTTTACCCCGGTTCCCAACATAAAAAATCTTCTGTGTGCCTATGCCTTGAGCCATAATGCATGGCCGTTCAGAGAATTTTTTTATGTTGGGGACCGGGGTAAAATGCAATAAATTATTGAAAATTTATTGCATTTTCTGTTTGTTTTTTTTAATTTATGGAAACTGCCCCCTACCCTAGCCCCCGCTGCGTACAGTCATGGTTCAGTGACACAACAATGGCCTCGTAACTGTGAGGCCCCAGGATCAAAACCGTGTCGATGTGCTATATTAGTGCCCCTTTGTGGGGCATTATCCTCATTACTGTCATTTATGACTTGAGGGCGTAGGTCACCTATTTAATAAGCATAGTAGCATACACATGATTTAGCAGTCCCGCAAAACACACATTGGCAAATTATTATTCAATAAAATCTGAGAATGTATACTATTATCTAGGTCTATTATTTCTAAATAATTTTTAAAATAATTCCATAAATTGGGGTAAAACTAAAATATTCCACCTTTATGAGCGACAGTGTATATAGGGACAGCGAATCTACATGTAGTTGTTCCAATATTATGACGTAAATTTTAAATCATTCCAACAGTATGACGCATATCATTCAAACACAATGATAAAATCTTTAAATTCATCGTGATTTAAAGTTTCAAGTTTATTTCAGTGAAAATATTTAAACGATAAACTGAGTGAGTCAGAAAAAATGTCTCACTTTTTAAAGTTGTATTGTTTGAAGTATGAATATTTAATCATGGGTTTCATGTAATGTTTTGATAGAGTTATCCTCCCAGTACATTTAGGTACCATTTTCATACTGGGAGGATAACTCTATCAAGAGATATCATGAAACCCATGATTAAATATTCATATTTCAAACGATACAACTTTTAAAAAGTGGGACATTTTTCTGACTCGTAGAACGTTATAACAACAAAAACGGCAGCAACTGAAAATTTTCTCCCGATGCTGGCATGTAACGGTTTATATCACAATATATATGTATTTTAAATTGTAATCTTGTATATGCCTGTGCATTTCAGATTATTGCTGCAAACCATGTTGTTTAATACATATGGAATTTTGAAAGTTGTAATCACTCTACATTCATTTTTTTAAATAACACAGTTTTTATAACATCATCCCCAAATCGGTTTAAAAAGAATGTCACAAGTAGCAATTATTATGGATGGATAACCTATTATACTAACCTTTTTGCAATTGAGCTTTTGAAATTATTTATTTAAGCTCGATTTGACAAATTATCATGCAATTTGTTCCACTTATTGTGGGAGGTATGTATTCATTATCGTGCACTGTGACGGCTTACATTAGAACCATGGGGGCAAGGTAAATACATAGATGTTTATTGATAATTAATTTCTGTCTGTGCGTGTATGTGCACGTGTCATGCGCATTGCTTTCGAGGTCGTATGAAGCGAGCCAAGGGTATTTTATTGGAATAAAAGATATTAGTTTTCCGAATTCATGAGTGAAGTACGTTTTAATGAGTAGTGATCATAATGCATGTCCGGGTTCACACAAAAGCGGTCTATTTTTATAGGTATATTAAAATTTGCCCGTGTACGGTTTATATCTCCAAATGCATAGTATACATGCTAAAGCTGTGAAATTGTCTTCAAACAGTTCGGGGGGAAGGGAAAAAACCCCAAATGAATTTTCTTTTCGTTTCTGTAGTTATGATGGACGTGACCGGCAACTTCTATATCCTGTTACAGTTTGCTCCGGACCGACATAGCCTTGGTCTAATTATGTTTTTGCCTATTCATTGCAACCAAAAGGTTGGAAATCAAATGCAAATAAAAGATAAAAAGCGATAAATAACAATGGTAGAAATAATTTAGGGGTGATATATACTGAATTTATATAGAGTAAACAAACTATGTGGCATATGAATAAATGAATTAATAACAACGTGGTTAGCTCGCTGCGAATGAATGAGTTCAGGTAGAGATGACAATTTTGAGGTTTCTCAGTGCATTTAATAACCGGAACAAATGACCTCATGTTCTAAATATGAATATTTTTATGCTATATTTCCATTATAATCATTTCAAAATCTTCAGGTACATGTTTACATCAGGTCATAAGTACTATATATGTACATGATCAGTCTTTTCTAAATGGCTCTAGGCACTTTTTTCATAGGTCGACTTTATCAACCTCCTAAATAATTCAAACAGTGTGAGTCCAAAAAAAATTTACACCTAGAAAATTGCTAATTATTTAAAAGATCATCTATGAACAGTAAATTATTATACATCTTATGAAAGAGTGTTTTATCCCAAATCATTTTGGTATTATTTTTGTGTGGTATGTGTTCACGCTTGGATGAACAGGGGGTATTGTTTGCGAGAGTGCAAAAATCGACTTGCGCCAAAGTTGCTTATATGATGTCTGAATAAAACAATTGGGATTTGGGTTTTAATTCGGTCTTTGCAGATCCAAATAACATCCCTTACAAAATTAATCATGCCACACATATCAAATATCTAATATCAAATATCAACGAACTTCTGTGCGCGTGTATGTGACTTTGCTTCTGCAAAAAAGCATATCCAATGCATTTTATTGGATACATTTTAATTCATTCCCTAACTCCGCTAATTCCAACAGAATACATACTGTATATAGGCATCACTTTGGCGCAAGTCGATTTTTGCACTCTCGCAAACAATGCCTCCTGTTCATCCAAGCGTGAACACATACCACACAAATATGATACCAAATGATTTGGGATAAAACACTCTTTCATAACATGTATAATAATTTACTGTTCAAAGAAGATTTTTTTAAATAATTAGCAATTTTCTAGGTGTAAACGTTTTTTGGACTAACATGGTATAGGCCTACAGTCTTCGAAATATATTAGACCAGATCCATGTTATGTACATCATTTGTCGAATTGGTAGAGTCCAACCAATTTACTATAAAAAGCCGATATGTCTTACAAGAAACCACTGTCACCATCTTAATCATTATCACCATCCTCATCAAAATCATCATCATCATCATCACCATCATCATCATCATCATCATCATCTAAAATTACCCGTCTCTTCATGTAGAGCTAGTTTGTGAAACATATCCTGCTCCGGATGTATCACTGTATGAACACGACACAGAATTAAAGTTAATCTTGGTCGAACCAAGTGTTACGAAGGTGTATGAACATAATATTCTTTCATAACGTATTGATTAAGATAGTTGTGACATGCGAAAGCGAGAACAGCTTTAGGTTAAATCATGGAGCTCCTAGGAGGTTTTCTCTCTTCCATAATTTATGTGGGCGAGGGAACTATTCGAGGTTTTATGAAATGATTGAACAATCAGGGGGCGTTTCACAAAACTTGTCATCAGTGACAAATGACAGTTTTTGTTATAAGCTACTAAAATCCTTGCTTCTGTTTGGCTATCAGCAGATTTGTCACTGATTTTTTTTTTTTTTTTTGTCATTGAAAAAAGGCTTTGTAAAACGCCCCCATCCCCCCCCCCCCCCCCTGGAGCTCGCTGACGTAATGATCTATCTGAAACTACCTTTATATAATTATATATACATATATTTTGTATACGTTTTTATCATATGGTTACTTACGCATTGGTAGATATGTCAACAAAAACTGCGGTATATAAATGCGTCATTAGAATATTTTGTTTTGTGAATATATGTTTCGATTCTGGTAACTTGTTTATTATGGATGGATAACCTATTATACTAACCTTTTTGCAATTGAGCTTTTGAAATTATTTATTTATGCTTGATCTGACAAATGATCATGCAATTTGTTCCACTTATTGTGGGAGGTATCTTGCACTGTGACGACTTACATTAGAACGTATTCGATTTATAAAAAATATGAAACCATTTAAACAAGAATTGGCAAAATGGCAAAAGACATCCACATTTTAATATGATTATGGTATGATATAACTCTTCTTTTTCTCCTCTTTTTATATATTTTATCATATCTTCTTCTTGTTTTCTCTTGTTGGTTTGTTATTGTGGTTATATGTTGCTGTTGTTGTTGTTGTTGTTGTTTTTTTTTTTTTTTTTAATAACTTTTTACTTTTTGCTTCAATAGGATATATGGCATTTACATATTTGTATCATATACATTTTACTAATTTCGTTATTCTCTATGTTCAAATCCTTTTATATAACCTGGTTTGCAATTTTAGTTTGTTAAAATCGTATTTTGTAACTTTCTATATTTATTTATATTTTTATATTTGTATCATATACATTTTAATCATTTCGTTATTCTTTATAATCAAATCCTTATTTATAACCTGGTTTGCAATTTTTTGTTTGTTAAAATCGAATTTTGTAATTTTCTATATTTATTTATATTTTGATATGTTGATGAAATGTATATACTTGTTTGTGTCATGAAGGGCCTCAACGAAAACCAGTATTTGTTTGCTGATTGGGCTACCCTTCTTTTTAAAGATGTGTTATAAATAAATAAATAAAAAAAAACCATGGGGACAAGGTAAATACATAGATGTTTATTGATATTAATTTCTGTCTGTGCGTGTATGTGCACGTGTCATGCGCATTGCTTTCGAGGTCGTATGAAGCGAGCCAAGGGTATTTTATTGGAATAAAAGATATTAGTTTTCCGAATTCATGAGTGAAGTACGTTTTAATGAGTAGTGATCATAATGCATGTCCGGGTTCACACAAAAGCGGTCTATTTTTATAGGTATATCAAAATTTGCCCGTGTACGGTTTATATCTCCAAATGCATAGTATACATGCTAAAGCTGTGAAATTGTCTTCAAACAGTTCGGGGGGAAGGGAAAAACCCCCAAATGAATTTTCTTTTCGTTTCTGTAGTTATGATGGACGTGACCGGCAACTTCTATATCCTGTTACAGTTTGCTCCGGACCGACATAGCCTTGGTCTAATTATGTTTTTGCCTATTCATTGCAACCAAAAGGTTGGAAATCAAATGCAAATAAAAGATAAAAAGCGATAAATAACAATGGTAGAAATAATTTAGGGGTGATATATACTGAATTTATATAGAGTAAACAAACTATGTGGCATATGAATAAATAATGAATAAATGAATTAAAAACAACGTGGTTAGCTCGCTGCGAATGAATGAGTTCAGGTAGAGATGAACATTTTGAGGTTTCTCAGTGCATTTAATAACCGGAACAAATGACCTCATATTCTAAATATGAATATTTTTATGCTATATTTCCATTATAATCATTTCAAAATCTTCAGGTACATGTTTACATCAGGTCATAAGTACTATATATGTACATGATCAGTCTTTTCTAAATGGCTCTAGGCACTTTTTTCACAGGTCGACTTTATCAAACCTCCTTAATAATTCAAACATTGTGAGTCCAAAAAAAATTACACTTAGAAAATTGCTAATTATTTAAAAGATCATCTATGAACAGTAAATTATTATTTGAATTATTTGAATTGAAACTAGAGTTAGGGTTAGGGTTAGGGTAATATACCGGTTTTTGATATGTCCTGTTAATGTATACATTTAGGGTTACATATAATATTTGATATGATTTTTTTGATTTTATTTCTGCATTTTTGCAATTTATATAATAACAAAATAACAAAGAACATATAAACGTAAAGTATAATACAAAATATACATACAATGATAACTTTTCATGTACATTTTTTTTTTTTTTTTTTTTTTTTTTTTTTACATATGTACATATAATAACGAAACTTAACATATTATTATGAATTTAAAGTATTATCCAAACTATCAGTTGAAAAAAGTGCAGGAGACCGCAATCATAAGCGAAGCTTGACTTGGATGGCGGCCTCAAAAAGAAAAAAAAATCTTAAGGTAAAACTTAAAATTAAAAAATGTTTAAACGTTCTTTGTGTTTGAGTTTGTGAGTTTGTGAGTGTGCTGTGCAAGTGTGTGTGTAAGCGTGTGTGTGTGTGTGTGTGTGTGTGCATATGCGCGCAAGCGTGCGTGTTGTTATGTGTAGCGAATAGTGTATGTGCACGTAACTCTCTGTTGGATAGTGGAATGGAAACAAAATGTAGCCTTTCCAATAAAGGAAACCAAGAATACGAAATAGAATACGAAATTTGCAAACATGAGTTGCAATTAATGTGACCAAAATTTGAGATATGTATGATAATTGCCTACAGCATGTTGAAATCAATTATGTAGGTACTTCGATATAAAAGATTTTTTAAGAGATGCTTTAAAAGAATAGAGAGATGAACAATGCCTTATTGAATTTGGTAAGGAGTTCCAAACATCTGGTCCATGATGTCTTACTGACTTTTGGGCTAAAATTATTTTAGGATTTTCTAAGTGATAATTTGTTGAACAACGGGTGGGATATGTGTGAATGTTTGAGTTCAAACTGTAAATGTTGTGAAATAAGGATGGTAGTTGATTATGAGAATATTTATACATGAAAATGTTTGTCTGAAAAATTTGAATATCTTGTACTTTTAATGTTTTTAAACGATGAAATAGGTAGTAATTATGCGAATCGCTCTCTTTTGAAGCAAAAATAAGGAATTAATTCTTGTTAAACTACAATTACCCCATACAATATTACAATATAGCACATGTGATAAGATTAGAGAATTGTATAATATAATCATAGATCTTTCAGAAAGAATTTTTTTTTTTTAACTTATACAGTATTCCGATATTCCTTGATAAGAAGTAAGAAATACTTGTATCATCAGCAAAAATGATAACATTTAAGAGTAAAGAGGTTTCAATAATATCATTTATATAAATAATAAATAACAATGGACCCAATATAGATCCTTGCGGTACTCTAATTTGTTTGATTCATGATTTTGGAAAGATACGTATTGTTGTCTGTCTTGTAAATAATTAGTAAACCATGAAAAAGCTTGACCTCTTACGCCATAGTATTGTAATTTATGAATTAATATTTTATGATCAATCGTATCAAAAGCTTTTGACAAGTCCATAAAAACTCCAATAATATGTTCAATGTTCGCAAAAGCCTTAATTATTCGGTAGAATGACCAGTTCGAAATCAGAACTGGTTAGGAATCAATGAATTATTTTTTAGTAAGAAAGTGTTGAGTCTTTTATATATTATTTTTTCAAGAATTTTAGAGATACTTGGTAATAATGATATTGGCCCATAATTACTTATTAGTGAGGAATCGTCCTTTTTATAAATAGGAATCACTTTAGCGATTTTAAGCAAATTTGGGCATACACCCGTTGAAATTGATAGGTTAAATATATATGTCAGGGGGGTTGCGATATTAAAGATTATTTGTTTCAATAAGTGAGCACTTATACAATCATGGCCACTAGATTTTGTAGAATTTAGGTGTTGAACCACATTAATAACTTCATAAACATTGGTTGGAGTAAGAAATAAGGAATTTTCACGTGGGAAATTCAAGGACTTACTGTAGTCCATGTCACCTGAATCAATATAGCTGCTAAATTAGGGCCTACATTTATATAGTACTCATTAAAAGCTTTTGAAATTTGTATTGGATCTGTTGTTTGTTGTTCATCAATTAAGAAACATTTATTACTTTCTGTATTTTTATTGCCTAAGAGTTCCTTTACAGTTTTCCATAATAGATTATTGTTAGTTTGATTACTTTCTATGTTGTTAGAGTAATATAACTTTTTGGACAATCGTATAAGAGATGTGAGATGATTCCTATACGTTTTATACTCCTTAAGCTTGTCGTTACATTGACTAGTAAGGGCTTCCTTATACAACTTATTACGAGCGACTATGGAGCGCAAAATACCCTTAGTTATCTATGGTTGTTTGGCCTTTTTTACTTTTTTTTATTTTGACAAAGGGTATATTCTTATGATAATATTATAATATAATTTTCAATTTTTTTTGCATATGCTACATTCACGTAAGATGCACATAATACATCAACCCATTCTTCTTGAGCTTAATCTAAGCTTAACGATTCAATATTTTGTTTTGTTTGTTTTCTATGCATTGCACAATTATTTTTAGTCATTTTTTAACAAAGTGAACTTTAGAAATAACAAATATCGGTAAATGGTCAGAAATATCGTAATACAACAGACCATTTATAAACTTATTATGAGCTACATTCGACAAATATTATCAATTAGAGTTTGAGAAGTACATGATATTCTGGTCAGTTTATCAATATGTGAGTTAAATGCGTAAGATTGCAGTGTAGTACTAAATTTCACAACGTGGTTATCATCAAAATTTAAAAGGTTAATGTTAAAATCGCCCATTATATAAACTTCTTTATTTTCTCGCGAAACATCAAGACATCTATCAAAATTATCCTATAAAATATCTATATTATGATTAGGGGGTCTGTACATTATGCCAACTATTATGTTTTTGGTTTTATCATTTAATATTTCAATAAACAAATCTTCAGCACCTTCGGTGTGTAAGTCAGACCTAACTTTAATTTTCAAATGATTATGTATGTATAGCGCTACTCCGCCTCCTCTACCATGGTCACGATCAAAGGGAAGCATTTGATAGTTTGGTATATTAAATAGACGTGGGGAATTGTTATGGAGCCAAGTTTGAGATAAGCCTATTATGGAAAATTGGAAGTTATTTAGTTGTAAAAAAAGTTCTTGCACGGACTCAAAATTCTTATTTAAACTTCTAGTATTAACATTAAATAGGCTAAAGTCAGGATTAGCTTGAAAATGCATGGAGTTTGAGTCATCGTACATTTGATCGCTATTATTAGATGAATTAAAACTAGAATTAAATTCTTCTACTGTATAATACTTGCTTTCAACATTTCTTAGACCTTGGTCAAAATTTGAGTTAGGAAAAATCATTCAGAATTTCGGAATATCTAAAATATACAAGAAGAGCCACAGAGAGCACGCTGTGTGAGTTTGTGTTCATGTGTGACAGTGTGAGTCTGTGCATGTAATTTTGTGAATGTGTGTATGTTCTTGTGTACATGGTTGTGCTAGTGCTGAAAATAAGAGTGTTGTAAGAAATCATAAGTGGAGGTAAAAATGGCAACATAATCATAATCACTTGCAGGTCTCAAAAGCAAAGTATTCGTAGCCCATGGGACATAAATATAGCTTCAGTTTCAAATATAGATTCAGATTAATCATGCAAGTATATCGAGTTATTTTTTATTATTTAAATAAAGGTAACTTTAATATCTTGAATTGTGAAGATAGAAATTACAATTTAAAAGAAAATGTATAGAATTAAAGCGCAATTTAATGCGTACTTTAAGCATGCATTATTGGTTATGTTTTTAAATATAACCTCATGTGACGCAATATGTAAAATTTCAACAACAACAGAAAGATGCTAAACTTAATCAAAGGAAAGGTTTAATTTGCACTCGTGATTAAACTACACAAATAATGGGAGACATTAACAAAAGTGAAGGTACGAGCAGCTGGTGAAATACGAGCCAGAACCTTGATGGCATAAAAAAACACACGAATGCACTCATTGGAATAAATTAAGTTTCACACGCTTTAGTTGGCCTTTCGAACAATACGTGTAGGTGATAAATGCCAGTGCTTGCACAAACATGGACGCTATGATATGCCACCCCCGCAACGCAACCGAAACCAATGCACGAACCCCAGGAGAGCGCCCCGCCACAAATATAGATGTCCTATTAATGTATTCATTTAGGGTTACATAATTATATAGATGTCCTGTTATAAATGCAACATAATGTATTCACAATTTTAAATGCACTATCTGAAGAAATAAAACTGAAACTGGTCAAAGTAAATATTAAAGTGAACTCTCAAGGATTTGTATTTCAATTATTTTGATCTGTTCTTGTATTTTACCGTGATGGAGGACTATCCCAATTCAATTGATTATTTTATATATAAACATACTACACTGTCGCTCATATTGGTGGAATATGTTTGTTTTACCCCAATTTATGGAATTATTTTAAAATAATTTAAAAATAATAGATCTAGATAAAAGTATACATTCTCAGATTTTATTGAATAATAATTTGCAAATGTGTGTTTTGCGTGACTGCTAAATCATGTGTATGCTTCTATGCTTATCAAATAGGGGACCTACGCCCTTAAGTCATAAAATGTCAGTAATGAGGATTAATGCCCCACAAAAGGGCACTAATATAGCACATCGACACGGTTTTGATCCTGGGGCCTCACAGTTACAAGGCCATTGCGTTGACACTGAACCATGACTGTACGCAGCGGGGGCTAGGGTAGGGGGCAGTTTCCATAACTTAAAAAAAAAACAGAAAATGCAATAATTTTCCAATAATTTATTGCATTTTACCCCGGTTCCCAACATAAACAAAATCCTCTGTGTGCCCATGCCTTGAGACATAATGCATGGCCACCAAGAAGATTTGTTTATGTTGGGGACCGGGGTAAAATGCAATAAATTGCATTTTCTGTGTTTTTTTATATTTATGGAAACTGCCCCCTACCCTAGCCCCCGCTGCGTACAATCATGGTTCAGTGACAAAGCAATGGCCTCGTAACTGTGAGGCTCCAGGATCAAAACCGTGTCGATGTGCTATATTAGTGCCCTTTTGTGGGGCATTAATCATCCTTTTAGCAGTCACGCAAAACACACATTTGCAAATTATTATTCAATAAAATCTGAGAATGTATACTTTTATCTAGATCTATTATTTTTAAATTATTTTAAAATAATTCCATAAATTGGGGTAAAACAAAAATATTCCACCTATATGAGCGACAGTGTATGAAAAGGTCGGAGGCTATCTTATTGATTGTTTGTATCGTCACTATGGTCAATCAAGATGGAATGAAGCATTATCTTTAGGCACCAGCACTGGAGTTTGTTCATTGCACCGATACCATTTAGTTCAGTCGGCAGGGTACACACATTCGGTATCATTTGACTATCATGCCATTGAACTGAAGGTAAAATAGAATAATAAGAGAGAAATCAAGAGGGAGAGAGAGAGAGGAAGAGAGAGGGAGAGAAGGGAAGCGAGAGAGAGAGAGAGAGAGAGAGGGGAAGAGAGAGAGAGAGAAGGGAAGAGAGAGAGAGAGAGAGAGAGATAGAGATAGTCCTCTTATGTTAATACTGAGAGAGCTTTCTCGTGTGGAGAGTGACAGTAAATGACAAATAAGTGCAATAATGTTTTGAAGTTACTAATCACTTTTCTGTCTTCTATGCGCTTTTTTTTAATTTCTTTTTTACAGAAATTAAGAATTCCGTTTTCGTACAAGAATTTTATGAAGTTATGAATCACTTTTATGTCCTGTACGCTATTTATTCTAATACAAACATTAATAAGTTCATTTTTGTATACGAAGTTAATAATTACTTTTCTGTCCTCTACGCCCTTTTTCTACAGAAACTAAGGATTTTATTTTCGTACAAGAATCACTTTTATGTCCTCTTCACTATTTATTTTAATGCATAAACTAAGGAGTTCATTTCCGTACAAGAATTGTATAAAGTTACTAATCACTTTTCTGTCCTCCGTGCCATTTTTTGTTTTATACAGATACTAAGGAGTTAATTTTCGTCAGAGAACATCACAGCGTTAGATCCAAGAGCTTGTCTACCATGAAGGCGTTTCTAACCGTCCTTGCGACCAATTTGCTGGTTGCCATAGTATCGGGTCAGAATACTACGCTACCTGCAACGGAAGATGAGCCATTCGTCAACCCAGGAGAGATCGTTCCTGGGCTTACAATCCCATATCTGATCAACGCTGCTGGCGGCATCTGGCAGCAGGATCGTGTCATTGATTCCATGGCCTATGCTTGCAGAGAGGTCCTACCTTATATAGGTTCGGTAATACCAGAGGTAGACCAGAGAAGTCTGTATTGGGGTCCGGTCTGTGATGACGTCATCGAAGCTTCTGATGATCTAGATGCCTTTGACGCAACGGGGTGGTGTGATGATGACATAATCCCTATGATAATGATCACCAACTTGACGTCCCAGGGCAGTGATGGAAGATATCGCAGACAAGCAGGACCAACCACGGAATACCCTGAATCCATGGATAATCCCCTGGATATCATTGAAATCCTGACCAACATCACCAGAGACCTCTATGGAATCGACATCAACATGATCATCAATGACCCATCTACAATCAACACCATCTGCACCAACGTCAAGGAGAATTTCTTGAGGCCATCTCTTCAAGATTTGACCTCTCAGTTCGCGGCTGAGTTGCTGAGTGCGTTGCTTCCCCGGGCAGCTCCACTGTGCCAAGACTGGGATGGTTTCCTCCAGGACTTCGGGATAAACTCTACCTCTCCAGAGTATCCTTTGATCCAGGATTTTGCTCGTATAGGATCTCAAGCTGTGGGGTACGACAACAGGGAGGAACTCTGTCAAGCTATCACTCAAACACTCTCCGTCCAAGGTAAGAGTTTCATTTAATGATAAATTTGGGTACTAGTCATGATATTATATTGCTTTAGAAGGAAGAGTTGATTTACTGACACGTTTTTTGGAATAATGAAAATGAAAGAAAAATGGCATAGAATTTCTACCCCCGCATCTCATGGGTACTCTTTACACCCAACCTGTGGCATTAGAATTTGGGGCCTAACTTTTTAACTCGTGTCATAATAGTGAATGTATATGAGAAGATAAACATCAGTCCATTTCAGGAGGGATTTCTACTTGATAAACTGCCAAACCGCTATCCAAATAACGATGAGGATTACAAAGTATTTTATATGGTCAATATCAGAAATCCAACCTTCGCTTTATTAGTTTGATCACAATTATGCAATATACAAGAGAAGCTAGTATAACGTGTGTTTGTGCTGTTAAGATTACTCCAAAAATTATTGATCTTATTTCCTGATGAGTTTTAAATGTCCTTTGCAACGATCAAAATCTTCTAAGGTCATATTTAACCACACCCAAATTATTGTTTAGTTTGTTTGTATATTTATTTTTGTTTTATTTATTTCGTCACAATACAGGTGACAATGGTGAAGCGAGACGGTCATTCTCAACGGATTTAATTCTCAGCCTTTTAGAAATCCCGACAAACTCCGCCAGGTGTTCAATGCTGGCCAATGGAATAGTCTATGACGTCATCGAACCAGTCATCAACATCGGCGACGAAATAATGATTACCGATGAACAGCTTTACCAGTACACGGGATTCCAAAGACCGAACCCCCTTGATTCGCTCTGCATCTTCGTAGAGAATGCTTTCACAAGTGAGCTTACCATCATGATTATCTATTTATTCACTTATTTATCAGGAGAGTGCATTTATCGTATCATTCAAAGAAAAAGAAAGGGCTACACATGCAGAGTTAAAGGGTCACTCTAACCAAAATGTGCTAAAAAATGGAGAGAAAAAGACATGTAGAATAAATTTTGACGGAGATTCCGAATATGACATTGATTTTCCTTAGAAATCATCAATAATTCTGGAATCCATTAAAAAAAATGACGACTCAAAACGCGCAGAAAAACAACCCAGTTTCAGTAATGACGCATTTGACGTCACTACAGGCGTCTTTCCGGTGAAAATGGGTGGTATTCCAGTAGCGCGTACTTTAATAGTTAGTTCACACTTTTATGGAGTGCCTGTTGCAAACTAATTTACCCCGTACAGATCATTTTAATCCTTCAATGAAAAGTGACCAAAAAATTAATTTTGCAATGAAATGGGAAGAAAAAGATAATATGAGTATGAACTAAATTTCAACAAAGTCTTTGGTAGATTATCTTTGTCATGAATATTGAAGGAGGAAGATGAAACCTAGCATTCCATAGAAGTGTGAACTAAAATTCTTGTTTAGTCTGGACTTAGTCCCGGCTTAACTTATGAGAATACCACCCATTGTCTTTAAAAAGCTAACTATGATGTTAATTGAAAACAAGACATTTATCCGAAACATAATATGCACTTGATAATCCCAGTACGTTTCTGGCAATTTCGTCATTCCTAATTATGAAATTATGAAATTATCAAATCGGACATGCCCGCAATGATGTCAAATGTGTCATCAAACCACGTGACCGTATTACCTTTTTTAGTGGGGCGTAGCCCAGCAAGCATGAAAACTGTGAAAATGGATGGCTGTCATCATTTTTTAGCCCTCTCTATGTCTGTCTTAAGGACCTCTCACTATGAACATGACTGACAATGAGAGCGGACAAAATATACAGTTCCTCAGGTAGACAAAGGAACATCCCTTACTGCTGTAAAAATGTGTAGAACAGGTGTCACATGCATATTCACCTTTTTACATAATAGCTGTGAAGGGATGTTCCTTTGTCTACCTGAGGAACTGTATATTTTGTCCGCTCTCATTGTCAGTCATGTTCATAGTGTCTAGTGGGTCTACGTAGCATGCAGGTTTGCGAATCCAGCTGCAAGGCCACCCAGCGAGAATTGCCTGGAGGAGCCAGAGCAGTGAGCATAAACAGTACACCGTGGAACTGCGATAACGATGAGCGTTTACGATGAGCGTTTCAAATCGGTCATTCTGCCTTCAAGATTGAGCTTAAACGCACCCTAAATCGTAGATCTGCCTCTTCCTAAATTAATAGACCGGTTTACTAACATATTCAAATCGAATGAATACTTTTTAAACAAATGTTGTTCTTGACAACTTGACAGCTTGCCCGAGGCTTGCCATACAAAGCAGCATCTAACGTATCCTGACTGGATTCCAAGTATTGTAGTTCATTCATAGATAAAAGGTTAATAAACAATTCGTCACTATTATATGTCCCCTAGGAAAGAAACATCCATAAATTTGAATATGTTAGTAAACCGATATATTGAGTTAGATTTATTTTCATGTGATAATTATTATTGTAATCTTTGCCAATGATCTATAGCCTGTGAATGTGGTACATTTTAAGTTAAGTTTTATCACGATTACAAATATTTTCGAAAAACAAATGTAGGCTCAAATTGAAATGCGCCAATTATAGTGACTAATTACGCAAACCAAACATGTTTCTAACGGCTCGTCCAGACAAGGCGCGGCAAAACTTTGGCTTAAAAAAAAAAGATTATGTTTACATAAGGTGCAATACGTTTCACATGTCTATATGTTATGACACAGAGCTCAGTTGCCCTTCATATACACGTAACCCCCCCCCCCCCCAAAAAAAAACAAAACAAAACAAAACAAAACAAAACAACAACAACAACAACAACAACAACAAAACAAAAACAAAACAACAACAACAACGTTAACAACAACAAAGCCCCATATCCGAATAAAAAGCCCTAAGGGTTTGTTTTGCTTGGTACGCGGCAATACACCGTTTTCCTCTTGTGGTCAAGTTTACTCATGCCTGCCCTAGGACAAGCTATGTAATCACCTGATAGCGAGCGGCCGCATCACAATGGTCGGAATGCGAATTGCATTCATTTGCGTTGCTAGCTGGGTTAAGCTTTTTAACTTGTCCCGGCTGGCAACAAGCACTGCGTACCTTCTATTGGGGTGCGATAGTTTGTTGTCAGGTGTGCGTATGGCATTTTTAATTAGCGTTTGATGATGGCGTGTGTATAAATTTTGGCCTCATAGGGAAAATCGTTTATTGACGTTTATAGTTGAGGATCGATTGTCGGATAGAGAATTAGACAACACAGTGGGCGGGTCTCTCGCGTGGGGTTTGGAATTACATGGTGTTATGCTGGGCGCGTCCGGGATCCGTGAATAAGGTAGCATATTTTGTACTTGTTCATTCACCTATTCAATTGCTTTGATTTCTTTCCCCGGACGCGCCAGGCGTTACATGTGCCTTCCACACGCTTTGCAAGAGAGTTCTTCTCCATTTCTCTTTCTCCCTTTCTCTCTCTCTCTCTCTCTCTATCTCTCTTTCTTGCAGTCGTTCCTCTTACTGATTCGCGCGTAGCGGGTTAATTATCCGCAAATCTCAGCAATTGTAAATGTATAGCCTTTTCTTGCTTTTAATTGTTTTGTTTCATTGGTTAACACGAAAGAGGACATGCAAGTGTTATGCTCAGCAGCTTGTGCATTATTTTTAAAATTTCTATTTACGTAATGTTTCTTTTAATTGTACCTGGACCCCCAGGAAGAACAGTGTCATATATTTTTATGACACTGAACGGGCAATCCAGCCAATCATTTTTAAGCAATCTATATACACATGTAATTTTTTTTTTTTTTAATTCTGTTATGTTTCATTTCGTTTTATGTCATATGTTATTTGTCTTTTTAATATGATTGGAAAATAAATACAATACAATACAATAAACAATAGGGTCTAGAACTTGCCATTGAGCTGATTTCTTGAAAATCCGAGCGATCGTTTTTGTTAATATTTATTGTTTCTCCTCCTTTCAAACCCCAGCTGTGGTGGATCTACCAGACCCAGTTCCATTCCGGTTCATCCCAGACACTAATCTGACTGTCGAGTTCTTTATCAACGCCGCAGGGGGAGTATGGATCCAGGAACGTACCATTGATTCTCTAGCCTTTGGATGCACTGAGATCCTGCCAGATTTTGAGTCCATGATACCCGATTTCCGCACGTTCTCTGCTTTTTATGAGCCAGTCTGCAGAGAGGTACTTGTAGCAGCCAACGACCTGGCAGTCTTCGACGCAGAGAGTTCCTGTACTGATTTAACAGCTGTTTTTACTGATTTGATATCCACGGACGACGGCAACAGGAAGCGGAGGCAAGCAGATATGGCGGAGGAAGATATGTTTGATTTCATCGGAATCCTAAGTAATACTACCAAAGACCTCTACGGCTTGAACATCTCCGACCAATCCACCGTATGTCCCAATATCAAGCAGTTTCTAGAACCATCATTACCCGAAGTGGCCACCAGATTTCTCACTGAGCTGACCAGCGCAGTGCTTCCTCAAGCAGCCCCCTACTTTTGTGAAGATTGGGAACAGTTCCTTTCAAGTGTCGGGATCTCCAAGACATCGCCCCACTATCCAATCATCTACGATTTGGCAGATATAGGATCTCAAATGCTTGGACATGACAGCAGGGATGCTATCTGCGAGGCCATTCAACAGGCTCTATCATATGGACGTAAGGCATTTAGGATCAATACGGACTTTACACTATCACCCCAATAGCATATTGATAATATTGGACCAGCCCCTTCCGACAGGGATCTTACACTCAGTATGGGAGTGGTTTTGTCTGTCCCGAAGCTTATCAAATATAAAGCCGTAACTTCTGCATTTGGATTTACAAAAATATGCTTCACATAGGACTAACAATAATGTCTTTCATATTATTATATAACATAATTCTTAAAATAATTCTGAAATACTGCATATAAGTTTTTACATATTCATCTTGTAGAGTCAAAGACATATTGTTGCATTGCGTCGCATGGAATTTCGTTTGGTATCTCTCTATATAAGTTGTCCGATTGTTCCATTCTTTAACATATTTTGTATTCTATTTCGTGTGTACACATAGGGGCAGAACGGAGGGCCTTTGGCAGGGATGCTCTTGAGAGTTTCCTCGATATCTTCACCGACGTAGAGAGATGTATGATGATTGGGAATGACGCAATTGATGACATCATCGAACCTCTCTTCGGGATCGATGTTCCTGGGTTTGAAGTCACGAGCTACCTGATCTCTCGATACACCGGTTACAATGGAGTTAAAGATATCTGCAATGCACTGGAAACGGCATTTACCGGTGAGTTTAAACGATTTCGTGCCTATGTTGGTCACTTCTACCCAATTAAATGGAATTTTAGATTTGCACGTCGACATAGTGGACTGCTACGTGTGACGTCCTGGCAGTCACATTTGACGTCCTTTTAAAGGCACTGGCAGTGCCTTAACCCTAAAAAGGCCGGACTATTTGAGGTCTTAGTACAGCCGGGGTGGGGGCCATTATGGCCCCCCTTAAGATCTCGGCCGTGAAACTGTCGATCTCCGCGAAAATTTGCACGCATGTCAAGTGAAGTGTATAGAATAATATGATAACTTTAATTTTTTGAAAAATTCACTCATTTGCATATTCATGGTAATTTATGCAAATAATTATACATTATCAAATGTCTATAAGTAATCAAAGCATTCAAGAAACAAAGGCATAATATTATCATAAATTAAGTCGGATCTTAAAGGACATTGAGAAATCAAGTTAAAAGCAGATCTTGTAGAGCATTGTGTGTCGGGATGGAGGCCTTTCCTCACTTTTTAACTTTGTTAATGTAGTAATAGCGTATATCCATAGGCTAATCATAATAATAATAATAATAATAATAATTTGTTAAAGTCCACTTCAATTTTTTTTTAAGTTAAACCAAAAATGGTAATTCTTTTTGCCCAATTGATCGTGAGCCCGGCAGCCACTGAGCAGCGCCAGATCGACGTTGCCTATCCTTTATTGTTGAACGCCAAACAAGGTAGTAGCAACCTCCCGTCTTTCAACGTCTTTTGGTATGACGCGGCCGAGAAAAAAAATCTGTATCAATATTTAATATATATATATATATAACTTTTGTTTTTCAGAGGTGGGCTGCGGAAAGAACTTGACTGCTGAAGAGATTCTTGAGATCTTAAGAAACGTCAGTATATTTTTGAATTTCAGGACCATCATTTTGAAACGACGTTGTTATCAAATAAACATTAAATCGGAAGTGGAATCAAATTGAAAAAGTAATGGAATTGGACTGACAAGGGAATTTAGATATAAATGAAACTGAAATTAAATTGAAATTTAAAAAAAAAAAACTTTATATTTAGTTATTGAGGAAAACCCAAGGTCTATGGTATAAACAAAACTTTCACATTTTATTATAAAAGTAAGTCCTATTTTGCTAGCCTTCTCTCTCTTTCTTTCTCTCTCTCTCTTTCTGTTCCTCTCTCTCTCTTATTATTTTCTCTCGCTCTCTCTCTCTCTCGTATTCCCTCTCTCTCTCTCTCTCTCTCTTCCTCTTTCTATCTCTCTTCCTCTTTCTATCTCTGTCTCTTCCTGTCTCTCTCTCTTATCTATCTCTCTCTTTGTTTCTCTCCCTCTCTCTCTGTCAATCTTCCTCTCTGTCTGTCTCTCTCTCTCTGTTTGATAAGTTCTGCATTTGATTTCGCAGGTAGAAATCACCTTAGATAACGTAGCAAATGTTGCTGAAGAGTTGGAAGACGTCACACGCATGGACCAGAACATCTTCCTAGAGGGTATCAATGTGGTTGCAGAACTTTTCGAGGATATAAATGAAATAAATTCTACAGAAACAAAGGTGGGTATTTGTTTCGAGTTCAATTGGATCTATTTATTAAATCATGGTTAAAGAAAAATACCTGTTTCTATCAGCTGAATGCTTGAACAACCGTATGGTTACTACGCTATACTTTCCGGTATTTAATACCTAGACGTGCTAATAAACAAGTTTACGGTCCCCTTTTCCACGTCTCATAAAGTGCTGTTCAGTAATTACTAGAGTTGTCAAGGTGATACTTACATAAGTCAATTACAAAGGGAGATCTCAGCATTATTCTGTCACGATTCAATCAGAACTATTTACTGGTACTCATACTATATTTCATTTTCTTGAACAATAGGTGACGAAATCTATGGTAGGAATTGTAAATAACATCGCAGCTTTACCTGACGAACTGCTTGGTATGGCCGAAGAAGAGAATAGCTCTCCAAGCCGTGTTGTCTCGGCTCTCGAAGCACAGCTTGCTGTCGTAGAAGTGGAAAATGGAAGTAGTCGGTTTGTGGAAACCAATGTTGCTGCTGAGGTAGGGCAGTCAGTCTGTAGTTTCAATCATTTTAGAAAAGGACACAGAAGTTTTGAAAATGTCCAATATATTTGACATTCTACTTTGGCTGTCATACCACTCAAATGAACGACTGAGGGATTAGGTGTTTGTACAAAATTATTATCAGCTCAATGAACCTTCCTGTATGCCATGCCTGATAAGAGTTTTGTGAATCTCAACCAATTTAAATAATCATTAAACTTTATCAAAATCGCTTTCAGTACCTGACAAAAGAAAAATTTATAAACGTCACACAGCCAACTATACATGGGAATCGATCCTTGACCGAAGTGCAAACGGGTACTGAAGAAAAGTGTCATATCGAGCAGGATCATCGAGGAATACGTACTACAAGTGTTTGTTCGATTGTCATTATATCCTTTCCCTTCACCACCAATAACAATATACCTAGCTCCCATACAAATTTAGGCTGACAGAACTTCTTTGATTTCGGAATGATTATTGTAGAGTCAGACTAGCTTCTAGGTCTAGTTGCTTTTCTGTCATACATCATAACTTTTCTTCGATATAAGTGCACGCTTTAACATTTCCATATTTTGTGCCCCACACATTTCTTATGTTATGTATGTTAAAATGTTTAACTAATTTTATTTTCTACATATTAGCTATACATAACTTCATCTGAGCAGTAGCGAATTAATTTCATTGGCCTATTTTCAGGCTCGTATTGCAGGGACGGTTTTTGTGACCAGCTGTCAATAATTATCTGTTCATACCTGAACTGGCTATTGTTCGCGATTCCACATTATATATTTAAAAAAAACACCCTCATTCGGTCTTTCCGTTTCAGGTACTTGATGTGACCACCGAGGACATCAGCCAGGGTTATACTGTCTTCATGGCTGTAACTGATGACGGTGAGAGCATCTCTGACGAAGACTTCAAGGTGGATAGAGGTGACCTAACGCAAGAGCCAGAAGCCGCCCAGGCACAGGCTACACTCTTCATCCCATCGGGTTTAGCGGACAAGTTTTCTGGACGCAGAGGGCGTCTCGTCATCACGACGTATCGCGTGCCATCTCTGTTCCAGGATACGGGGATTGCGCAGTTCAACCAAGATGTGGAAGAATTCAATCGAACCTTGAATTCAAGGATCATTTCGGCGTCTATCAATAACGAAAAGGTGGAGGATTTGAGCGAACCAGTCAGGATATCGTTCACTCCTCTAAATCCAGTAAGAAGATATGACAATTAATTTATTGAACTTATAGCGAATACAGAATTGTATCGCGTCACTCAACGAATATATTTACGTTTTAAAATGACACGAATTGATAAGCAGAGAATACTAAAAGTTGGCAGAAATGGATTGAGAAATTAATGGGTTCATGAGGATACACAAATAGTAAAGACCTATGGTGAAGAGAGAGAGAGAAAGAGAGAGAGAGAGAGAGAGAGAAGGAGGTAAGGAAATAGAGATGGAGAGGATATGTAAGACAAATCAAGAGAATCTGGTGTAAACCTTCGACTGTGATATCATAAACTGATTGGCATCAACAATAATTTGCAAATGCAACAAAGAACTTCATAGATCCATCAACAACAAAAAAAAACAATTTACAATAACAATGAACTATATTATACTTCATTTTAGAGAAAAATATTAATTAATCCGTTTAATTTGTACTTTATCTTTATTTTCAGAAGGGGACCGATGCTCAGTGTGTATTCTGGGACTTTGACGACAAATCCTGGTCCCAACGTGGATGTAACAAGACGAGTAATGACACCAGTGACAGGATTGAATGCGAGTGTAATCATCTGACTAACTTCGGAATTCTCATGGTACGTGTTAAACTCTTCGTCCGAAATATCTTCATGTAAACTGATTCATTCATAATCTGTTTACTGAATTGAACAGGCTAAATCTACCAGTCAAGATTTCATGCTAAAATATGTTAACAGGTCTTTGCCTCAAAGGTATAGTGACTAGTATATATGAAATGATTCCATCCATATCAGAAGCTTGCATAAACTATATTATATATTCTTTAAAACTACCCAAGGACAAAAAAATGTGAGGTACGGAGGCCAAGTCCTATGTAATTGATCAACCTATAACATCAACAACTCTGTATCACTCCAAAGCTTCAAAACAAATTTATTTAAAATAAAAAAATAAATATGATATGATTAGTTTGGTGATTTACCCCGACAAGCAACTGTGCATTTGTATCCCTTCCCTCCAAGTACTGGTTCATCATCTTATCTCCCCCTTTCTCACTTAATTGCTTTTTTTAAGGTATGTATTCTTTGTATTTTAATAATGTACATTATTTGTATTCAATTGTTTTTGGAATGGGGAAAAATAACTTAAATGAAAAAGACATGTTTGCCGTGTATGGTAAATAAATTATTAACCAAGATTCGAATAAGTCCCACGTATGAGTATGACTCATTTGATTAATTGGGCACGAATTTTTACAGCAGTTTTAAAGTTGTTATTATTTTACGGTTTATCAACTACATTTCAAAATGAAAATGTCGTGACCCAAAGTTTCGTGTCCTTATCAACATTTTACGAAGTGGGTATTTTTTCTTAAATATTTTTGGCGTTTGTTTGGTTTTGTCCGTATAAAAAACGTACATGCATACATAATTTCTATTAAAATAAAAAATAATGATAATTACTTAAGCATTTAATACGGATGGATCGCTCTATTCAGAGCCATTCATTTAATGGCTCTGTTCTTTCTAGAGGTCTGGATTCGTTCATTTCCATCAGGATTTTGTCCCAGTCTTTCATTAGTCTGAGAGCACTGTGGTCTATTAGTAGAGGCCCTTGACTCGCTAGTCAATAAAAGGCCGGTTCTTATTTCATACCTCTGTCGCCCACATTTCCTGCAAGCCGCTGAAGATGAGGGACTCAACGAACTCGGACGCCCAGGCTTTTCAGAAATCACGTCATCTTCGGCTTGCAGAATGTAGGCGAAGATCAAGGTGGTGGAGATTTAATATTAAAACTATTAAATTGTCTAGACTCTTGAATATTGACTCACATACGAGAGGTCGTATCCAAGATTCGATCCTTTCCTGTGCTTCCATCATTGGATAAGGTGCTCACATTGTCCCTCTAAACCCAGGGATTTTTCTTGAATACCGGGAAACACTGGGGTGATAATAATAGTTATTACACATACGAGGTTCTTTTTCCGTAGAATAAATCATGTATTTGATTCTATTTCTTTGATCTAGTGAAATACTGCTTTTCCTATGTTTAATTCCTCACTCCATGGACCTAATAACTTATTAGGTTATTAGGTCCATGCTCACTCCATCGGATAAAGAATCAGCGTGCAATACCAATGTGGCTACTCGGGGTAAATAAGACCCAATTATTGTTTAATCATTTTTCTTTATTACGCCTATAAGGTCAACGTGAGATTTGAAATTTGAATCCCATAATAGGGGCTCACCTTGTGTCTAAGTGGACGATTTCAGAATAGATAACAATGTCATGTTTTCTCAGTTAATTTCGAACCTTTATTTTCTTTTCGTTATAGGATATCTATGGAGGAGAACATTTATCGGTTGAGGCAGATTTCATCCTCAAGATCGTTAGCTATGTTGGTTGCCTGATTTCAATATCGGGCCTTGTTATGACAATCTTTACATATGCCACAAACAAGTGAGTACCATTATCAAGTGCCAAATTATTATACAACATTGTCTTCATAAATAATAAGAAACCATTTATGTTCAGCACATGGAGAAGAATTTGAATCCGCTTAAAATTTATATTCGTTTTTGTTTCATTTAATATAGACATCAACATTTAATAAAATAAATACATGTCTAAATTGAGGGGGCGCGATAGGTCAGTCGGTGGAGCAGTGGTCTCGTAATCCGGTGACCCGAGTTCGAAACCAAGGCGATGCGCTAGTGCCCTTTGGTAAGGCATTAATCCTCATTACCAGGTCCCTCGGAGAGGACCTAAAGCCGTCGGCCGTCTGGTTCCTTACGTACAAGCATTTATGCTTTCTTAGCAGTCAGGTAAAATAACAACCACCACATGTTAATACGATGATGATCGCCTCCAATGTAGATTGTTTCGGAATAAAGCTGTCAACGATATTAAACATAATGATAAAAGAATGTGATTATCCTAATCCTAACCTGAACCCTAACTGAAACAAATCAAATAATCCTCTCCTTCAAAAAAGTTATTTCAAGTCAGCTTGAGACTTCCACATGTTCAGTTAAAGGTCATTTTAGAGAATTTAAGGAAATGGTAAATTTGTTTATGAATTTTAGTTATTTTATTATGATAATGCAGCATTCACAGAGCATCTTCTGGTTTTCTTTCTCATCTCTCAGAAAGCTTCGAGACCGGAAACCCAACCAGATTCTCCTATCCCTCTGCTGTGCTTTGCTAGGACTCTATGTGGTCTTTATAGTCATGATATCAGTGGACACTAAACGGGATGTGACTGAGCTCTCCCCTCTCCCTTGCTCGATCCTGGCTGCATTCCTCCAATATTTCATCCTGGCAGCTATTTTCTGGATGGCCGTTGAGGGCTTCAACATGCATAATCTCCTCGCACTGGTCCGAAATTATTATTTGCCACGGTTTATGAAGAAAGCTTCGTTGATCGCATGGGGTAAGATTTCATCTGCTCCATGAATTAATACAGGGGCGTTACTAGAAGGAGAAGATTGGACATGGGATGTCCCCTCCCTTATTCCGTCGGCAAACATATGCAATAAATGTATCCACAGCATTATTTTTTTAATAGATATATTAACATCAATTGCCACACTTTGAGCGAGAGGGCAGAATATTCATTGTGCGTTATTCGCTGTTACCGATTATTTGGCTATACTCGGTTTTCCGAAGATGTGTATGCCCGTCGGGGCACCGATAAAGCGGTTATTATAACATGAATCCACCTACCGCCTCCCCTCGCCCGAAAAGTTAATGTAGGAAATTTATCTTTCACACTTATCATGATCATTGTTGGCAAGGGAATACAATTTAAAGAAGTGCTTGTTTGAAGCCCCTTATATGTAGTAGAACTGTTCTGGAGAAATTCCCGAACCCGTTCGCTTATTTCATCTCATTCTAGTTATTCCATTCATTTATATTTCTTCAGGGTTTCCTGTTCAACAAAAGTTGGTCTTTCATAGGGCCCTGACAATCCATTAAAACTATATGCATTAAAACAAGATAAAATCATACAATCAAGTAGCATAAACACATAACGTTATTACTACACCTTATAAACTAATTCAATGAAATTGTTCGAGCTTAAAAACATAATACAAAGTAAACATCAATAACAAAGCCTGAAAGGATGAGCAAATTTTCATTATATATGTAGGTCACTTGCTGAGAGACAAAAAGGAAAGAAATATAGAAAGAAAGAACCAAAAACAGAAAGGAATTAGAAATACAAAAATAAAGAAGAAAGAAGAGGGGAAAGACAGGGAGAGGAAGAAAAGGACTAATATGAACTTAAACACTCTCAATTTTTTTTTTTTTTTTGTAGGTTGCCCTTTGTTAATAGTCGGGATTACTGCAGCTGCTTCAAGACAATACTACGCACAGACAGATTTGTAAGTTTCGTCATGCAGAATATCTTTTGTTAACACATCGGGTTTTGTATTCCTCTGCCGTCAAAGGTAGTGCAGGGGGAATTACTTCTGCATTATGAAAACAATGGTGTTTTATATCTCAAATGCAATTTGTTGTGAACGTTATAAATAATGAAAGTTAGTTCTTAATATGGGCATGCGCAAAGAACTGAATGGTGAAATTATCGATTTCTTATCAAGAAACCTATAACATTCTGTATATGTACTTTGTTATTATTTTTTGTTATGATTTTACATGATTTTATAACCTAATATTACTTTGTTGATCCTCTCTCAAATTGGTAATCATCTCTCAAATCTCTCAATTTGACACCTTGTTGATGTACTCCGAAGATCAAGATACATTAATCTTGATCTAAGGAGACACGAACAAAGTTAACGTTGTTGTGACAGATCGAATTTTGTGTTCTTTGACACTCTGTAAGAGATAACATCCCATTATATTGGTATCATGACTTAACACGATCGCAAAGAACTTGAAAATCAAGTAAAGGCCATTTCAAGAGCCTGTTATATGTGCTTAGTATAAGGAAAGGCGCTTTCTCAATGTAACATTGGCATGCTTAATATTTGTATTAATATTAATAATATTTATGTCAGTGTAATGTTTGCACATTTCTAAAGGTGACACACATTTATCTCAAGTCTTGGTGATCTTCTTATACACTCAATTCAGAAATATAAATCCGTTAAGATGATGTTTTATTTCATTTAAATTTTGTGTTATAGTTGCTTCCTTGCATTCTGGCCTTTAATCGGTGGTCTCCTAATACCTATTGGTGTCGTCATGATCTTCAACTTGTTCATCTATGTTCGGGTCCTCATGCGACTGAACACTAAAACTATGAAAGGGAAACACCTTGATAAAACAGAGAAGCGCCTGCGGATTCGACGATTCCAGAACGCAGTTTGCATCCTGACTCTAATGGGTCTCACGTGGTCGCTTGGTTACCTGAGCATCATACAACCAGCCAGTGCGGTTGTGCAAGGAATCTTCACTGTACTGAACTCTCTTCAGGGGTATTTCATCTTCATGCTCTATTGTGTTATGCAGCCTCAGGTGCGCTTGACATGGCGTTCCCAGTTCAAATGCTGCTTACCTAAATATTTCACGACGCCCTCTGCGGTCAGTTCCGGTTCTGGACAACCCAGCTCAACGCTCCAGAACAGCTCAGCAGACCTGAAGGACGGCCCGTTTCCAACTCGGACTCCAGCGGAAATCCAGAGACAGGAGGCTAGCTCTACTGGAGAGACTTTCTAGAGCTTTGTATGATAATGCTGGTACAGAGTGGTGAAGATACCATGTAGAACTGATAGATTTTGGATTGGACCAAAGAGTTGTAAAAAAATCACACATTCGAGTATGTTTTCGATGCATTTATAGCAGTTCATTCCGAACGTTCTATGAATACATCACTTATTTCTTCTGTTACAGATCTCCTTGTAGTTGATTGAATTTCCGTTGATTTTCATTATTCGAACTGTTAGCGGTGGACTTCTAACTGGATGGTTTTTGTGTAATAGGATTATTTCCCTTTTAACGAGTGAGTGAAGAAGATGCATTTTTTAAACATGTTTATGATATACATTATGATTTTTTCGCATGGTATAATTGGTATGAAGGTAACCTATACGTATGCTGCAAATAAAACAGATAGTTTTATGTTTCACGTGGAAAACGAAAGCATTATTTGATTATATACAGATTAAATTGAGAATCTCACCAATTAATTTAACAAATATTATGAATGAAACATAAATAGTAATATGAGAATATAAGATTTATATATTGAATTATGGGAGGTGAAATTATAACCCCTTGGGAAACAATATTCTTGATGCTGCTACCAATGTGGTCCATATTTTCTACCAGGTATTCCCTTTCCCCTTCCATCCTTGATCGAATTATCGTTTCTTCTGCCAATGAGAATACGGATGCGCGATGGCTCCGTGGTAGAGCATCGGTCTCTTAACCGGGAAGTCCCAGGTTTGAAACCAAGTCGAGGCGCCAGTGCCCTTTGGTATTGGCATTAATCCTCATTACCAGGGTTTTCGGAGATTACTTAAAGCTGTCTTTTCTTTTCTTTTTACAATGCCATTGATTTCATAAATTTGCTTTCTCTTCTTCTTCTTCTTCTGCCTCTTCTTCTTCCACTTATTTTTCGTCTTCCTCTTCTTCTTCTTCCTTCATTATTTCCTATACTCATTATTCTATTTGTCTTTCCTTCTCACATTCACTCTTCGTGTATGTCATTACAATCTCATACTATACTACTCCGTTTTCGTCTCCTATAATACCTTTTTCACATACAAGCTATGCTTTTTATTTAGGCTCCCCACATGTTACATTGTTTTACCTTGCCTGACAAATCTATATATTTCGAAACTTCGTATATACTTATTTTCCGTACATTATACTTGATTTGAAATCTTTAATTTGGTTTGTGTGTGTAATCTACTCTGACTTAATATAAGCTTGTAAAAAAAAATTGAATTGTTTTTTTATGTAAATGTGGAATAAATAAACTTCAAACTTCAAACTACTACAAATGCTTTCTAAGTAGTCAGGTAAAACAAACAAACAAGAATGTTCCTTATTGTCAAATTTTGCATGTTTTTACATGATCTGATTGTCTTCATTGAGTAACTAATATAGCTGCGGTTAGAGTACAATCCTCCAGAATTTGCGTTATGAATTCAATTTCGGTAGGAAATTGATTGCAGGGAAAACTTCACAGGAGCACATTTAGCCTTTTGACAAGGCCTCGTGACTCTGGCTATGTCCACCCTAATTAGCCGCTGAGATGAGTCTAGAGACCCGGGGTGAACGCGCGATCGAGTGTCTTTACTTGGCTGGGCCACTCGCTCTGGCGTTCACTCGGGTTTTTCGCGATTAGTCTCTTTTAAGTCACTCCGCGTCTTTCAGACATGAGGCCTTGTCTAAAGGCTAGAGCGCATTTGACGTACAACCGTCAACAATGATTAAACAGAGAATGCTTTGATTTTCTTCCTTCTTCCGTTTTGGCTTGACTGTTGATATGAAGTAAATAAACCAACATGAAAAAAAATACTGTGATGTTTTTGTGTTTACTAAAATGAATGACCTTTCACCATTACGACGTATTGTCTGAGTCAATATGTTTATGGTAATAATGTCGGCCACACTCGCTCTCTGCAATGTTTTTTGTCAACCTTCACTATCCTTCTCTCTCTCTCTCTCTCTCTCTATCTATCTTTCTCTAATATACACTCACACTCACACGAACACGTGTGCGCGCACACACACACACACACACACACACGCACACACACAACAACATAACACACACAAAAGCCCAATGTAAACAAACAAACAGAGCACATCAAAAAACACTAACAACAACAATTTAAAGAAAACAAAAGTACCCCGACTTTAATAATTTGGTCAGGCGACAATCTGCCTTTGGAGTTAGGGATAAGTCTCCCATTTGTCGAGTACAAAAATGCCACAAATTTCTGTTATTCTCTTAGGCACTTTCTCGCTTGAGACATTACACAAACTATATTGTGGAGAGCATATTACGAATGTCCTCTAAACAGAAAGACTCTCCCGAGTCTTTAATCTTTAAAAAGAAAAAATTTTGCCATTATGTGTGTTGGAAGATGTGGGCAATTTGTCACGCGCTTTGTCATATAGTGCCCATTACCTTGTAGTGATTCAAACTTTCAGAAATTCATAACTTTCTAACTTTTTGTCCGATTTCCTTCCAAACTTTCACCAGTCTGCTTCTCTGGTTTTTCTGCTCTTCTTTTAGTCTAGAATAGTTTGCTGTTAGGGTAGGATTTATTGTTAAAAGTTCGTACTGCTTTCTGAATAGCAGTCAGGCACGTATACTTGATGCTTTCTGATGCATATAACAAGTTACGTGTTTTTATTTTTTAGAATGAAATTATGCCCGCTTTGATTTTCTTCCTTCTTCCGTCTTGGCTTGACTGTTGATATGAAGCTAATAAACCAACATGAAAAAAATACTGTGATGTTTCTGTGTTTACTAAAATGAATGTCCTTGGACCATTACGACGTATTGTCTGAGTCAATATGTTTTGGAAATGATGTCTCCCGAATTCTCTCTCTCTCTCTCTCTTTCTCTCTCTTTCTCCGTCTCTTTCTCTCTCTCTCTCTCTCTCTCTCTCTCTCTCTATCACTGTCCGTATGTCTATCTGTCTGTCTCCCTCTCTCTGCCTCTTTCTATCTCTGTATATTTCTCTCTCTCTATCTCTGTCTGTCCGTCTGTTTCTCTTTCTCTCCCTCTGTCTCTATCGTTGTCTGTCTTTCTTTTTCTTTCTCTCTCTTACTTTCTCTCCCCCCCCCCCCTCTCTCTCTCTCTCTCTCTCTTTCTCTCTCAATATTGTGCTTTTTGCCTGTGTCTTTGCCTCCCTCTATCTGTCCTGTAAACCTACTTTTCGGCCACATTACAGTATAAACATTGAAGATTTTGTTTGAGATTCGTCTCTTTTATTGGTTTCTTGTACACTTTATAATACTCGGTTATCCAAAATCTGCCCATGCAGAACGGTATTCATTCAAACACAAATGACCTTAGATTTCGGAATAAATGTAAGTGTGTTTACGTCCAAGTGTTTAAAGGAAACCTCAACCTAAGAAAAAACGTTTGCTTATTCTGGGAGATTTGTTTGTGCATTGTCTCGAAATATTTTGTTTTCATCAATTTTTTTTCCTCACTTTTTCTTCTAAAATTTGGTTTGTCCTCGGAAAAAAGGAAACCCCCACCCCTACATTTTCAAACCAAGGCTATTTAATGTAACAAATATTGACTGGCAGGGGGTATTATTTAGACCGCTCACCATATTCTCCCTCAGCGCTGCGCGCTTCGGGAAAATATAACCACTTCAGAAAATATAACTCCCTTCAGCGGTCCAAATAAAGTTATATTACACACCCCGCCAGTCAATATCTGTATAATATTTAAATGAATTAGTTACAAGAATTGTTCCCTTGATATATATTTCACCAAATGTTATTTCTTCTCAGCTGTGATATTTCCTCATTGAAAAGTAAAGGTTTTGTTATTGATTTAAAAAGTATTTAATAATAATAATAATATGAACAATTTATATAGCGCTTGTGACAAAAGTTTCAAAGCGCTGTACATGTTTGTACACAAATCAAAATTACTTCAAAAAAAAAATCAATATTACTAATGGAATTAACATTACTCAAATTACCAAGAAAATAAAATATTACTAACATAACTTAACATATTATCATTACTTAATAATAATAATAATAATAAATTATATTTCTATAGCGCATTATACAAGGTATGTCTCTATGCGCTTTACATTGTATTACAAGCTTAATTAATTACATACATCTACTATTGAACTATCCTCAAAAAATTCAAAAAATCTGACAAGATCTTAACTGAAATAGTATAACAGTAACTAGATAGATATTAAATTAACAAGAAGATCAAATATTACTAACAGCTAAAGACTGGTGTATCATACATAGGCCTATAAGAAAAACATGACGGAGCTGATGTCATGCCAAAAGGCATCACACCCTACCAAGAATATCTTTATTTATATATCTCTTGTACTTTTTCGTAAGGGATATTGTACATCAAAGGGCAGGAATACAGTTCATTTTGGGGGATGAGGTTTCCTTTAACTGTTACAGCATTGGACGTAGTCTGAATCGTGATTCAGTTCATATTAACGAGGAGGGCGTAATCAGACTCATGGCCTTTGTTTTTGTAGCTGTAGCCTTTGGACACGCCCCAAATGGTCACCATGGAAACGAGCGCCACGATGCCGACCACATACGCCCTCGTGCCGAACATTCCTCGAGATTCTATTTGAGAGAGGGGGAGGGGGGGAGAGAGAGAAAACAAAGGAAGGGGAGAAATAGAAAGAGAGAGAGAGAGAGAGAAAAGCGTTGGGGCAGATTTTTTTTTCAAAGATAACACAATTAATAACACGATAATCATGGTAGTTTATCTCGTAAAAAGGATGTATCTAACTGAGCGGTAAATGCTGAACGTTGCGAATTTTGGATTCGCAAATTTTACTGACGGAAGTTGGCGACTATAGTGACTGTAAGCAAATGTTAGCGACAGTTTTTGCGAAGATTAGCAACTATATACCAACCCTTTGCCACTATTTGTGAATGTTTGAGACCTTTTGCTAACTCCTGGTACTCAATGGGCCGATTTTATATAGGAACTACAACCTGTATAATGGAAACGTGGTCACTAGCATTGGCAAATCAAAAAGAACTTCAGCGACACCGTCTTAAAACCGTTTGCAAATGCTTACGACTGTTTGCGGAAGAATAAATTTGAAAATAAATTTTGAACATTTTCAGAAAAACTGTTTGCGGCAATGAAAGCTGTTTGCGAACTGGTTTGCAACCTTTTTACTACACTGGCGAAACCCCAAATTTGCTACGTTCGCAAGCATTTGCCGGTAAGTGAACGAAATTACATTTTGTTTGCTTCTTAAAGGCAGTGGCGGATCCCCCCCCCCCCCCTGAGAAAAAAATCATGTAAAATCACGTGATTTTTACCTTTTTTTTGGGGGGGGGGGGTTGGCCCCCCCCCCCCTGGCGCTCAAGGTGGGGGGGGGTGCAAATTGAAAAAATTTCGAGGACCAAAACAAAAAAAATGTGCTCCGCCGACAATTGTTCCGCCGACAATTGCTCCGCCGACAATTTCTCCGCCGACATTTGCTCCGCCGACATTTGCTCGGCCTGTCAATATTTCTTTCATAGGTTATTTTTATGTTTTGTGTGATTTGTTTTGTTGCTGTTATTCAGGGCCGTAGCCAGCATTCTGAGAAGGGGGATGCGTTTTAATTCCCGTATGTTTTATGCTGCGCAAAGATTCAATCAGTTTAATTTTGGCCCTTACAAGAAGTGGGTTATTGATGTAGACAAATAATGCTCATGTACCCTTTACAGCTCATTTTATATATGTTATTACCAAAGAAGAAGAAAAAGCCAGTTTGTCACTCAATAGTGTCTGACAGTGAAGTCTAGCAAATAAACAGGTTTCCTTCATAATTGGATATTAGGACACTGCTAACGTTTAACTTTCACATACATGACATATTCATAATTCCTGCAAATTTCTACAGAATTTGATGTTGGCTGCAAAAGGGGAATAGTATCTTTAAGGGGATGTTTTTTTGTTTGTTTTTGATTTGTTAATTTGGCGAACAAGGAAGGTAAAAATCATAGGTTATAATCTTGAATAGAATGTTTCTACATTACGCCCCTTAATTTGAATCAAATGGGCAAGTATTATTCCAGGATTTATTGTTTATTCCTTGTTGGCGAGCGAGGTTAACGAATGGTCGAAATTCTTAGGCTTGCCATTTCATATTAAAAAGCATCTGCGTGACCAGCATCGCTTGTTAATCACTGATGTACAAAATGTATTACGAACATATAAAGCGTAGCAAACAAGCGAATTTTCATCCTTTTCATATAATAACTGAAAACCATCTGCCTTAATCACTAATGATTATTTTACGAGCATGTAGTATACTTCATACTCTATTTTATTTCTAGTTTTTCCCCGACGTGTCCCGACGCCGCGCCGGCAAGATTTACCGTAATCTTCCTATATTCTATTTTGTGTCCCTTTTCCCTTGTCTTAAGCCTTTTCTTTTTCTCTTTTCTTGACCTTTTCTTTTCCATGTTTTCTTGTCCTTTTCTTTTCTTTTCCTTTCTTCCTCTCCTTTTTTCTCTGCAAAAGGGAGCATTTGTCTTCAACGGGGTACTTTAGGGGCGGAGCAAATGTCGGCGGAGCAAATGTCGGCGGAGCAATTGTCGGCGGAGCAAATGTCGGCGGAGCAATTGTCGGCGGAGCAAATGTCGGCGGAGCAATTGTCGGCGGAGCAAATGTCGGCGGAGCAATTGTCGGCGGAGCAAATGTCGTTGGAGCAATTGTCGGCGGAGCAAATGTCGGCGGAGCAAATGTCGGCGGAGCAATTGTCGGCGGAGCAAATGTCGGCGGAGCAAATGTCGGCGGAGCATGTGTCGGGTTACCCAACATCTATCATCATTACATGATAGCATCTTGTTCATTATGCATAATTACCGCCATCTAGCTGGTTGTTATCATTCATTAATCATGAAAATAGTATTTTGATCATCGATCGTGATAATTAGCTTGCTTCGATATGATTCCCATCGTGATCAGCATCTTTTTCATATGTGATGTCAGAGGGCGCTATGCACGAAATACGTGACCATTCATGTAAGATAACTGTTAGAGACAAATGTTAGAGGCCCCCCGTGGTACGCGTATGCATGTTCCCTATTTTTGACAACATCCCCTATCTCCGGTGTGAAATTCAATGGCGGGCCGGGCTTTGTCACGCGAAAAATTACCCCTTTACCATGAAATTTTGGAAACACGCAGACTACACAAACGTGTGTCATAAAAATAGGGCCTTACTTTTAAACTGTTACTTGTCATATTTAGAATATGGAGGCATTTGAAGAGCCATGGTTTTCAGTGAACATTTTTCTCTGATGTTCTTACACTCTTGCATAATAACAATGATAACGCTCACATATTTTTTCCTCTCCCACGAACTCAACCTTCTCTTTAAAAGGATTTTATATCACTAATCATTAATGGATTTCGAAGGTGATTGAACCAAAGCATTATTTACATCCCCAAAATCATACCAACAGCAAGTTGAATTTCCCCCGGATTTTTGGTACACACTGCCTTGCACTGAGCGATGGGGGCATTCTATTCACTGTGCGATAGCGTATTGAGAGAAATAGTTGCAACACGCGCACACGCATGCGATCAAAGGTCAATTCACGGAGCTCCAAACCACATGTCCCTCCCACATAGGGCTTATAATGTGAGAAGGAACTACTTGAAGCTCCATGAATAAAACTTCGATCGTCTGCATATGCGTGTGTCACAACTATCTCTCTCACAACGCTGTGCGGATTTGCGCTATTTTCGGTTTTCCGAACTTGTCTGACAAGTGATTTTTCGATTTGCACGTTCACTAGTGGACTGCGACGTATGCGGTCACTTTTGAAGCAGTGCGCATGCGCATCGACGAGCTCATCGTTCGTATATAGCAGAATTCTCGAACGCGTTCGCCCTTGTTTTGCCGTTGTTTCCAAACTGTGACGATTATGTTCGTAAGCAATCTTTTGTAGGAACGAAACATCAAACTGAAGTCACAAAATTGACCCAAGTGACCTAATTCTAGAATTAAGCGGAGAGTGGTGGAAGCGTGAATTCTCTTAAATTAACACATTTTCGTGTCTGTAATTTCTCTTAAATCAAAATTGTTGCAGAATAATTCATGAAATGAACACATTTTGTTTGTGCATCGCCAATCTTTTGCAGCATAATTTTCGAGATCAGTCCCATGCACCGAATTCGGTGTGATGAATATTTAGCTTTTCGATCGAATTTCGCGCTCACTAAGCAGAATAATTCATAAAATGAACACATTTTATTCATGCAACGCTAATCTGCTGCAGCATAATTTTTGAGAACAGTGCCATGCACCGAATTAGGTGTTATATTTTAGCTATTCGATCGCGTTTCGCGCTCACTAATTAGCGAGCGTCGTATATAGTTGTGTAAAATCGAAAAGGTAACGAACAACAATCAGCGTGCCTCGTCAACCCTGCTTAAAAATGACCGCATACGTCGCAGTCCACTTATGAAAGTGCAAATCGAAAAGTCTCTATGTCTGACTGTTATAGACGACACCTACCTTTGGAAGAGGCAGCATAACTGGCATCCGAACTGTAAACGGTTAATGGGCCATAGCTGATGGTGTGTCTGGTGCCTGAACTGACACTTCGACGTCGTACAGCAGACTCTGCGCCCTCACATTCTACACCTGACCTAGCAGCCTTAGCTTTGTCAGATCTGCATACTACAACGTCGCAATATATGTTAATCTGTGTATTCAAATTCAAATGGATATGTATCTTGCACATATCCTTTTCATTCATGTTTTACAAAATACTCAAATTACATAATGCATACAGAGTCATTATTAAATAATTGTTTGTTTTACCTGACTACTAAGAAAACACGTGCATGCTTGTAGGAAAGCAACCAGGGGACCACCGGCTTAAAGTCCTCTCCGAGGGACTAAATCTGATAATTTACGAGCACTTCAAGTGTATATATTGTCTAGGTATTCAAATTCAAAATAATTAATATTTTGCACGATGATTCTTTTAAATATTGTACATCAAATAACATCAAACCACGATTGCAAACGCTTTCGAAAATCAATCTTTTTCAAAGCCTTGTCCATTATTTATTTAAACGAGCGAACATTACAAGTATACACAGACGTTGTTTGTTCGTGTATCCGGACAGTTGATTTAAAACAGCCATTTGAAGAAGCTTACAAGCAATATTTTGAATAAATCTTCTAAGACTTATGTTGGACAATACTATAAAGGACAAAATATATGCATTATGTTTAGTGCTTTTTGTTGTTTAAGTTCCGTTAAATCAGAAGGTCAAATGAAAAATTTTATTTTTGTTATGTTTCCGGACACTCAACCCTTATTATACTTATTTCGTAGTCCATGCATTTTTTTTAAAGGATATACGATAGCGTATTGAAATTGCATTTCAGTTGGTTTTCCAAAGTCCAAGCGATCGTGATTAAATATACAAAGAGTAAACTAAACTTAAGTTAAGAGCATGAATTAGGGTGTACAACTAAAATGATTCACATTAAACAAAATGTACGATCATGTTACATGTCGCTTTCCCGAAGATTCAAGATTCCTAATGTTTGTTTACTCCAAAGCTAGGTTCATGATTCCTAGAATAACCATTCGGAATTATTGGAATTATGAAACTTCGGAGTAATGAACCCTTTTTCTTTTTCGGATTTCTGAACGTTGGTTTATTTCCAGAATTGCGAACCCTTTTAAAATTTTCAGTAGTGTCTACTTTACGTTCGGAGTTATAAACCCCTGGTATGGAAAACTGTGTTTTGGGATTTTGAACTTTCGGAAAAACGATGACCCCCCCCCCCCCCCCTTCCCTAAAAAAAGGGGGGGGGGTGCATATGGAATATAGGATGTACGAACTATGGGACCAAGTGTATACAAGGAGATCATTTAAAAGGATAATAACAGCAATGAGAAAAAGGACGTAGAATGGTAATTAGAAAATAGTATGGTCGGCTTAAAGAGATCATAAGGACATAAAGTATACAACTTTGAGGTAATTGGGAAATGTTTAAAATTGGACGGATAGTAATTCTTTAAGATTTTGATATATTTGGATGCCCTTGTGGATGTATTATAAGCGTTAGAAAATTTAGCCCCTAAAACATATGCTAACGTGAAATTGAATAATCAAATTGACCGGTTAATTTCAATTATTTTAAATAGCGCCTAAAGCCATTCTATGGTAGCTGCGACCATGAAAATATCAGAATATGCAATTCTGATATATAGTTCCCAAACGGAAATATCAAATCGGTCGATTGTAGTTAAGAAACATTGTTTTAGAGCTAAAGTAATATCAGTCTTGAGAGGGAGATATACAACATAAAGGGTTTATTATTTAACAATTTCATCCCTCTAGACTTGATTTCAACCACTACAGCGATCATTGAATTTTGTACAATCGCATATGCTTCCAATATGTTCATTTGAACCGTATTCATGACCCCATACCAAAACTTTATATCACCTGTAAGGACGTATGGGGTCAAAGAGATATTAGATAAACGATCAAAGAAATGCAGAACGTAAAGAGGTTTTTTTAGGAAATAATATATACATTTATTTACCTTAGTGACGCCAGAGATTTCGTTTATAAAGCGGAACGCATCAAAAGAAAACCCTTCACGATCCAGTGTCAGATTGTGGAACACTGTAACTGTCTTTTCTGCAGAACACCTAGAAAGATAACAATCAATATTGGCCTTAAGTGTGATACAGGGGTACATAGCATGGCATTCTAAAATCCAGTTTAATGGTGTAGCGTATGCCTAGTTATTGAGGTAAAACGTGTGGCATGGGGGAGGGCACCTGACGTCAGCCTCGTTCTGATGTGACACGGCAAAACCGCGGCGGTGTTTGTTTATAAAGACGTTAAGTGAAATTCGCTTAACACTTTCTATTTGATAACACAGAACTCAGTTAAAGGTCCTATGTCCCATTTGCAGGCCAAAAAAATGAAAAAGTTAAATTCCAACTGCATTTGAAAGATAATACTAATTTAGAACTTCCCTAAAAAAAGGTAGGGCTTGAAAGTAGTGGGAAAATAATGACTATTAGTTGTCAAATCGATTTTAGGGCTATAGAGCCCAAAAGTAATAGTCTTGATTTTCAGACAATTGTACCGAATGGTCATACGTTTTATGCTGCGCAAAGATTCAATCAGTTTAATCTTGGCCATCACAAGAAGTGGGTTATTGATGTAGACAAATGCTCATGTACCCTTTACAACTCTGTTCATGTATGTTATTACCAAAGAAGAAAAAAGGCCAGTCAGTCTCTCAATAGTGTCTGACAGTGAAATTTAGCAAGTAAACGGGTTTCCTTGCATAATTTGAATATGAGGACACTGCTAACGTTTAAATTTCACAGATAGGACATACATGACATATTTATAATTCCTGCAAAGTTCTGCAGAATTTGAGGTTGGCTGCAAAAGGGACATACATGTAGTACCTTTAACTCTCAAAAAGGCCGGGCTATTTGAGGTCTTACTACGTGCTACGTTTGAGGGCTTACTACGGCCGTGAAGCGGCCGATCTCCGCGAAAATGTGCACGCATATCAAGTGAAGTGTATAAAATAATATGATAATTTCAATTTTTTGAAAAATACACCTATTTGCATATTTATGGTAATTCATGCAAATAAGGTCATAAAATCACATTTTTACCAATAAATCATAATTATTCATACCTAAGCATTCTTTTTCACTACATATATTCATTAGACCATTTGGAATAAAAAAATACGACAAATTGTTTTTGGAAGATCCAGCTTATTCCTTATGTTATCTCTTGTTTTGATAATTTCTTATGTATTTCACTGTTTTTTTAACTTATGTATTTTATTGTTTTTGTTGTTTTATTTCATTTTTTTTTTACTACAATTCAACTATTTTGACTAAAAAAAAAACACCTAAACATCAAAAAAGTCCCAATAACCAATGTTTAATCTATTTTTAGGAAAAATGACATTTCCTTATGTTTTGTACACAAAGCGCAAAATTGAGCGATTTTCGGGCTGACATGCAAAGACAAAAGGTCACGTGACCTTGTAACTGTAGGTCCGATTTTCATTTTTTTTTTTTTAAAGATCCGCAAGACTCGAAAGAAAAAAGTCATCGAGCGGCGGGGCACCATTCAAATGCGTTCCCGAGCAATTGATAAAATCGTGGGCCTTATTAGGGTTAAAATGTGCGGGTCCTTAATCGCGCTCGCAGTTGGCCTAAATTTACGAACGCCTCGCCTTTTTTAAATATTGTTTTATTTTGCGGTTTACCGCGTCATATATAAACGAGATTTTACTGAGATTTACTGATGATGGAAAATGCGAGGAACTAGGTCATATTGTGGGAGGAAGGTGGTGAAGACGGAAGTTTATACTATTTTCACGTTTCCTTCCCTCTATATGGTACATTCCGGCCCAGTATATTTTCGCCATATAGAAGGAGCGTATAGGTCTACCCTGAACCCCGTATCATACATAAACCTTGTGGAAAATGAACTGTTTCACATTGTATTGAATTTCTGGCGTATGGGCTGATTGCCGTCGGATATTTTATCTCGATTTACTAAATCGAAATAACGCCTCGTCTGAGCGGGCATAATTTGGACGTCCTGAGTAAGACTTACTGGCCTTTGATGAGATCTTGTTGGGGTTCATCATGACCCTCCTCTGAAGCCCAGCAGAACTTGATGAAGACACCGACAACGGGTGTGGAGTCTAACACAACTCCGAAATAGAGCTTGGTGCCCAGCATCACCCGACCATCGGCGACCATGCCCCCGTCATCAACGATCTCCTCGGTTTCAAAGTCATCAGCAGTAAAGCGGGAAATCTTGAGACTGAACTTGCCTAGCTCTTTATCATTGATGTCGATTTTGCCGATTTGGGGCTGGAAATTTCCGGTCAGTACTGAAACCTTATTCAAACAGCATTCGACTTTGATTTGTTGTTGGTATTCCCGGGTGATGATTGCGCCGTTATCACCCGCCCCTGGCTTGGCAAAGGTGATATAGTTCTGAAAGATTATGTTGTCATCATCTTCCTGCAGTGTAGATAAACAGAAAGGGACTTAAGAATAACATGATAGTGTTTTAGGGGGACAGGGAGAGGGGGGGGGGGTCGACCCAGGCTCCTTTGAGAAACCTTAATGACATACATGTACCTCTAGTACACAAGTCCAATAAATTAATGTGCCCACCATTTTTGAGAGAGCGGAGGCACAAAAAGATATCGAAAAAGAAAGATATCTAAAAAATAAAAAATAAAAAAACTTTTGTCGAAGATGGGACTCCAAGTGACCGGGAGTCACTTGGTTACCTTTCAAAAAGTATAATAAAACTAACAATTTGGCACTTTCTTTGAACTTTTGTCGAAAACAACATAGTAATCTAGCACAATGTCGTCTCTTTTTGTGTTGAAGAAGATCAACATGGCGAGTTTCAATTACACTTCGGCAGCTCTCGCAAGCTGTGGTCAGGCGGCTTAGGGATGGGCGGCTAATGAATATAATAATGGTTAGCTTTCTTCTGGCATTGAACTTGTTTTGATTGGTTGTAACTTGTTGTCGGAATAAAGGAAACCTAAACGATTGACCAAAAACCGTCAGCGTCTTAATTGATTTTTTGACCTGGAATTCCCGGATGCACGCGCACTACTTTCCCGATGAAGCCATTTTCCCGTGACCCCTGCACCCAACACTGTGTGAGAGTTAGTTTGTGGTCAATATATTTTTATGAGATAAATTCAGGCAAACGTTTCCAAATGTCATGTAAAAGAAACCATAAAACCCAAACCAGTGAATATTATTGTTCACCAAACCGTAATCTTCCACAAACCTCGGTAGTAGTGCCGCACTTTTCGTATCCTGTGGCCATCTCGATGTGGGACGGATCAGAGTCAGTGGCAAGACAGTCCTCTGCTTGGGAGCGAAAATGGACATCTGACGCGTCACTGCCATCTGGTAATAGACGTTTATCCAGAACCACAGTCATTGAGGTACTGTCACATCTAACGTATGATACTGTAGATAGCAAATATAAAACATACATACATACATTTACGGTTGACACTATCAACAACAACGACGAATAGTATTCTACTACTGCTACTACCACTACTACTACTACTACTACTACTACTACTACTACTACTAACACTACTACTACTACTACTACTACTACCACTACTACTACTACTACTACTACTACTACTTTTTCTACTACTAACTACTACTACATGTACTTCTACTACTAATTATTTTAATACTACTACTACTACAACTGCTACTACTACTTTCACTACTACTTCAAGTTGTTAATATCTGTTGTCCTGGAAACACTTTCTTAAATCAACTGAAAGACAACCTCAAATGACTTTCTCACAAGGGATGTATTCAATTTTAATAAGTATGTCTGATGTATTAAAAAAAGTGGCCCTGTTTCATGAAACTTGTGATCAACTGCCAAAGGTCTATGACAAATCTGCTCACAGCCAATCGAATGCAATTATTCCAGTAGCTTATACACCGATTCGGGCGACTTCTGGTGGAAGTGCGCCCTCATAAGGTGACGCCATAACTGGGGGGCGTCTGACTGTCAGCTGGATCGGAGAAGCCCCCCAGTTATAGCGCCGCCACCGGCGGGCAGGTACATAAAACTCCCAAACCGAATCGGTGTATACCAAGTATCGTAACTTGTGATTGATAAAAGTTTAAAGGCTAAGTCCACTCCAAAAACAAAATTGCTTTTAATAGATGCAGAAAAACAAGAGAATTAGAGCCAACAAACAATCGAGTACAATCGGATAACAAATAAGGACGTTACGATTTTTTTGTAAAGTATGAACAACTATGGAACTTAGAAAATCACTACATAAATTGCCAATTTGGTAATCAGTTTGTTACGTCGTTCCCTCATTGTTTATCAATTGCTTTATACATGTTTATCCCCCTAATTTCCCCATTTATCCCCCAAAACTTGATTTCCCCATGTCTTTGCCCAGGTTATATGATTTGTATCATTGTGCGTGCATGACATTTCACCAAATCTTTCATGAACTTTGAAAAAATTATACTATTTTCTGAATATTGTATATTCATAATCATTGATTTATATATAATTAGTTTTTCGAAATTCACATTTTCACGAGTTAGCTGAAACAAATTATTATATTTAGTGCATCCCCACAAAAAACATGTTACTATCATTATAATTTGGGTCCCGGTGTCAGGAAACATGATTTAGAGGGGGAAAATAGAAATGTATATTATCAGTATAAATAACACAATTAGTGGATAGTCAGGCAATAACGTCACAGACTCATGAGTGGTTTACCAATTCGTCTAGTGATTTTTCAAAGTTTTTCATGTCATTAAAAGCTCATAACTTTCTTATTACTAATCATATTTTGCATAAACTTTTATTGATTGGTTTGTCTCTATTGAAAGTAATTTTGTTTGGAGTGGACTTGCCTTTAATTGAAACGGGGCCGTTACGTGCATATGGATGGAATTCAAAAGACAATAATTGAGACAAATAATTTGGGACTTGACCTTTCAATGCTTTGTAAACAAGCAAAGGTATTTTGAAAGCAATTCTCTGCTTTATTGGCAACTATTGCAATTTAATTAAAACAAATGTAATCTGGGAACATTTCGACGAATTAGAATTAGATCAGAATGCATACTCACAGTCGTCTTCGCAAGTCGCGCCTCCTTTACCAATAGGGCAAGTACATCGTCCATATTCACACGTTCCTTCATTCTTACATTGATTCGGTTTGCAGAGACCTGCCGGATAAATAAAGGTCCTCGTTAGCGAGTATCCTATTTTTACCACGATTAAAGCCAGTACAAAATATGTATCCATTTTTTAGATATTGGATGGAATATTTGTTGCACATGGGCTTCTCTTACTTTCGAGTCTTTCACTAAACCACCTTAATAATGATTTTGTTTTTCTTTCTTGAGGGTACTTTAAAGCAAAATCCTTCTTAAAGTGTTGTTCGGATACGACATTTTCATTTTCTTAATCAAAACGTTAAGTGGAAGGCCGAAAGAAAGGATTAAATAATGGCCTGAAAAGACATAATGGCGCCTGAAGGTTCACGCATGAGAATAGTAAGGTGACCTCGCTGGCATGTCGGAGATTATGCCTACGAATTTTGAAAGAAATCGGGATCGAGCAAGGGACCTATATAGATAGGGCTCGCAAGCACTGTGTATAAAACCAATAAGATTTGGGTGCATGAAGAAGACGTGATGATGCGTGCTGTGGCACAAACAGTTGTCCATGCTAACACAATCATGCAGAGTATAAAATGGATGATCATTGGAGTGTGAATTTCAGTAAAGATCTGTGCTATGTTAAGGTAAAAATACCTTACAAATTTAAGACAAAATAGAATTGGTATGAGAAAGGTATGGCAATTTACGGTCTCTAGAGGTCAATTTTTTAAGGATTAAGAGATTTTTGACCGATTCGATTTCGGATTTAAGTTTCGAGTATGAAGATGGCATTTTAAAGGGCAGATTACGCATCGCAGATGAAAGAACACCTCTTGGACTATCAAGATGAATTTGATGGAAGTCTGTAGGATCTAGGATAGTGAGGGGAGATACGAAGGAAGACAGAAAGGCCTTAAAACGATCCAGAAACGGACAAAATAGCGCCTGGACGGTTACACATGAGTGATTTTAGAAACGGAAGAGTCAGGTGACCTAGATTAAATGACAAAGATTACGCCTACGAAATTTGATAGGAAATTAACTATAAGGAAGTGACCTATATACATTAGAATAACAAGCACTTCGTACAAAATGAAAAGGACTTTGGGCATAACATCAAGAAGAAGACAAAGAAGAAGAAGAATACGAATTCAGAACTCGAACAAGAACAAGACATCGACGAAAGTCGTCCATGCAAAGAATCAGAATCAGAATTCAGAACGCGAACAAGAACAAGACATTGACGAAAGTCGTCTATGCAACAAAGAAGAAGAAGAATAAGAATTCAGAACGCGAACAAGAACAAGACATTGACGATATTAGTCGTCAATGCAATATCAATGATGATAATAATTATAGTAGTATGGGGTGATAACTGACCACTTTGCACTGTCACCGAAAATACGCAAACATCTGTATTTCCTGCCGCATCATTAGCATGATAGGCCAGATCGGTTTTGCCGAAAGAGAAATTGCCTCCATTAGTTCCTGATCCTTGAAAGATCATTGTGGGACAGCTGGACCAACTGTTGTTGAGTACGGGCTCGGTCCATGAGACCGATGGCGCATTCGAAGCGTTTTCGTCGATGTTGACAACGATGTTGTCAGGGCAACCATGGATGACAACGGGTTCATCGTATGTAGCTGTTTAATACAAAAAACATGGCTTTAATATCAATTCTCGAATCTAATCAATAATTAGATATATAAGTATATAATATATAATTATATTTGTATACTAAAATTTGTGTTGTTTGTATATCAAGAGAAAAATGGTTATATATATTATATATATATATGTGTTTGAGCAGCGTGCATTTTACGCTGAACGCTGCATGCAAAAGGAGAGAGATCGCAAATATCCATAACCTTGAAATGCAAACATTGACTGCACATAGCTGTTGACAAAATAATTAATTTACTCCCTTTATAAACAGATTGGACACATCTATAAAAAAAAATGAATAATTTGATCTATATATTGAGAAAAAATTAATTAGTATCTAAATGTAAAACATATAACTTGAATACTAGGCTTATTCTAGTAATCAGGAAATCATATTCTTTGGAAAAAAACTTGTTAATTTGTCTCATAAAAAGGTATTTATTGGTAAGTAGTGATTTACACGTTTTTACCCTGGTTTGTCATATGTGGACAAAATGAAGTATCCTTAAAAAGGGAGCCCCCAAGTTTACGCGTGAATTACTCAATAATCCCACGTTATATTTAGGTAAATGTTTACATGATTGGCATATTTCATATTCATCAGATGACATCAAAAACCTGAGCAATAAGTCACGTATTATCAATTTTATGCAGCATGACGTGACAGTGTCAGAAACCCATCGTCCAAAATAAGTGGATGGCTGCTACGTTAGGCTCATTTTGGTTTTGAAAACATATGAAATGATTTTGAACAAACGATTGCTTAAAATACCATCATTTCAAAGCTCTCGTCTTGTACTTGCATATGAAATCATATGATGATGATGGAAGGATCACACATAACTAAGCAGGCATCACCATTTTGAACTGATCATAGGCACATTGACACGTTCTTGTAAGAAGTGATTTAGGCAACTGAACAAATGTCAATGTGCATTACCAATGACAAATTGTGCCTTCTTATTATGAATGATCCTTTCATCATACTCATGGTATCATACCAGACTAGAACTATGAGCTTTTGAATTATGTGTATTTGAAGAAAAAATTATCGTCTCCAGAATTGTACTTTCAAATATCATAGTGAACTAAATAAATCAGCTATTCGCCTTTTTTTTTACAATTTGATTTCCGACACCGCCTCTATATAGTTTAGTCTGAAATAGGTCATGCGTGATTCATTGATCACATTTTTGGTGTAATATGAAAGAAGAAAAGTCAAGCTTTTTAATTATGTATTCAGTAATAAAAAAGTAATTTGGAATCATTGAGTAATTTACCATTAAACTTTACTCTCTTTTTTTTAGGGATATCCTGTATAATAGTTATCCGATTTCACTATTTAAACATAAATCTGTCTGCTTTTTATGTATTTATTGAGACCAGGTAATACGCGTCTTCGCGTTCAAGTACGCCACTGCCGGTGTCACAAGCGAGACTCCTGAAATAGCCTAAACCCTAACCCTAACACTAACCCTACCCCTAACCCCATCCCTGAAACTAACCGTATCTGATGCACACTGTATTGTAAGATAATGGATGCAAATTATAGCTAAATTCCGCTGGGCTATTTTTTCTTTACAGAAACAACTGATTAATTAATGCCTCCTGGCTGCGAATAGATTTGACATTGTGCACATTCAGATGTGTTCTCAATAAACAGACTCACTTGAGAACATATCTTTTTTTCAACATGTTATCTTTCGTGTGTTTCTTTAAAATAACATAGATAAAGATGAAATAACAAATTGATTTGCAAAACACGAGAGTTATAATTATGGCTCTCAAAAATTGTGTCGTTTGTATATTCATGTTTTATCAAGAGATCTGACTCGGCCTGAGACAAGGGCGTCTTACTGTTTGATATGATCCGAATCGTCGAAGGGTCGATGAGAAGCTCGCTGCCGCCCTTCAATGTTACCGTCCTGCCGTGAACCGTGCGCGTGGATAACTTCATATCATACACGACGATCACGTGATAAATGCCTTCTCGACCGTCTATAAATTCCCACTCTCTCCAGAACAGCCTGCTGCCGTACTTGCTGAGAGAAAAAGTCTGCTGATGGTTGTAAAATATGGTTCTATCCCCACTCCCGTCTAAATTTGTGACGCCTAATATACTCGGCCTCTTAAAGTAAAACAAGCGGGCTGGTATAAGAAATAGCGAGAAAAAAATATTATAAATGTAGGCTACACACAATTTGTGAATAAGACTATTAATCTTGTTTGTATTCAACGGTTCTTTTTGGCATTTTTGACCGAGATAAAAGACTAAAAATTACACACCCCTCCAAATGAAATATATATATAATCATAGACATAATTATGCCATAGACATGGCAAATGGTTTGTAGTAAATAATTGCCATGCTCATATAGGGTAGGTGTGGGAATTGGAGACCCTTAAGCACATTTGCATAATTTACATAAACATGGAAAATGTTACACATACAGAAAGGTTTGTATTCTCTTCGGTATCTATTCTCTTTATTTGGTAACAAAATTGTGGTTATTATGTAACTGATTAATGAGATAACAATGATTAATGACGTCATCATTACCTACATGTATAGGTAATAAGGGACAGTTACAAATCAAGACATTTTAAATACAACTTGAATGAAAATGGGATTGTTATAGTAAGTTCAAACACTTTTTGAAAGAGATACATGCAGCCAATGAACTTACTGTAATTTTGAACCGATTTTAAAACAATGTGACCTAAAATATTTCCATACATGGGCAATTAAAGGTAATACACAGTTTTGGGAAATTTTGACAATTGGGTGGATAGTGGCTCTTCACAATTTTGATATATTTGGATGCCCATGTGGATGTATTATAAGTACTGGAAAATTTAGCCCCTAATGACTTCTGCTTTTGAGAAAAATGGAATATAAAAATTTACCGGTGCTCCTGGTAAATTTTGATAAATTTCACATAGCGCCTACGGCCGTACAATGGTAGCTGCGACCATGAAAATCTCAGAATATGTAGTTGTGATATATAATTTCCAAACGGGAATAGCTAATCGGTAGATTTTAGTCAAGAAACATTGTTTTATAGCTCAATTAATATCTTGACTTTGAGGGGTAGCTTTACAACATAAAGAGTTTATTATTTACAGTTTCATAACTTTAGACTCGATTTCAACCGCGACAACGATCACTGAATATTGTAGGATCGCATACTTTTGCTTCCAAAATGTGCATTTGAACCAAATTCACGACCCTATACCAAAACTGTGTAATACCTTTAACCAACCAGCATCGGGTCATTGACTGTCCTCGGCATACTCGACATTCACAACGAACGACCCCCATCTTGGACATGGTGTCCCCCATTGCATACACACATTTCTGATCAGACACCATTCATAATGTGCATTGCAACACCCATTCATAACACACAACGGCCATAAGTTTTCTGTGATGGTTGGCACACTTCATAAACTTCCTTTTAAAACTACTATTAAAAAGCCACCTCTAAACTTTGTATCTTCATACACCACAACATTCAAGTGAAAATTGTGTTTTTATATCAGAGCAACATTTTACGATCAAAATTGCTTCCCTTGGTCAATTTTGCCAATCTACTCGGAGAAAGAACGCATTGTAGTCTTCGAAATGAATTGTATATATGCAGTAGTGTTGTTGAAGGCCTCATATGGCGCTATAGCAATATTTGAGCCAACACGGACAGACAGTGATGAGTACAAGCTTGGTGGTCTCCAATTCCCTTCACCTACCCTACTCTATAAAAGTGTACTCAATTTATTTAGAATAAAGGGGACATTCATGTTTATGAGGTAAACTATTTATATAATATGGACTGGCCTTGAGGGAGATATCACATATATTTCCTAAACTAGACTCATATTGCCCCGAGTCAAAGACGAGGGCAATATGGGTATTGTGAGGGCAATATATGTATCTCCCGAAAGTTAAGCCAGTCAATATTGTTATTGTTATCCAAATCAGACATCTAGAGCAAATACATATATCAACCATGACAATCTCATAGAACTGAGAAATGTTTGTCAAACCAGCACTGTGCATCCAGAGCTTGACGAAATGTTCTATACACTGCGAACAGTGTACCTAATTTGGTGTGATTATTACGTCACAGTAGAGTGCGCGTAAAGTTTTTGTTTCGATTTTTTTTCCCCAATTTTTTTTTTTTTCCTAGAATTATCTCGGAAAATTATTTTTCAGTCAATTTGTTTTTTGGCACTTCTTTATCTAAAATGTTGATTGTCCCCGAAATAAAATTGAACAAATTCAGTGGGGCAAAAAAAAATATGGACCCCCTCCCCCCCCCCCCCCCCAAAAAAAAATAAAAAAATAAAAGAATTAAAAAAAATAATTAAAAAAAAATCAATCAAAATCAAAATCAAACCAAGGCTATCTAATATAGCAGTTACTGACTGGCAGGGGGTATACAACATTCTTTGGACCTGAAGGGAGTTATATTTTCTCTTGTGACCATATTTTCCCTCAGCGCTGCGCGCTTTGGAAAAATATAACCACTTGGGAAATATAACTCCCTTCAGCAGTCCAAACAATGTTATATTACACCCCCTGTCAGTCAATAACTGTATAATATTAAATTTCCTATATCGATACTGATGTGTGATTGTGAAACGGGCATTATGTGAAACACAATAATAATGAAGTATGTATCTCACTTGTTTCATCAGCACATTCCTCAGTGACCATGGTATGAGCATAAAAGCTTCTCACAACCTTAAGGTTAGTGCCGTTTAGTGTTGTCTTGACAATTTCATTGACGAAGCGTGTTGACCAGACAAGATACCTTTCAAGTAAAATAATCATAACTTCGAAATTAGAGGTGTTGCGGTCTGGATTAACTGATACCTGGTTCGAATCATGTAATGATACTAATATTCCTTGGTAAGGCATTGACCTTTACTTTCCGCCCTTACTCCGGTGGGTTAAGAGGGTCCAGGAAGGAAGAAAGGGAAGGAATCCCTTGGATTCTTATTCTTAACTTGCAGTGGCAGATTAGCTAAAGTCCGCATATCTTAAATACGATACTCACGAAATCGCAGTAGAGTTATTTTTAAAGAAGCTATGCTAAATAAATGAACATACTGTTGATTACAGTGAGCTTGTCTTTCATTCGAACCAGTTGATTCATCCAACCACTTAAGAATGGTATTTAGAGAAAATCGGCTGCAATTCGCAATGTGAACGATAAGGAGATTATGTAAAACTTCACTAATATTAACATGAAACTTAGGCTCTTATCTACACTACAATTCGTATAGTAGCCAAGGTTTTATTCTTTAATGTGTACTTTCTGAAGCCAAGTGCTTTTTCAAACATGCCGAATCTTGCTGTTTGCTGCCTCAAGATCATCAAAACGAAGATATGTCAACGTGGATAATGAGAGGTGAAGGATTGGCATCTACTGGGCCCCGTAACACAAAGGTATGTAACCACTTACAAATTTGAAACAACGATTCTGATGGGTTTGAACAATATGCGTATTAAACGATGATTTTGTTTGGCCATTGCCATCCTATAATAATGAGAATAATACTTTTGTTTATCCAGGGAAGCCTCACCAGATTAATGTCTTGCCGAAAGACGCTAGTTCCTGGATTGGATTCGAACCCCCAACTCTCGGTTCGATAGTCAAGTGAATGAATCACTATATGCTTCGCACTTCCATTTTGCAATTGATTCCTACTTTTTGTGTTATGGGGCCCAGATTATCCCCAACCAATGAACATTTCTGTCTTAACTTAACTAATATTTACCCCTTGACGGGGTCCAACAACATTCTAACAGCTTGACGAGGTTTCGAATTGCTCGGATAAGCATATATTTCCTCTACCAAACTACCGTTGAGATTGGCACGTGAGATAGACGCAATATAATAATTCGACCAGTAGATCTTCCCGTTCACCAGATCGAGGGCGATAGAAGAAGGACCTGAAAATGAATTTAACAATAGATACGTACATTTATAAGGATGCTAGTAATAATAATAATGATAATAATAACAATATTTAACATCGCTACTATGTAATTGCCAATGAAACGTTGCGGTTTATCAGGAGGCATTTTTACTTCTTGTTAACACGTTGTATCGTATTTGCATCTGGTTTATATGCGCCAACTTTAAATTTCAAATTAACAATGACACAAAGTATCCGCAAAGTATATTGCGTAATTACCTTACTATGATATATGATAACAAGATAATGACAATTCATTGAAAAATGAAGGGAAAGTTGCTCTTGCAAAGTAAGCCTATTCGCTCACCGTCCGTAGATACAATGACATCTCGGTTCGTGCCGTCAAGTTGGATTCGACTTATCTTATCCCTCCTGAATTCATTCCAGTACACCATTTCATTCCCGGGATCATAGTCAATTCCGTGTATTTTAGTATTGTCTGGGAGACGTATCAGGGTATAGTGGGTGTCCATGAAGTTGGTATCATCTCGTGGTTCCGGCAGGGAAGCGTAGAGGATTCCAGGGGTAATTTCATCACCAATAAATATCAGAGCAGTATCTGTATAACAAGACGAGTGTGAAGTATAAACAAAGATAGGAAGTTAAACATGGGAGCCAGGATTGCATTGCTTAATAAAAAGCTTATTAAAAAGGCGTGAATATTAAAGCGACATGGCAACATGGTTCAGATGAGAGAAAATGGTGCTAAGGTAGTGACTTCAATGCTGGATGTACAATAAAAGATAATCTGAAAGTTTGAGTGAAGTGTTTGATCTGATCAATTCCTTAATTCTCCCAACCATATTATTACAATTTGATTACATTTTAGGTGAATGTAAATCGTCACAAAGCAATGCATTTGCAATATATACAGACATTTAAGTATTGAAAGACTTTAAAAATCCTGTCTTATGTCTTTTTTTGTTCATGGAAAAACGGTTGGGAAAATTCAAAAATGGTCGGGGGAATTTAATGTTAGAAGGTGTTACACAGTAATGCCTTCAAAGAAAACCATAAATATCTTAGTGGTTTGAGGAAAAAAAATCAGGATTTTTTTGCATGTTAGAGGGTTAGTACAGTATAAGGAATATGATAAGTAACATTTCATACACAAATTACGTATTTTGTTCATCAACCTTCAACAATGCTACCGAGTCCCTTTAAAGCCTTTCTTTCTTTCTTTTCTGAAGTAGGTCACCCTTGCAAATAATCGAGCGAGTTAGTTCAACCTCACCTGGTAACATTAAACCCAGACGTTGTGTGTCCGGACAGGTTGTGTAACCGGACAGTTGATTTAAAACAGCAATTTGAAGAAGTATACATGCCATATTTCATAAATCATTTAAGGCTTATGTTGTACTAAGCTATAAAGGACAAATATCAATGATGCTTTATAGAGCTATTTGGTGAATATTTCTCGTTGAATTCGAAGGCAAAAGAGAGGGCTTTTTGTTTGTTAAGTGTCCGGACACCCCCCCCCCCCCCCCCCCCCATCGTAGTGACACGAACTGACTTGATGATTAAATAAATAAAAAAATGCTACTTATTCTAATACTAATTCTACTATGAAGAAGAACAACAGCAATAATAACAACAACAGCAACAGCAACAACAAGAAAGAGTAATATCTAGCGTAAACAGCAACTGAAAATTAGTTTTTACAAGAAACTGGTTACACTATCCAAACGTTACTACAACAGTAGAGTTACCTTTGTCTTTCTGTTTACTGAATGAAAGTACGTCATTTTAATGACGTAACAATATATCGATGATAACATTTTTAATCAAGACTCATTCACATTTGCAACGGGAAAAACAGCTGCGCGCAACAAGGTACAAAAACATCATAAAGCAGAACACTATCATATAAGTAAAGAAAACCATAAGCGATGTCAGACACAATTTTCCCAATCCATCTTGAATTACTTAGATGAAAGATAAATAATTCACTTACGTCGGTGACAGTCAGGTAACAGACATAAATTTCCTACGAAAATCCCTTTGAATTTCTCGATAAGGGAGATTATATTTGTGGTCGTTGCAGGATTTCGCGGGATTTTTCGCGAGATAATTGATGACAGACAGCGAATTATCGAGCTGGCTATTCTCTAGATAGTTATTTTCTAGATAATTGGCTTCTGTCTGACACCGCCCATTATGGGGAACCTTGGTATAGCATATATTGCCGGGTTGGGATTTGAACCATCATGGCCCGGAGTGAGATGCAATCAAACGAACCATTTAACGACGACACCTCACACGAATAGGCTGAATATGCAAAATAGGGGAAAATACATTTCATTAATAGCCTCCAAGCATTAAAAACAATCACAGTATTAAACTACAATCGTATCAGAGCGATGTGCATGCATAACTGCAATCGTTTCAGAGCGATGTTGATACCCGTATTTTTACGTGACAGAAGAAAGAGCCTCTCTCGGAATAGCCAGTGTAATTTGATAAAGAAGTTGATCTATAGAATATAGGAAAGTAAAGATAGGTAGGCCGACAGAAAGGCTTTAAAAATGGCATGAAAAGACAAAATGGCGCCTGGACGGTCACGCATAAGAGATTTCGGCGAACGATGAGTCAGGTGACCCCGATTGGATGACTTTTAAATCGGACAAGAGAAAGGGACCAAGATTGGAATAACATGCACTGCGTGCTAAACGAATGGGATGTTGGAGTAAGATCAAGAAAAAAAAAGACGACAAAGTAGAAAAAGAAGAATTCAGAACGCGAACAAGGCATTGACAAGAAGTCGTCAGTGCAATAAGACTGCAAAACGCAAACGGAAACAAGACATTGACGATATGTCGTAAGGCAATGTAATTACCGGGATTCGAAGCCACTAATACTGACCTTACCGATTGAGCCAACGACGGGTTGATGATAAGATCTAGGATACTTGGTCAAGGTTTTAAAAAAAGACGCAGTCCGCTTATTGAGAGGGCTTGATATTCTGTCTAGAAAATGATATTGAGCTCATTGCTCATTGTATAAATATATTATAAAAAAGTGAAATCAATTTTATCTTTGAGCATGTTTAAAGGTAATAAAAAGTTTTGGTACGGGGTCATGAATTTGGTTCAAATGAACATATTGGAAGCATATGCGATCCTACAATATTCAGTAATCGTTGTCTCAGTTGAAATTGAGTCTCAAGTTATGAAATTATAATTGGCGTTCAACAATAAGGGATAGAGCAACGTCGATCTGGCGCTGCTCAGTGGCTGCCGGGCTCACGATCAATTGGGCAAAAAGAATTTCCGTTTCGGTTTAATAAAATTTGGAGTGGACTATTAGGTTATTATTATAATTATTATTAATAATAAACTTTTTATGTTGTATAGCTTCCTCTCCAGGGTCAAGATATTAATTAAGCTCTAAAACAATGTTTCTTGACTAAAATCGACCGATTAGCTATTTCCGTTTGAAAATCAAATATCACGACTACAATTTATTCTGAGATTTTCATGGTCGCAGCTACCATTGTACGGCCGAAGGCGCTATTTAAAATTTGACAAAATTCACCGGGAGCACCGTTAAATTGTTATTTTCAATTTTTCTCGAAAGCAGAAGTGTTTAGTAGCTAAATGTTTTAGTGCTTATCATACATCTACAGGGGCATCCAAATATATCAAAATTGTAAAGAATCACTATCCACCCAATTTTCAAAATTTCCCAAAACTTTGTATTACCTTTAATCTTGTTCTTGGAATATCGACACAAACTTGAAGACATGTTCAACATTAAATCATTATTCGTTTATCATTAGGCCTTGATACAGACTACGCCGGGTGCATATTATGTACCCTCCATCTTCAAGCACCCGTAATGGGGCTTTCACATATACACTCCGGGGCCTGGACGTCGAGTAAAAACAGACATTTGGGGGAATTTTTGGCCGGTGTCTTGGAGGCTGCCGTAAAGCTCCTACGGGCACCGGGACAGTTATTTAAGCCGTGTGGGGGACGTGGTGCTGAGTTGCCTGCTCCCAATTCTCCCGGCGTTTTTATCTGCCCGTTAGGCCGTAGAAAGCCCGTAAAGGGTCCATAGGGCACCTTACGGGTCCCGTGCGGGCTCCGGACGGTGCCCGGACGATCCCCTCACGATTTGTATTTGGTCAATTCTCATGAAAAATCTTTACGGGCGCCTTACGGTGTTCAAGGGTGCCGTACGTGTACCCTACGGCTTCATCACGGGCCCCACAAGAGCCCCGGGTGATACGCACAACACCGGGCGTATGCCGTTATCATACAAGAGGGTCCGGGCTCAATACTCGCTTCGGTGCTTCCATCCCTTGACAAGGTGTTTTGCCTAACTTATTTTGCCCTCCTCTACCTGTTTTAATTAGTTAGGCCTACATGGTTATGATGGTGTCATGACATTTGTAGGGCCCGACATAAGAGCGCTATTAATACTGATGTGGCTACCCTGGGTATTTAAGACTAGAATATCAATAGCATTATAATTATAACTTTACTTTTAAAGATGAAATAAAAAAATAAAAAACATTTTAAAAATTACCCGAATTTTGTGCCAGAGTACCAGAGACCCAGAGGACCAGGAGAAGGATCTTTACCACCCCGAGACGGTGGGGCGTAAACCAAAGAAGAACAGGCGATGACATCCTGATCATAATCGGTGTTCGATCACGCAGTTGTATGTCTGCAACCACCTGTATACAGAACAATTATCGACTGAATGAATATTATACTCAACCAAAAAGTTATGTTCCCCGGACAACTTTTGATATAAATCGGGGAAAATTGGATGAAACTTGTTTATAAACATACAGTATTTTATTTACATTTTGACTGCCTATAAGTATTTGTGACGAAATTCATCATAAAATCTTGATCTTTATGGCAGAAAAAAGGATTTGCTTCTAATAGCGTAATGCATGATTTACGAGCAGTTTCAAAAATCCGAATTAGAGTTATGCACCTGTACTTGAACTAAACAAACGAAGTGTCTGTACACGTACAGCGTGACACGTACATTACGAAACACAAAATCCAACAAGTACCGACTGCGATAACAAGCAGAATTTCATCGACATAATCAGTAGTTTACACATCACAAATCAAAATCTGGCTACGAAACTTTTGCACACTTTGGATATATTTTATTTATGTTATTGTATTGAAATATATTTATTCAGGATAACTAGAATCAGATATACATTGTAGATACAAAATCTATTTTACATCATGGTCCTGAACAGGATAAAAATGTAGTACACGGAAATATAAATAATGAATATAACCAAAGCTCACAAGCAAAGGTATTAAGAACAGTATAAAACTAACATATACAAATAATACGCATTATAAGTAGTAAAAAGCACAAAACAAAAAACAAAAACGACAATGTAATAATTGAAATAAACAGCGGAAAAAACATCAAATCACTTTAATAAAATAAATTAAAATATCACCAATAAATATCAAGGAACTTACTTGTTTGGTTGAGCTCAGACTAGTAGTACAACAAAGCGACTTCAGTTGGTGGCTACCTTATTCGATATGACAACACACAATTGCAACTCTTGATACTGGGACTGAAAATTGATATTGCGATGTTTTTCTGTTTATCCCTTGAAACAGGCCAAAATTATCAATAATTCCACACAAACATAATTTATTGTTAATACAACAATATTAAGAGAACGCTCCATCTGTTGGTTATTGAACTTTTAGTTCGTATTACTAAACAATTAAATCGCACCGTACTGTCTGGGTACGATAGAAATGTCCTTCATGATGAAAAGGCTTCTAATCGAAAGAGACACCTTCCGGTCTATTGTAAGTAAAAACGGCAACAATTTGCAGGAAAATCAGGTACACCACTTTCCCACGCCACAGGAGTCTGACGTTTGTTACAGACAATATAATTGTTTATACTGATGCATAGTTTTGTCATCATAAAGTTTATGTCCAACCTAGTCTTGATGCTGATTAAAACAATTGAAATGCAAATCCTTGAAACTAACTTGTTTGCTACGTCCGCGGTTTCATAAAATAAGATGGTTTTGAATTTTGCAGAAATCTAAGGTCGGAAGAATATTTTGAAAGAAAGAAAGAATATCGAAGACGAAACAGAAATCCAACCCCAGGGAAATACATTGATTTCCTAGATACTTTTAGTTGCTGTCATCCCTTTTCGGGATTAATTGCGAATCGAACAAGAGTCACTGGCTAAGAACGCCAATGTCTTGACCACTGGACCAAGGACTCGGAGACGGGCCTGAATATAACAGGAATAAATACATATTTCAAAATTATAAATGTGAGATATAATTACGGCAACACTTAGTACAGTAAAAATGAACACTTCAAATTAACACTTTACCGGCACAATCTTATATATAAAGTAGATATGATCGACATGATTGATATTACATAACATAATATCATCAGGATAAAAATATGATATCTTTATGTTATTGCATTCATGTGATATCACCTGACTTAACATTGCACGAAATGATAACAAATATTTATTATAAGATACGATATCATGTGATGCAAAATTGCTAAGTTAATGTTTTATATGAAAAGATATGATATGAATATGATATAATTATTATTATGATATGATATCATATGAAAAGATACGATGTGATATAGTAATGATGTGACAAGGTATGATTATGATAACAACAATATGATATTACTATGAGAGTTATACGATATGGATAGATTATGATATCATATCATATTAAATATATATACTATGATATCAAGTATATATGATGTAGTTTATAGATATGATAATTATGATAAGAAATGACATGATATAGATTGTTGATCAAGTTAGCTCAATCGGTAACATTTTAGTTTTTAAAACGAGAAAAGGTCGAATTCTCGCCGGTTTTTAAAAATATAAATTGTGTGTTATACTGTGTTCGTTATTTTATTTTCTGGTATGCGTATCAGCTTGGGGAAAAAGAGAAAAAAAGAAAATTAAAAAAAGGGGGAGATGATGATGATAATGATGATGATGATGATGATGAAGGTGATGGTAGTGATGATAATGATAATGATAATTTACACTTGTTATATGGCGACATATTTCTGAGTAATATTTCTGATCCAATGAAGAGAGTATTTTTCGCACTTGCCGAAATAGATATTTTTGAGGCATTATTTGACATGTTCTAGATTGTAGTCTCAAGAAGCCAGAAAGGTATTTAGTCCCACAAAGGCTGAGGAATGGAAGAAAAGTCACAGTCCCCATATCATCCCTCCATGCGTGGTGTGGGTACATGGGGAGTGAGCCCAGAATGAGCGCAACCCAGGGCAAAGAAGAGATGGAAAAGAAAGACCTCCAAACTCTCTAAACCCCTCTCGCATCATTTTACATTATGTAAATAGAACCAAAGACGTCATTACTACCTATATTCTATCGGCTGTACCAAACTTATATGCAAATGAAGATTGCGCCCTTCCGCACCTCATGAATGCTTTTATTTGACAAAGTTGTAAAATACGTAAATGAGGATAAAGCTTTTTCCTGTTTGCTGCCTACTTGTATTACACACAGCTGAAAATATATGATAGTGGGTTTTTTATCATTGCCTCTTATATGGATGTTAATATTCAAAATAGAACCAATACAGATTTCTGGAGCGCACTTTTTTACTCTACTAACATCACGAAAAGCGCTACCAAATATGGAGATGAATGTTATGCTTATTCCTCTTCGTTGCCTGTTTTTATTGGATAAAGCTGTCGAATATTAAATTTGTGCAACACCTTTGTCTATTTCGATGCGTGCTTTTTTCGATATAGCTGGAAATGATGGTGTATGTGTTACGCCCTTTCCTAGTATACTTATGCTATTGGCTGCACCTGTCCAACTGGAAACACAGTGGTTACGCCCCCCCCCCCCCCCCAGTATGAACTCATTTGCATACAGCCAATCATCTCATCTTGTCAATAAGAAGCTTTACGATCGATAACGAGGGATGCAAAGCTCTTTACACATAGACAGCGCCTTGTCTATGTCAGCATGGTGTGCGTGCATAGTCATATGGCATAGACTTGCCAATGCTTGTTACAAGTTTCAAGTTTATTTATCTTTCTTTCATAACACATATTACAAATATGACATGAATATAAAGGAGTGAACAGAATATGGCGTTACAATAGAAAGATGAGGCGACCTTGGTTGAAAGCAAGGCTTGTGGAATTAAGGTCCCTCATGAGTAGTTTATGAGTATGTCCTAAAAGAACAAACTCATCAGATAAGAATAATGCGTACATTTAAATGCTTACAAAATAAACTAACTAAACAACTGAGAAAATATTAAACATAAATAAGTACAATAAAATCTACTGACTACTAAATAATGGCTATAAACAACAGGGATATACTATGAGCAACAGGACTGAAACACAGACAAAAACTAAACATGACAGACAGATGAATAGATGTGAGAAACGGGAGTAGAATTATGCTGACCTATATAGCAAATAATTTTCTTAAATATTGATCACAACTATAAATCTAGACGATATCGACTCAAATACATTAACTTCAGTTTGCGCTTAAATACATAAATACTGACCGATTGCGCTATTCTTGGTTCAAGGGAATTCCCAAACCTAGGTCCAGTGGACCCCAGAGTAGTAAGGGCGAATTGCGTTCTGATATAGGACGATAATTATTCAAGATAAGGGCATCACCCTTTTTAAAAATGGGCACAACATTTGCAATCTTCATTTTCATGGGTACAACACCAGTGGTCATTGATAGATTAAATATATGTACGAGGGGTTGTACAATACCAATAATTACATTTGTTATCAACTCATTTGTTATATAGTCACAACCTGGAATTTTCTTATTCTTTAAAGAATGTACAATATCAAATAATTCGTCGCTGTTTTCACGAAGTGACGGTAGTGAAAAAAAATTGCATTCACTTTGCGTTACGATTTTCCTCACTACCGTCACTTCGTGAAAACAAGGACGAATTCTGCTACAGTCGTTGGCAATAAAAATAAACTATTATGATTAGGTTTTCTAAAAAAAGATTGAAATATTTTTTGAGAATCTGGAATGACACGCGACAAATTCTGGCCAATATTCCAAAAATATTCATTGAATTTATCTACAATAACTTCTGGATCATCAACTACATTCCCATCATTTTTTAATTGACTTACATCAGACGCTTTCTGCTTTGGCTTAAAAACATTCCTAATCACTTTCCATGTCCCTTTTATATCATTATGTGTCGCCTGAAACTGAGCACAATAATACTGCTTCTTAGCAGCACGTATAATTGAAGTAAGAGTATTCCGATAAATAGTATATTTCCTATGAGAAGACTGAGATTTACTTATCTTATACTTATAGTACAACTTATTTTTCCTGTTTATTGACCTCAATATAGAATTAGTAATCCATGGCAATCGAGGGGTTGTTCTACGATTTCTACTATTACATTTACGTAAACGTAATTTTTATCATACAGCAAAAAGAATGTATTTAAGAATTTATCATATGAGCTATCAACATCATAATCACGTAATACTTCTCTCCAATCACTTGCTATTAAACAACTCATCTCTAAATTTAGCAATACTGGTAGAATTCCTATTTCGAACATATCTATTACTAGAAATATTACGGATATTCCTACCAAAAGACATCCTCGCATATACTGGAAAGTGGTCAGACAAATCAGAAATTATAATACCCGCATCTGGTAAAGGTCGTACATTACTAAAAATGTTATCAATGAGAGTAGAAGACGTGTCTGTAACTCTGGTAGGTTTAGTAATTAAGGGCAAGGGTGTCGATTTGTATCCGTGGTTGGGGGGATGATAGGTGCCAAAATATTTTCGGCAATGGATCAAAGCAATCAAGAGGTAGAAGCTTGTGGCAGGTTGCACCCCTCCCCAAGGGCGTAGCCAGGAGAGTTACAGAGCGCGCGTAGCGCGCTCCCTTGGGGGTGGGTGCAGGGAGGGCCCTCCCCACGAAGCGCGGAAGCTTTGACGTTTCATTAACTTATTAAAGAAAGAAGGTGATTCGATGTACCATCAAATGTTTGAATCAACTTCCCCTTCCTCCGCGCGTAGCGCGGAAGCTCTGACGTTTCATCAGATTATTGAAGAAAGAAGACGATTTCATGTACCATTCTCGAATCTTAATCCTTAATGTTTGAAACAAGCACCACTTTCTCCGCGCATAGCGCGGAAGCTCTGACGTTTCATTTGATTATTAAAGAAAGAAGACGATTCGATGTACCATTCTCGACTGTTAATCCTTGTCTGAATTCAGTTTCCCCCCTCCCGCGCGAAGCGCGGAAGCTTTGACGTTTCATTAAATGATTAGAGAAAGAAGACGATTCGTTGTACCGTGTCCTTGTCTGAGTGCAATTCGCTTCCGCGCAAAGCGCAAAGCGCGGAAGCTTTGACGTTTCAATAAATTATTAGAGAAGGAAGACGATTAGTTGTATCGTGTCCTTGTCTGAATCCAGTTTTTCCCCTCCCGCAGACGATTAGTTGTATCGTGTCCTTGTCTGAATTCAGTGTTTCCCCTCCCGCGCAAATTAAATTATTAGAAAAAGAAAATGATTCGTTGTATCGTGTTCTTTGACGTTTCATTTAATTATAACTTTTAATCATAGTCTAAATTCAGTTGCCCCCCTCCCGCGCAAAGCGCGGAAGCTTTGCCGTTTCACTAAATTATTAGAGAAAGAAGACGGCTCATTGTACCATTCTCTATATTAATCCTTGTCTGATTTCAGTTTCCCCACATGATGTACGTATGGAACATTCGTTCGCAAATCTTTGCATGCACAGCCCGAGTGGTGGGTAGCATGTTATCTCCCGGCAGTGCTTGTCGCAATATCTTCTGGAAAGGAATTGTATACTACCGTTAGGGTTAACGGCCACTATTTAGGCTTATTAGTGACTATACAAAAGATATGCTCTTCCTGGCTTTTTGGTAATGTGTCAGTTTGCAACAGAAATGGAGAAACGCGAATTTGTTGAAAATCATGTGATATCACCAACATTTATAAATCACTTGTATGAAATACGCCAGTGACGTTGGCCTACATCAGCTTTTCAATAAAACAAAAATAAGTTGTGACATAATAATATTTCTCCAAAAATGAATTTTTTAAAGGAAATATCAGGAAATAAAATGAGTGAAAAAAATAAAAATAAAGATACAATGACGTGAATTTTAAAAAGGGTGAACGGAAACAAAATAACAACTAGTGAACTATCTTATAAGTCATACTAATGTCCGAAAATCTTTCTCCTTGTCTCCGATCTCATCACAAATTTGTCACAGAGTTCATTTATGTTTACATTGTCCAGGATTGTCTGATGTTTCAGATTGCTACTTTTGCGCTTCGCGCTTAACATTTAGCTTGTTGCTTTTTAACGCTGCGTCTTTGCGTCTGGCGCACTGCATTTCTATGATGCTGTTGATTGAACAAAGTTAATAAATTCATCAATTCCTGATGAAGCCTTATGAACGAGAATTCAATTTATTCTTGTCTCATATACGGTCGTCTCATTTACTTCGTATATATGTATGTATTATGAAAATGAGATAACAAAATGTGTATAATTGACGGTCATCTTGCGAGTAATAACCATTAACTACTCTCATCGGGCTCTCATCATTACTTTATCTCTTTTTTTTTTCTTTTTTTTTTAGGGTGAATTATTGGGGGGGATGATTGTACAGGCCATCCCCCCCACCTGAAATATTGGGGGGATATATCCCCCCCATCCCCCCCCCCCGGGATCGACACCCATGATTAAGGGCAATAAAGAGAAATATATAAACATGTTCAAAAAGTCACAAACGTATGCATTCACATCGTGCTGAAGAAGATTAGCATTATAATCACCCATGACAAAGACTGTTTTATGTAAAAATATTGAATTTGATAACACAGTTTGCATTTCATTTATAAACAAATTCACATTACCTTGTGGTGGTCTATAAACGACCCCAATTATAACATTTCGTCTGCCCGGAAAAAACAATTCTACAAAGACACTTTCCATTAAAACATTCCTTACATTAACTTCATTTAAAACTCGGTAATTCAACTGCGTGGGGACATACAATGCGACACCTCCTCCCCACCTATCTTGTCGATTATTCATAATTATATTACTTCCTGGAAGAGAAAATACATTTCCTTCAATTTCACTTGATAACCAAGTTTCAGAGATTCCTATAACCATAGAACTGTAGCACATGTTCCGCAAAAATACATTTAATTTATCAAATTTTGCTTGCATACTACGAACATTAAAATGAAGAAAAGAAAGCTCGTTATCACCAGAATTACCTATCTTTTGAGAGAATTGGCTTTCTGTACAATAACTACAGTGACTCGTGACAGCGTCATTGCCTTTACCAAGATCATACTCTAACGAGTATGCACTAGATTCAAAATAGTTGCGTATATCATCATCATTTGTGATCATCATTTAAAGATTCATACATGTATAGAGTGCAATATGATTGACAATGATTGACATAGAAAGGCAGCCTACTAAGTGCAACAGAAAAGGACATAAAATGTACAACAAAAACTGTTGAGTATACTTAAACATATGCATTATAGGCATAGGAAGAACAGGATAAAACATGGAAAAGGTGAGAGAAAAATTGGTAAGAGAAAGAAAAACAGCGGAAGAGGGATAGAGAGTGAAAAAGATAAACAAAAATGAAACAAGCAGTAGAACACTGGAACATGTTTAATGCCAGCCAGAATTTGCCATGAGAAATGTGATATGGAACAATGTTGTATCGGAAGGAGAGAAAAGAGAAGTGCGTAAAAGACAGAGCAAATTATAGATCTACACCTCTAATAATATCAGCTTATGAATTGCTGTGAAAAATAATTACTTAGCACTATACATTAAAATTACTCTAGCTTTCAAAGATAGGCCTTATAGTCATTGCGAAACCACTATATAGAATATAATAGAATAGAATATAATTTATTGACTCTTTCGATCCCCACCGTGGTATGAGATTATAAAACATTTACATGTCATGATACTGATACGTAATAAAGAATACAAACATAGCTCAGGAAGTAAACTTACAACTCCCTGCATAGATTAATATAACAAAGAATACAGAATACAACAATACTAATGTATAACAATAAATAGGAATGCTCTACGTACCTAGGATTTGCTACAAAACATAAATACAATAGTACGTGCAAAATGACAAGCATACATAAAAAGTGAAGAATATCACATGAACAAAATAAATGCAAACAAAAAAAAACTACATAATTGTCCTAACTATCTAACAAATTATAAGTTTCAAGATTTTTGTACACATGAGGAAGTTCTTAGAAGAGCTGGAGTGCAAAGGAAAATGATACGTGAGATGTTGATTAGGCAGTTGAAGTTCATGTGTCACATTACACGTAAAGAAGGCCTACATAATCTTGCTTTGACAGGGAATATTGTGGGAAGGAGGAGGACACTTTGGATGGACAATCTACAGAAATTGTTGGAAGAGAGAGGAGTGAAAGAACTGGGAGTAGTGTTAATACCGAAAAATGTCTGATTGGAAGAGGGCAGCCTCCTCAAATGGTTCATTTCTAATTCGATTTCAGTGATTTACAAATGTTGTGAAATGACATAATTTTTAGTAAATTATACTATTTTATAAGTTTGTTGGAGAATGTCGAATTTCCAAATTTCCAAAGCGAGAAATATGCTTATCTAGAGGTCTACATGTCAAGGCTCGCGGAAAAGCGAACAGTGGGCACGAGCCCCCCCCCCCCCCTCCCCACTATTTTGAAAAAGTATTAAAGAGAAGTATAAAGAAAGAGAGAAAGAAACAAAAATGGTGACCTGCCAGTGTCATAAAATAATGAGGTATCAAAATATGCTCATCTGACCTTAATTAAATGCCTAAAACCACTGACTTTTCGGGGGCTCCACCCCCTTGATCCCACAAAGGGCCCTAAGGCGTGCCCCTGAATGCTTATCTGACCGTAATAAAATGCCTAAAAATCCCTGAGTTTCCTGGGGCTCAGCCCCTGGACCCCACGTCAATTAGTGACCTACATTGATAAGGTATCAAATATGCTCATCTGAACGTAATGAATTCCCATAGCCCATGAGCTTCCTGGGGCTCCGCCCCTAGACTCCATGCCAATTTATGCTACACTTTGCCTGATCGTAAATACCTTAGCCTTGGCCCCACCCACTTTGAAAAACATTCAGCGTGGCCTGCATGTAAAAGTGGTGGTGATGCGGATTTTTGTTCGGCCCCCTCCCCCCCCCCCCAAACGTTTTTGCTCATTACGCCACTGCTGGTCACCATTACAAACCGATATTTGGCTCGCATGATTTTGAATTCGCCCCCCCCCCCCAACTAAATTCCTGGATCCGCGCCTGCCCATGGCTGTGGCATAGCTTCTGGGGCAGATGGCCCCGCATATTTGTCTTTGAAAAAAAAAATTATAATTATATGGAGACATCCCCCGCTCCTGTGGTGACGCCAAAAAAGAAAAGGGAACTAAAATATAACACATAATCCTGTAGTAATTTGTTCTCCTTGTGGGAAGTCCCTCCCCACCACCATGCTCCAGACTCATCTTATCTAGGCTTCGCCACTGAGACATTTTGAAAATTAGGTGGAGAGTGATTCTTTACAATTTTGATATATTTGGATGCCCCTTTAGATGTATAATAAGCACCAGAAAATGTAGCCCCTAAAACACTCCTGCTTTCGAGAAAAATTGAATATAAACATTTAACGGTGCTCCCGGTAAATTTCGATATATTTCAAATAGCTCCTACGGCCATACAATGGTAGCTGCGACCATGAAAATCTCAGAATATGTAGTTGTGATATATAATTTCCAAACGGGAATAGCTAATCGGTCGATTTTAGTCAAGAAACTTTGTTTTATAGCTTAATTAATATCTTGACCTTGAGAGGGAGCTTTACAACATAAAGAGTTTATTATTTACAATTTCATAAGTTTAGACTCGATTTCAACCGCGAGAACGATCACTGAATATTGAAGGATCGCATATGCTTCCAATATGTTCATTTGAACCAAATTCATGACCCCATACCAAAACTTTGTATTACCTTTAATCTTTAATTTATATTACTATTATATATTATTATCATCGTCATCAGTATCATCATAATGAGCATTATAACTGCCAAATGTGTTTTTTTTTTTAAATGTTTTTTTTATCATCATCACAGAATATAATTCAGTATCATTACGTATATTTCCAGTAAAATCATCTAATAACATGGCAACATAAAACATCCTTAGGGATGTTATCTTGGATGTGTAACGTAATAGGGTTTAACATTATAGTGTGTACAAATAAAAAGCTGAGGGCGTCACCTTCAGGTTGGAGAAAGTTAGTGATGCGTTCATCGGCCAGTCTCTGTCTCATTCAATCTTGTCGCACCTCAGCGATCGGGTGAGCTGCATCCAGATACTCCTGTGCAGCGTGCCAGAATCTCAGATACCGTTGCTCCTTGGAGTAGCCGTACCGCACCAGAAATTGCATCCAATGCCAACCCGCAAACTTGTCGGACAAGATAGCACTCACTATTAACCTATTCTTCGAGCGGAAGTCAGCTTCTCCCAGATTGTATCCAGACAAGAGTGGTTTGGTGATATTAGAGCATAAGGTCGTGGAGTTTTTATAGCAGGAAGCATTTGTGTACGTCTCGGAACCAGTGAATCCATCATATCTATCCCTTCTTCCATTACCTCAAGCGCCTCTGGAAGATTGCAAACAAGCATCAACCTTCTGTCTTCTTCAGATAGTTGGTCTTCAAATGGGAGAAGAGAGTACGCCGCCCGTTTCCCTTATCGACTGATCATCATCCCATTTTCAATATTATCGTTGAATTTCTCGTGCCCGTCTTTTTCACCTAGGGAAATAGAGTGCAGCCGCTCCAGTTTTTTTAGAGCTGTTTTATTAATGTTAATAGGAAGCGGAGCCACCCTTCGACTTCTTCTCATTGCTAGGTTTTTAAGAGTGCTGAATAGGTCATCATCGCCACCTTGTAAGGTACCTAGATCAGGAACTGTAATATCACTTGAATGTTCTTGCTTCTGTCTTGCTCTTTTTCTCTTCAGAGCTCTCTGCTCCTTTAATCGTTCTCTCCTCTTCTTCTCTCGTTCTTTCTGTATAGCCTTAAGAGCAACAAAATCAGCTTCTAGCTTGATATCTTTATCTGACCCGCTTTTAGAACCTTTCTTTTTATTAACATCTTCTTCCTCTTTGTCGATGAAGACAGAAAAGTCTCCGAGACGGAATTCAACAGATTGAGACCGTGGTCGACGGGCCCCTGGATGCTTAGGCATTCCCGGTGCACGTGGAACTATACCTGTGGCTGTTGCCGATGTTCGACGCTTCGAAAGAGATATCATTGATCCCGACGAAACGGAAGCGTGTCCTACGGAAGTTGAGCTTGAGTCTCTGCTTGATGATCTTGATGAATCGGAGTTTCTGCGATATTTATTGAGATCAGCGATGGTTCCACCATGTTTACCCTCACCTTGATCTGGTTTATGCTCACTCTTATCTGTCGCCATTTCTTCTGATTGTTTTTTTTTTTCGTAGTATCGGTAGCATAAGTTAAATCAGTTTCGTCGGTTTCTGATCCTTCTGTCAAAATGGTTCGTGTAGCCGGGATGGGTGGTTTCGGGGACTTTTTGTGACCTTGGTCCGATTCATCACGTCTGCTTGAAGATGCCTCTTCCTCATCCGAAGTTCCATGCTTGCCGTAGTCTTTCTTTGAACATCCAAGGCTTGAGGAGCCACTTATTGAAGAACCCCTTCTAGCCGATCCTCTCCTTGACCTTCGTCCAGATGATAAAAACTCCTCTCGGATGCTGGTCTTTGGAAATCCAAATCATCACCCGCCATAGCACTTCTTCGAAGAGATGCACTGCAACAAGCTGTAGACCGGCGAGAGGAATGCTTTGACATCTTAGATGTTTTCCCATTGAAGAGGAGCGTGGATTCTAGCAAACAAAAGGCAACAGAAAACAATAATCAATAATGGGATTCTGTTTTCATCATGATATTTGTAGTTCCTCCATCAATAATGTAATTTGAAATTATGAAAATAATGTACATGGCTAATAAGAAGGGCAACTTTTATCAATAAGAACAGTGAAATAACATCGTGATACGATGTAGTCTGACTGGCAAAGTAAAACAATTGTATAATTTGTGCATAAAATCTTTCAAAAACAGGAACAACACAAATATTTCATTTGATATCTTTTTCCTAGACATAAGTGATGGATTAAGTTTTGAGAACTGCCTTTAAAGATGGATCAGGCCAACTTACTCTCCTCATCAACCTGATCACTTTCGCTTCGACCGTCAGTGGATGTGGAACTTAGATCAATGATTGATTCCGTTATGCTTGGGGTGCCCTTGACTGGTGATGCGCTGCGACTGCGTTCGTAACTTGCACTCTCTTGTGATATGGCTGGCAGTGGGAACTCATCCGTCAACCAGTCATATCCCTTGGCCTTCATCTCTCCGCTCTCCTCCCTTAGATCTGCACTTTCAGAGGATCCCGCACGAACCATCTCACCAGTATCCTCTACCTTAAGAAGCGTCGAAAGCTGTGACCGCCTGACTTGGTTCGAGCTGAACATGGACATGAGGTTGCCGACGCTCTGTCTCAGGAGCTGTAGTTTGCGTGTGACCGCCTGACTTGGTTCGAGCTGAACATGGACATGAGGTTTCCGACGCTCTGTCTCAGGAGCTGTAGTTTGCGTGTGACCGCCTGACTTGGTTCGAGATGAACATGGACATGAGGTTTCCGACGCTCTGTCTCAGGAGCTGTAGTTTGCGTGTGGCCGCCTGACTTGGTTCGAGCTGAACATGGACATGAGGTTTCCGACGTTCTGTCATGTAATCGGATTGGGTGGATTGATTGATAATTTGGTATATGCTTCTAGGTTCTTCAAGGCATTATAAGAATTTGATAATTAAACAAAATATCAACCAATTTTCTAGTGACATTAAAAATTACGGTTGTGGTTTGTTGATTTGATTTGTATAACATGTTACGATTCATTTCTATCCATTCTTTAGGCTCGATCCTTTTTTCTTCTTCTTAAATAAGGCATGCTTTTACATGAAAATAAATAGGCTGATAGGATCAATTTGCAGAATATGGGACAGCAAGTATGACGTATACCGAAAAGAAAATCTTTAGAAAAGGAAGAGGAAACTGTCGGGCACATAAGCCTTGCATATTTCCAAATATATTAGTTTTTTTGTAATAAATCATTTGAAATGAATAGATAATAAATCATTCATGACCTTGTTTCAAACCAATACGAGATTGTTCAGTCTCTTGCGAATGTCAAGCTATATCATTAAAGGAAGCATGTGAATATTTCTTCAAGACGTGATCCATAAGCAAGACATATTTAAGAGAAGTTTATGAATTATAAATGAAGATGTCAAACCTGTAGAGATTTAAGAATGAAACCCTGGATGGCGAGGCATGTATCTCGGGTCATCGTCTGCAGTGTGCTACCATCGGTCGTTTCTGTATCCGTAAAACTGCTGATGCTCGATTCTGCAGTTAAAAATCACATTCAGATTTCCTTAAAGGCATCGTTTAACAATGTTAAATCTGAGATGCACGGCCCTACGTGTTATCAGTGTCTGTGATATGGTGTAATATTGAAGCCCTAAAAAATTGCGCTTCAAAAAGATCAAGAAATGCCTCAAAAAGTAAAAATCTTTGAGTGACCGGTTTTACCATACTCGTTTTCCCCAGTAGGCTGCAGTGTTATGAAAACCGTTAGAAAACGCAAAATTTGATTCCGATTTCCAATCATAAATATCTTGATAATCAAACAGGCGATCGGCTTGTAAATTCATGGGGTTCCTGACTAACATAAAGCGGACACTTTTTTTTTTTTTGGGTAGTCCAAAAAAAATTGCGACGACTCAGTCAGCCGACAATTCGCTCATTGGGGGGGGGGGGGGGGGGGGGGGGGGGGGGTTGTAAGCGGACACTTTTTTTTCTTTTTTTTTTTTGGTCTTGAAATTTGAAAATTTGAAATTTTTCTTCGTTGAGGGAGGGGGGGGGGGGGTAAGGTCACCCTAGGTTAGCCGTGGGCATATTTTATTTTTTTTTAAACAAAAGAAAGGGGGGGTTTGCACACATAAAAATACCAAAGGGGGGTTTAACCCCCAAACCCCCCTCCCCCTGCGTACGCCCCTGACTCACACAGAGGGGACGCACGGCAAGCGCATTGGACATTTGCAATTTTGGCCAGTGCGTTGTCGTTTGCTAGGTGTGCGTCATCAGTGCGTCGGGATGTTTTGAGCATGCTCAAAAGTGTGCGCGGAGCTCGGCGCATGAATGTAAACGCCAAAGGCACGCCAGACATGCGCGGAAAGCGCTAGACCAACATCAGACATACGTGGAGCACACGCCCTGTATAAGCGCAGCGCGCTAGCAACACACTATGCTTTCGGTGTCAGCTCGCTAGCTTCTCCCAAATCCTGACAAAAGTCGGAATCACGACGTTTTCCGATTTTCAATGCGCCGGCCGTGCGTCCCCCATGCGTCTCCTCTGTGTGACCGGGCCTTAACCCCGCGCATGGTTTTGATTTTGATGACAAATGCAGCGATACAAAAATAAAGGAATCTGTCGCTTGCAAACAAAATAAGACGCCATTGTATATTCAGCTGCACACACCGCGGTATGTTCGGCGTTTCAAGAGGGAACAAATGCCGTCCTTGATATCATTCCGGGTTTTTTTTTTCAATTTGAAAGTCTGGTTTCTTTGATTGTTAATTAACCCCTATCCTGTGTATTTACAAGCAAAATGATTTTAGTTATCAGAATCGGGTCATATCCCCTTTTGAACGGTTTGACATGCCATTACATTTAAATACACTAAACTCATTATAATTTGACAAATAATAGCTTTGCAATTATGTTCATTCTTTATAGGATGTCGTCTGCTTGGGGAGTATTGGTCCATATAGTGACGTCATTAAAACATCGTTATTTTCCGGCGAATCTCTCGTATATCCCAGCTACTATGGAGGTGGTTGTATTTGTATTTGTATAAATCACCCGATATGTAGTTGACCTAAAACTTGTACGATGGCCATCTGTTTGCTTACCAGTTTCTAGTGATACATTAGGTGACATGTTTGTGATTTTCTTTGAATTTCACCTTTAATGACTATAGTTCGAGTGTGTGTGTGTGTAATTGGGTTTTTTACAGACGTGTATCAATCAGATATGATTATTTACGTCTGGGGACCGACTTTTAACGTCACCATCCGAAAGACGTGACTCAGTTTCGAACCTGCGTCCTCGGCTGAATCAGTTTGTAACTTCCACTGTTAGCTGGATTACAGGCGCACGCCACCTAATGATCATAGTTCGAGTGGATTTAGAACAAACACTTTTAAAGAGCTGAAAATGAAAAAAGAGGGGATGAGAAAATATCGGTGTAGCCTACTTACCGGCAGAGATAATCAACAAAAGTCTTGTCGCACAGCAGACGGGCAAACTCAGATTCAGAGGGAATTTCCCCTGTCAAAGTGTGGAAAGGTATGCAATATAGCAGTTACCAGGCAAATATATTGTGGTGGATGAAGAAAATGAGCAGATAAATAAAATTATCCGAAATCTTTTATTCTTAAAAATGATTCATTGATCTGTTTCCATGACGATATCATTATATTACGCTATTTTTCTTCTTCTTTCTAATAATTTCTACACGTGAATAATAAGACAGGAATGCTATTTTTTTACCTTAATCACATTTTGATATCTTGTTTTACTCATATGCTATTTTGACAGGGAACGTAAAGGAATCCTTGAAGAGGTTCATCTGTTTTGTTGTAATTCCATCTATGAACCTTAAGGCCCGGTCCCACTGCACTTACGGATGCAAAGCGGATGTAAAACGTAAAATAATCTTGCCATCCGTTGGAAAAAAGCTATGCATCCGTTGTGTACTCATTGCATACGTGTTTCATACGCTCTATCTATCGAGCATCCGTCCACTGTGATTTCATCCGCGCAAAAAGTTTTGAGCTGCACAAAACTTTTAGAACGGATGAACTTCCGCCGTGTACGATGTACATCCGCGACAAATACGAGCAACAAACTTTATATGTCCGTTTTCATCCGTTAAACGTTCGCTGTATCCTCTCTGTATCCTCTGGGCATCCTCGCAACTCACATCCGCTGCAGCTGAAAACGGAAAGAGGGAGGAGAGATAAGGTACATGGAACGTCTATACATCGTAATAGTAGCACGGAAATAGAAAGGATGTAAGCGTATGCATCTCGTATATAAAGTTTTCAAAGCTGTCATCCACTTCCATCCGCTTTCATCCGCTAGGCTTCCGATGAACATCCGTTTAACATCCCCGCTACATACTACCGACGTCCGTTATTTTCCGTTTTGTTTTCTCAAATTTTCACAAATTTTGTCCATTTCTGGAGCGGATGAAAACGGAAGGAGCCACCCTCGAAATTTTGCTCGTCCGCTGTGTCCTTTATGCATACGTTTTGTGTCCATCGGCCAGTGGGACCGGGCCATAAAGGAAGTTAACTAGTGAAACCCTTGTTGCATTATTTTGTTCATTTATCAGAAAGGCTATATACTAAAAAATGAATAGAATACACAGAGGGTAAAAGAACAAAAAAGTAATGAGGACAAATTTTGAACCAGTACATACTCCTTGGTTCAACTTCGCTACTGTCCTGTTCCATTCCGACCTATTCTTATGTTTTAAACGAATAAGTATAAAGGATAATCCTTCGCGCTGCACCGTCTTTCGTTCCTTGATCTTGTTTGACTTTCGCCATCTACCGTATGTAATGAAGTAACTGAGATGATGGTATCAATGCATGCGCAGTGGACTGTGCAGTGCTATATCCTGTGCGTGCATCTATTATGACGTAAAAGTTGTCATCAAAGAATCATTAAGTACGCATAGTATTCGTAGTCAAGCGGAAATTTGATCGTTTCCTTGAAATAAAATAAGAATTGAACCCTAGATTATATCAGATTTTTGTAGCGTTTTTCTTTTAGAGTTTGTCACGATGTCATAACACCAAGTAAAAATAATGGACAAAGATTTATCATACAAGTAATAGTCGGAAACTAGTCCCAACAAAATTGTGTCTATCATTTTTCTTCATAACAAACAAATATATACGTTATGCATATGCCTATGTTTCTTTCACGCACTCTCCCCTCTCTATAAGTGTCTTTGAGAGCTATTCTTCAATTTTCATTATTTTCCTCTCTCTCTCTCTCTCTCTCTCTCTCTCTCTCTCTCTATCCCCCCTCTCTCTCTCTCTCTTCTCACACAGACGGACAGACACACACCCTAGTTAATAATGTACATGTATTATCTTCCGCTCATCCCCCTTTTTACATTTCTGTCTCTGTCTCTCTCTCCCCCTCTTTCTCACACAGACGGACAGACACACACCCTAGTTATTTATCTTTTATCTTCCGCTCTCATCCCCCCCCCCCCTTTTTTTTTTTCTCTCTCTCTCTCTCTCTCTTTCCCCTCTCTCTCTCCCCCTTTCTCTCTCTCTCTTTTTCTCAAACAGACGGACAGACGCACACCCTAGTTATTTATGTTTTATCTTCCGCTCTCATCCCCCCCCCCTTTTTTTTTTCTCTCTCTCTCTCTCTCTCTCTCTCTCTCTCTCTCCCCTCTCTCTATCCCCCTTTCTCTCTCTCTCTTTTTCTCAAACAGACGGACAGACGCACACCCTAGTTATTTATGTTTTATCTTCCGCTCTCATTCCCCCCCCCCCCCCTTTTTTTCTCTCTCTCTCTCCCCCTCTCTCTATCCCCCTTTCTCTCTCTGTCTCTTTCTCAAACAGACGGACAGACACACACCCTAGTTCCGCTCATCCCCCTTTTCCCCATCTCTCTCTGTCTCTCTCTCTCCCCCTCTATCTCACACAGACGGATAGACACACACCCTAGTTATTTATGTTTTATCTTCCGCTCTCACCCCCCCCCCCTTTTTTTCTCTCTCTCTCTCTCCCCCTCTCTCTATCCCCCTTTCTCTCTCTCTCTCTTTTTCTCAAACAGACAGACAGACACACACCCTAGTTATTTATCTTGTATCTTCCGCTCATCCCCCTTTTCCCAATCTCTCTCTCTCTCTCTCTCTCTCTCTCTCTCCCTCTCTCTTTCTATTTCACTGTCGCTTGATTCACTGTGTCTTCTTCCTTTTTTACTTTTTTTTCCTTCTTTGTCTTATCCAATTAGAAGGACTACTGAAGTCTTATAATCGCGGATTGGGTGTGTTTTAATATTATCCTCAACTATTGAGGATAATATTAAAAGACACCCAATCTGCGATATAAACCGGTAGTGGTAAAATTGCGGTTAAAGGGTTTTGGGTGCATATTGTTTAAATATTGCCTTTAGTTTTTAAGACGGCAATACTTCAACCTGAATTCGCAAAAAACAGAAATTAAGGCCAAACGTTAAATGTTGAAGTGCATTCGCGATATCTATCCAGGCCGGATCGATATGATAATTTACCAATTATATTAGTAGGCGTTTTCCGGCAACATTTTGTATCATCACGTATTAGTCAAAACACATTCTTTCACATGATTGGTAATAAGATCTTCCATTTCATTTTTTGAAAGGGAGGGCGTTTCCAAAACTGGTCTATTAAAGTACCATGCCGATGCTAACATATTGTGACCATAAACATTATTGAATAAATACCACTAACTGTAAATCTTCGGCTACATAAAGTTAAAGGGATAGTTGAGTTCTGTTTTCAGACCGCAAATGCCTTCAAAGTGCATGGTTATTGCTCTTATTCTTATCTATGACATTTCTAGTGCCCTTTTAGAACCTAAAATTGCTATGAAGGTAATTTTAGACCCCAAAATATGTGAAATTTAGCCGATACGACACACCAATTCAGCTCCACTTAAAAACATGGTGACCGTTAATTCATTATTTAATTAAAAATAACATAACATGGGCCGGCTGGTTGTGTGTATAATAAGCAACACAAAAATACCAATAATAAGCAACACGAAAATGCCAACAGAAAAGTCAACATCGACATTGGCTGAAATACGACGTAAAAGGCGTTATTTCGTTTTTTTTCAACGGTTTTTTCAAATTTTTTTCAAATTATCTAATATTTGTGGTGGTACACAAGTATTGGAAATCGTTATATTTCAGCCGTCTCTGAACCGATTTTGATCAAACAAAGATGATTTTGTCATTTAAATATTATGTTCTTTCAAATTTGACACTCAGTTTTTCATTATCTCACAAAACAATTATTTTGTGTAGCGCCCTCTGCAACAGAACTCAACTATCCCTTTAAGAGATCAAAGTATCCCTCGATATCATCTGGAATAACACAATGGCACAATATTACTACAAGGAGAAAAATATTGATTCATTCAGTTTATTTCATTTTTTTTTTATAAAAACCGTTCAGCTACTATAATACTGATTTCGCAAAGGGGCCGCGAAACCAAGTAAATTTAATACTAATTACACATTTAAAAAAAAATATATATCAAAACAGTAAATGTGATTCTTTGATACACAGTCTCTGAAATAAAAACATACTGATATGAATAATGATAGAGATCATGAAGATATCTCGATTAAATATCTCAACTAAATTTACCAACTAAACTAATTCTAGAGTCGGTTTACAATGCCCCCCCCCCCCCCCCCCCCCCACTCAGTGTTATTTAGGGTACGCGTATGCATGTTCTCTCCTTTTGAAAACACCCCTCTATTAAAGTCGGTGTGTAAAGTCAATACGGGCCGGATTTGTGTGTACTACGAGCCGGACTTTGGGGCGTGAAAAGTACTCCTTTACCGAACATTTTGGGAACACGCATGGTATCCCTCCGTTCTCAGAGTGGGGGGGGGGGGGGGGGGAGGGGGGGTTACAAGGTTGTTCTATTGTTAAAAACTCTTAAAACTTTCAGTAGTCGATAGTATAGAAAGAGCACTAAATAAAGCCTTTTGGGAATCAGACATTAGGTATTTTGACAACCCAAATAAATTCCTGAACTGTGAAGAGTGATATTATAGAAAGTATTCATAACAAGGAGAAGAAAAATAGAGGGACAAAATGAAACAATTATAATCGAAACAAAGAAATAAAAAAGCTGAAAAATAAAACGGCATCATAATCTTGTCTCATATCGCATTGTTATTTTAAAGCCCCACTGTACTACTTTTAGCTACTTGCTTCCTCTATATAGAAAACTTCCCCAATCGGTGCCTGTTGGTCCCCCATGATCCTCTTTTTCTTATGTTAGTTGAGAGCTGAGTTAATGAGATAGCCACCTGTCAGTGACCTCGCTGTGTGGTCTAATCCCTTCTGGCCCAGTAGTATTGACAGTCTTTAAAACGTAGTTGCAACCAGTGACGTTTTCAAGGGGGTTAGAGGGACAGAGGACACGCCCCCTTCCGACAAAAGAAAGTGCTATAAAATGGAATAGAATAGGAGTTACAGGGGATGTGAACATAATCGTATAAGGGGCATTTTTCTTTGTTTTTAGTTAAAATTGTTCCTCTCTTTTAATTTCCTTTTCTTTAATTGCAAGATCAAAATAGTAAAGACTAAACAAATCTCCGTCATGGTCGGTGGGTGGGGAGGGGCTGCATTCCATTGACCATGTGTCTCAGCTATTCCCAATAATATATCTGGTATATAGCGATGGGGGGGGGGGGGGGGGGGGGGGGGGCTGTATCAGTTTGAACATGTGTTTCATCTATACACAATAATCTACTGGCATGTAGTGCATGTAGAGAGGAAACAATTAAGAGAGGGAATAAATTGTTCGATCGATTTTGACTGAACTAATAGTCTCCGATCTCATTATCATCGCATTTAAGTTCCGCGTAGGTTAATTATCCAAACTGCCTCGCATTACCACTCGAAAGATAATATTGATGGAGAACTACTCAAACATCCCATTTATAGTACCTTCGGTTGGGATTGGCTCATCGGCGAGCCCATTGTTACGTAATTATTTTGTGACGTCATGGATGCAGAGCAAATAGCAATGTTGCTATGAGAGATGTTTCTCGATATCGACCAAAGTAAGCAAAGACGGCTAGTTGTAAGAAATGTGGAACACATAATGTTCAGCCATTTATTTTTCACGATCGGGTAAAGGTTATATTTGCACGTTTGACTACAGTAATCATGACTTCGATCCTTCCAATACGGTGATACACATATCATTCACTAATGGGAATTGTCTAAACACGGATACTGCTGTGTCTTGGCTTGGTATTGATATTTGACGAAATTCAGCGCTCGACTAAAACATATTTGATGAACATTCTCTCCTTTCATGTTGAGAAAACCAGAGAGAAAATTTTCTCTTTTATGCAACGTGTCAACCCCAACTTTTTCATTATACATTTGTGCCGAAAACATGATGACTGTGTTAAAAAATAAGTTGCGTTGATGCAAATCTAATCAAGTCTTTCTTTGTTTGTTTTGGAGACGGTGCCGTTTTGCATGGATTAATAGGCTGGATGATGCTCATCAATTAAGCATTTAGCGTCACCTGTGTCTGGGAGAGGAAAAGCTAGGGTACTGAATCACTGTGACACTCGATAAGTTCTCTCCTCCCTATATAACGTATTGTGGATGTGCTGGTGGTAGTGTTGGACCCTCTTCACCCTGGGTTACCCCCTATCGTGCAGTGGGGTTTTAAAGTGCAAAAGTGACGACATTATTATACACGGAGCCTACGTTTAATGTCCTATCCGAGGGACGGATAGCATTGCCTGCGTCTAAGAATCAAGAGAGGAGCACGTTAACACACAACGTAGACTTCAAGTTCAGTCATCCACCTGGGTTGGATTTGTACCCTCAATCTTAATTTGGTTCGACAGGCAGACGCTTTTACCGTTCGTGCTGTTTTTGTTGTGTCGTCTAAAAGTTTTTTTCAAAAATTATTCGGATACATCGTTCTTCTGTTTTGTAGTGCTATGCACGGATCGATTGAATTATCAAATCAAATCTACACAACACTGTAATAGTCTGTCGGAAAAGCTTATTTGGAATAAATCACTTATGTTTCCGGTAAGTATAGCTTTAACCCTTCAAGGGATAATAATCCCGGCCCCCCACTCAGGGGTCGGAATGACCGCATGCGTGTTGCCAAAATGTCCGGTAAAGAGGTACTTTTCGTGCGACAAAGTCCGGCCCGAGAATTGTAAAAAAAGGGGTGTATTTGACTTTTCACCCGGAGATTTCTTTAAAAAGGGGGCGTTTTTTCGTTTTTTCTCTCATCTCTTTGGACTCCTGAGAAATGATTCCGAATTTAGGGGGGGGGTATATTGAGCATTTTTCCTGATTCAGGGGGGTCTCCAAGGCAGGAAAAGCCCGCGAAAAGCCCGCGAAAGGGGGGTTCGGAAATGTTGGCAGTCCTCAGATAGGGGGTGCTTTCAAAAAGAGGGAACGAGCATATGCGTACCCTAAATAACACTGAGTGGGGGCCGGGATAATAATCAAATCGAAACCACCACTTTTTCTTGTTCTTGTTCTTGTTCTTCCTCTTCTTCTTCTTCTTCTTCCTCTTGTTCTTGTTCTTGTTCTTCCTCTTCTTCTTCTTCTTCTTCTTCTTCTTCTTCTTCTCTCTCTCCTTCTCCTTCTCCTCCTTCTTCTTCTTATTCTTCGTATTCTTCTTTTTTCTTCGTCTGCATCTTCTTCTTCTTTTTTTCCTTCTTCTTGTTCTTCTTCTTCGTCTTCATCTTCGTTTTCTTTTTTAAATATATATATTATCGTACTAAACCTGATTCATTGGATAGAATTAAAATAGTAAATCAAATTTTTAAATCAGTAATAAGCAAACACGATATATAATATATACTTTTTTCAACTCAGGAACGCCAGGCAAATTTTAGGCATTCGAATTCCAAATATTTGTGTTTGTTTCTCCTGAAGGCTCATACTTCCGAACTTCCCAGACCGGGGGAGGGACTACTCCTAAAATGTAACAGCTATAGGGTTCATAAATCCGAACATTAGGCATTTTAGGCACTTAAAATGCTGAAAGACCAAACTAACATTCTGTCCCCTATGCCCATGTCCCCTTTGAGAACAACGTTGCATACATGATGTATAATACACAATTCCAAGAAAGTTACCCCCCTTCCCTTCCAGGTGATGTTTTAATATTATTACTATTATTTTATCTTTCATTCTATTTTTCACTCGTGTAATATTTGTCAGTAGATTTCTTTGTCAAAGAAGGAAGGAAAGCTTTATACCTTTATTTGTCTGGACAAAATATTTGAACAATGCGCTAATTTTATGGGCCGTTTATACATCTATTAAAGGTACTATGTCCCATTTGCAGGCCAAAAAATGAAAAAGTTAAATTCCAACTGCATTTGAAAGATAATACAAATTTAGAACTTCCCTAAAAAAGGTGGGGCTTGAAAATGTCTTCAAGTGGGGAAAAAACGACTATTAGTTGTCAAATCGACTTTAGGGCTATAGAGCCCAAAAGTAATAGTCTTGATTTTCAGACAATTGTACCGAATGGTCATACGTTTTATGTTGCGCAAAGATTCAATCAGTTTAATCTTGGCCATCACAAGAAGTGGGTTATTGATGTAGACAAATGCTCATGTACCCTTTACAACTCTTTTCATGTATGTTATTACCAAAGAAGAAAAAAAGGCCGGTCAGTCACTCAATAGTGTCTGGCAGTGAAGTCTAGCAAGTAAACGGGTTTCCTTGCATAATTTGAATATGAGGACACTGCTAACGTTTAAATTTCACAGATAGGACATACATGACATATTCATAATTCCTGCAAAGTTCTACAGAATTTGAGGTTGGCTGCAAAAGGGACATATACATGTACCTTTAAGTTCACCCTGTCAATAATGTTTAATTTGGTTCTAAAATACATATGTCTGAAAAGCAGATAGTATCAGCAATGTGCCCTGACTGACGTGAACCTTCACTAAATAAATGACAAAAGTTCATGTACAAGGTGAAGTAATTAAACTCAATGGTGGAGTAGCGGGGAAAGAGGGGGAGAGGAATTATGGGGATCGGTACCCCATTCTCTCCTATAGTCAGAGATTTTTAGGAGCTCTATAGGCACCAATGTCTGCTCTTTTCAGACTGATCACGTTTTACTTTCTTTCTCCGATTGCTTTATCTTTATAAAAATAATAGAAAATCGTCATAAAAATCTAGGCCTACTTCATACGACGTCAAAATAAGATACTAGGGCATTATGTTACTCAGGTTTGATGTAGAACTTTAACCCCCTCCTCCAATACATACATACTCATGTTGGCACGTGACACCAGGAATGGTGATACAAAGTAGGAGAGGGAGGGGGGGGGGGGATATACCTTGGCATGAGAACCACGGGTAGGCCTATAATGTATTTATAATACGGATATCGTATTTTTTAAATCATTTATCTAAGCAATAATACAAATACTTGCAATATCAAACGTCAACAATGTTATGACAATTATGTTCATTTCTATTTTTTATATTCGTTTATTGTCTTAATGACTCTTTAAAAGCACATGTATGCAATTTATAATTTATATTTTTTGATGTACATGCACTTTAACAACTTCCTCTTTTACTTCTTTTCTTCATGTTTCTCTCCGTTGTTCTGACTTCATGTTATCTTCTTTTTTATTATTTGTTTGATGCCCAAGCAATCTTAGATATCAACTATATATATTTCAATATTTAAAAAATAAATTGTAACTGTATTTTATGTTTGAAATATGCAATGAGTCTTTTAACTGTACACATAATTCATCATGACCAATTCAGCCATTGGACTGCGACACATGTTTTTAATAAACCTTGGATTGAATCGAATTGAATTAAATAATTATTTGAATGATTATGGTATTGCTTTTGACGATTTCGATCTGCATTAATCCATAATGTTTAACATCCTACTTCACAGATTAATTGACGGCCGGCTAACACAACTATGGAGAGCCCTCCAACCTATCAACAACCCATGGGCGAAAGGCCTACTTATGTATCTCTGCTAGATGAAGGGACTGCGAGCTACGATCAAACGACGTCATCATCAAACACGACGTGGCATGACGTCACAGATCATCAACCGTCGATCGCCTGGTTGATCACCGTACCTCTTGTCGTGGGGAGTATAACGATCGTCACCGTTATCGGCAACGCGTTGGTGATGGTGGCTTACAACAAGGACAAGCGCATCCACGGTCGCGTCGCCAGCTTGCTCATCTTAAATCTCGCCATTTCTGATTTCATCATCGGTTTGGTCGTGCTCAGCATCAATCTGGCCTGGATTACGTGGAACGAGTGGCTAGGTGGGGAGTTCTGGCTTCTTGGGGAGGTCTTCTGTAAACTATGGCTCGTGATCGACAACACAGCCAGCATGTTGTCTGTCTTCACCATTATCCTCATCAGCCTGGATCGATACTGGCTGCTCACCAAAAAAATGCACTATCAGAGCTTCCAAACACGAAAACGTGTCTTGGTGACGATCTCCCTACTGTGGTTGTCAACTGCTTCTGTTTATACTCTTATTGCAGTGGGTTGGCCGTACTTTACCGGTGAACGTAGTGTTGATTATGGTCATGAATGTGAGCTCGATATGGCGTATAATGTGTATGCTACCATCGTCGCGTTGGTTTGTGAGTTCCTCATACCGCTCACGGTCATCATCGCTCTCAACAGCGCCGTGTACGTCAAAATTAGGAACCGCGCCAAGGGTCTCAAAGAAATGGGGCCAAGAAAAGTTTGTCGATCCGAACGAGTAGAACTTAAAGCAGTTTCGATGGAATCCAACCGCACATCGCCTCCTGTTTTATCCGAGGTTTCTTTGTCCGATGTCAATGTAATTTTCCCACCCCCTCCTCATCTCTATGAGCAGGCCGAACCAGTCCTCGAATCATCTTGTGTCAACTGTATCAACAACGTCGACGACCACCAGACGATCGCGATGCATCTTGACAACGAAACTGGGCGAAAAACTACGAACGCTACTGCAGAAGCGCACAAAAGCAAGCGGGAGTATGCGCGTCATTTGCGCGCGGCAATAGTTTTGGCTGTTCTAGTGACAGTGTTCATAGCGTGCTGGCTCCCGTATCAAATTGTAAACGTCATCAATGCAATATGTGACGAGTGTGTATCAGATCTTGTCTGGGAAATCGTTAATAATATCCTCTGGTGTAATTCCTTCGTTAACCCTTTCTTGTATGCCGCAACTAACGTTCACTTCAGGAGGAATTTTATCATTTTGCTTGGACTCCACAGGTTTCGATGTTTCAGGAGCACGATGCATGCGGCAGCTCGACCCAGCTCAACAGCTGATCGAATCAGACCCAGATTTCGTCGTCATCAGCAACAATAGTTCAATCAGCTCCTCGTAGATATATATTCCTGATTTGAAATGACGATAATATGTGATATTAAAGATACTAAGTCCCTTTTGTCCAATCTGTGAAATTTAAACATTAGCAGTGTCCTGGTATTCAAATTATGCAATGAAGGAAACCTATTTACTTTCTAGACTTCCCTGTTGAACACTATATTGAGTTACTTGGTAAATATTCACATGAGCTGTAACAGGAAAATGAGCATTTGCCTACATCAATAACCCACTATACTTGTAATGGCCCAAAGTAAACTGATTGAATCTTCGTGCAGCACAAAATGTACGACCATACGGTACAAGGGTCTGACAATCAGATTATTATTTAGGTAATTGCAATCAATTATGTCGATTCGACAACTGATGGTCGAAATTTTCCCACAAAAAGCCATTTTCAAACCCTTTCGTTTTGAGGGAAGTTCTAAATAAGTATTGTCCTTCAAATGCCGTTGGATTTTAACTTTTTCTTTTTCTGTAAAACCTGCAAATGGGGTATGGTACCTTTAAAGGTTCCATGTCCCATTTACAGGCCCCAACAATGAAAGATCAAAGGTTAACATCAAAAGCATAACGTTTATACAGAACACTTAAAATAAAATTCCATAGTACATTCAGAAAGATATAACACAGCAATAATAGACGTCTCACAAACGAATACTCGTTTGCAAAATAATCATATATCATTAACCTAGTTCAACTGTATTGCCAATAGGAAAACATTGATTAATTCTCAATTATGTGAATAAATCATGACAATATTACAGATAATACACGTAATGTATTATGCTCGAATTATCTAGCTTATTCCATTCAACTATATACAATTGGGCAACACTAATAACAGTCAGTGTGAAATCTTGGCACACGTAAATATCCACAGTCTTTTAGCCTTGTATGATGTTCATAAACATTATGATTAATTATTAAGCCTACCTGAAGGTAAGAAGGTGCTAAGTTTTGAACGCATTTATATAACATTATAACGCGACTTAACTCAAACCGTTTGTCTTATGTTATCCCGTTAAGACTTGTGAACAAATCAGCCGACAGTGTGTCATATTAATTTTATGTATTGTTCAATATTATTCTTGCGGCCCTCTTCTGATTTTTTTGCAGCTTCGTTGTAAGGAAATGAAATCTGTTCGACCATACAACAGCGTATAGTAATCAAATCGTGGCAACACTAGTCTGTTATAAAGTAACTTTAAAGATTGTTTAGGCAAAAAACTCTTTGCTCACTTTATTATGCCAATGCATTGTGTCGATGTCACGTTTTTCCAATTTTTCACCGATTTTGAATGTAATTATTTCCTATTTCAATGTCATGCAGCTCTTGATGTCTTTATATACATGATTTTGATTGGACGAAATGAAATTGAACTGAATTGAATTGAGTCACGTTCCGTCATAAGCTTAACAATTAAATCTCGTTAGATATCCATGGACATGCATTTTTCTTATCCGCTGTTTACATACTGGTATGTGCTTGTTGATTATATTAATGAATAGAGTCAGCCACATATACCAAGCAACATCAACATTATCTATATCTTTTATATTAAAGGAGTACTTCTCCATTCACTGTAAAATTTCTCCTCGTCGAGATTTTTAAACGAGCGAAATTCTGCATATTCAGTTTTTGTATTGATTTTTGCACTGAAATCGCCCATCGTATAGACCAAATAATGATCTTTTATGCTAGTTTCAAACATTACCCACTCATTGTAAAGTTCTTTATCTGATAATATCAAATCAATTAAAGTAGAAGAGGTATTTGTACCTCTTGTGGCAGTATCATTAGCTGACTTAGCCCGGGCGTACATATTTGTATAAAACATTATCTTTGCAGCATTCACAATATGTTGGTGTGGTAAACAATCACAATTGAAATCACGTAATATAATACAGCTCATAGCTTCCGAAAGAGCAGAGTCCAAAAGTTCCGACTAATTCTTTAAAGAAATCAACGTGAGAATTTGGAGGCCTGTAAAACTGCCCAACCAGGATGGGAGACTTAATATTTGAATGATGCAATTCAAACCAAAGGCATTCTAAAGTAGATGAAAAGAAGTCATCCCTTCTTTTATAATTGAACCTCTTAGATATACTCTGTTGGTCATAATGGTGGAATAATTATTTTTACCCCAATTTATTGATTGATTTGGACAATGATTTATTCCTAATAGATCTAGATAATAGTATGCATTCTCAGATTTTGTTGAATGACAATTAGGGAGTGTTTGTTTTGCGTGACTGCTAAAGCATGTGTGTGCTACAACTAGGGGACCTACGTCACTAAGTCATAACTGACAGTAATGGGGATTAATACATCATAAAAGGGCACTAATATAGCACATTGACACGGTTTTGATCCTGGGGGCTCACAGTAACGAGGCCATTGCTTAGCCAATGAATCATGACTGTACGCAGCGGGCGCTAGGGTACGTCGACGCCCCCACAAAAACCAAAAAACAAAGAAAATGCAATAATTTTCCAATAATTCATTGCATTTTGCCCCAACCCCCAACCTTAAAAAATCCTCTATGTGGGCATGCCTTGAACCATAATGCATGGCCCTACAGAGGAATTTTTCCTGTTGGGGACTGGGGGGAAAATGCAATGAATTATTGAAAATTATTGCATTTTCTTTTTTTTTTTTTTTTTTTTTTGTGGGGGCGTCGACGTATCCTAGCGCCCGCTGCGTACAGTCATGATTCATTGGTTTAGCAATGGCCTCGTTACTGTGAGCCCCCAGGATCAAAACCGTGTCGATGTGCTATATTAGTGCCCTTTTATAAGGCATTAATCCCCAATACTGTCAGTTATGACTTAAGGACGTATAGGTCCCTTAGTTGATTAGCATAGTAGCACATACATGCTTTAGCAGTCACGCAAAACAAACACTCCCCAATTGTTATTCAATAAAGTCTGAGAATGTATACTATTATCTAGATTCAATAGGAATAAATCATTGTCAAAATCATTCAATAAATTAGGGTAAAATATTTATTCCACCATTATGACCAACAGTGTATATACAGCCACACCACCACCATGTCTTGTACGGTCTCTACGTAATAAAATATAATCATCTATAATTATGTACAATTCAGAATCATCAATCTTAGCAACTAAGCTATGAATATTCAAATGAGCAAATTTTAAACCCCCGTTTCTATACGGAGGAACTGAGCCACCTTCTAAGTATGTATGTTATTACCAAGGGCGTATCGAGTGAGGGGGGGGGGGGGGGGGTTTTGAGCCAAAACAAAAAAACAAGAATACTTGCCGGGGGGGGGAGGTATACGTTAAATGTTATTTTTGCATATTTCCTATTTAATCACGTTGATATTTTCAAACCTTTAACGCAATTTGATTACTGTTTTTGTCATTATTCTTTTTCTTGCCACAACTGGCACTGTACAAAGCACTAGTAATATAAGCTGTCATTTGTATACCAGATCATGACAAATCATGTCTGCGGACGTTGTTTGCTTTAGCCGGCATGGCAGGGAGAATCAAAAGCTCTACTCTTCTATTTGAAGCTTTGTTCAGTATAGTTGTTGATTTATTGCGGTGCATTAATTATATTACTCATTAAAAGACAGATATATGTTTCAGTTCATGTTGTAGTGTCGTTCATGATTTATGGTGCATCGTTTATATCTGTGAGTGTGTCCGATATCCTCGTAAAAAGCTGTAAATATGAGTTCAAGATCTATCAAAATGATTGTACTCTTCATAGAGAAAAGGTAAAGAAACAATTTATAGAACCAGCGCTTAAAGGGGAAGTCCGCCTTGGTAATATGTTTTTTTAATATAAGGAGAAAAATTGAAAGAACTGATCAGTGAAGGTTGGTGAAAAATCGGATTAAAGCTTATCTGCCGTAGTTTATAGAAGGGATTAGACTGCCCTGCAAGGTCACTGGACAGGACATCTCATCAACTCAGCTCTCAGTTAACATAAGAAAAGAGGATCATGGGGGACCAATGGTCACCGATTAGTCATTGTTTGTTATATAGAGGGCGCAAGTAGCTACAAGTAGTGCAGTGGGCCTTTAAAAAAAAAGTTATTGATTTTTTTAAATCCATACAAATTGGCAACGCGGTCTCTGAATATGATGTGCACCCTCTCACATTTGATCATTATTTTGTCATTAAATTCCATTTGATTCTTCATGCCTATCTCGATCATATATGACGGATAACCTGTTCTTTCATTCACACCAATGTAAGTTTACTATTCCATTAACATTCAGAAGAAATGGAGATTTTTGGTGATTCTGTCATTCAGATCAGTGGTGAATTGTGAAGGGATGACATTACAATCGTTTGACCTCATTGCCAATTTTTCAGAAAGATTTCATGATGTTAATGATTTTGAAAGGTTCATAACTTTCTTGTTTGTTATCCGATTTTATTTCTTCAAACTTTCACTGAATTGTTTCTCAAATTGTTCTGCTTCTATATTAAAACCTTTTTTTATATCGGGGTAGACTTTCCCTTTTAAACAAAATGAAGGATAATTATGTATTTTCCTCCATTAGCTTAATTTGCTTATAGTTATAGTTCGTTTACTTTTTTTGAAAAGTGGGTATTAGGGTTCGGTCGAGAGAGTTTATTAACATTTTCAGATGAGAGACCATCAACTACATACATTTCTTTATTTAAAAAAAAAAAAAAAAAAGTATTCAAAATAATACTAAAAGATAGTAAAAACAAAATGTTGATACATGTAATAGATATATTTGTTTTGTTCCTGCCCAGGTTAGTAACATGGTGTTTTGTACAAGCCTAGTTTTATGCATTTAACATACATTTTCTATTCTCACGCGAGCTAAAAGCGACACTGAAGTGATGACATTTCTGCCCTGGCTTACCGTTTCAAGGAGATTCGATCAAAGAGTGCTATGTCCTTCGAAGGGACGTACGTTTATTGCACAGCGCCATCTCATGGTCAACTTGCCAACTTCGCAGACAGCATTTTGTTTTCTTCTTCTTTCACCATGCTCTCACCCACTGGCGAACTGATGGAAGGGTGGGGGTGCAGTTACCCCCCCCCCCCCCCCCCCCCCAAAAAAAAAAAAAAAAAAAAAAAAAACTGTAAACGTGTTTGTTTTTTTCTAATTCGATACCAGTGATTAACAAAATGTTGATGAAATGACATGATTTTCCAAGATTTTTTTTCTCACTTTTTGGGTAAATTGTTCTTTTTTATGCGTTTGTTTGAAAATCCATTAAAAGGCAAACGATATTTATTTAGAAGCCTAAGAGTCAGAGCCCGCGAAACGGCGGAGCTCCGTGGGGCTCAAGCCCACACCCACCCCTTTGAAAAATAAGGTTAAAGAGAAATATAAAGAAAGTAAGAATAGTGATCTGCCAGTGTCATAAAATGAGGTATCAAAATTTGCTTATACAACCATAATTAAATGTCTACAAAACCTAAGCTTGCGGGGCCCCGCCCTCTGGACCTCACGCTATTTAGTAACCAGCCAGTGTCACAAATAAACTATCAAAATATGCTCATCTGACCATAATTAATGCCTTAAACCCATGCCTTCCAGGGGCTCTACCCCCTGGACCCCAAAGTGGGCCCCTGAATGTTCCTCAGACCATAAAGCCCCTGTGCCTCACGCCAAGTTACGCTCCACTCCCTTCACTTTACCTGATCGTAAATAGTATTCCCCCCCCCCGCCCACTTTTAAAAACTTTCAGCGTGGCCTGCATATGTAAGAGTATGGTGGCAATGCAAAAAAAATCTCCCCCCCCCCCCCCTTATGCTCATTACGCCACTGCTCTGACCCTATGTCTCTAATTGTATACCTCTTCCCTTATCTGTCTTGGCATCACCACCTCTTTCCTTTTCCCTCCTCTCTCTGTACCGTCTTTAATTCTGCCGTTCTTCTCCCCCTTCCCCTCTCTCCATCTGTGCCCTCTCTCGTTCTTCTCCCCCCCCCCAATTCTCTCTCTTTCTACCCCCCTTGCCATCGCTCTCAAATTGATACCCCTCTCCTCTTTCTTCTCTTCCGCCCCCTCTCTTTCTCTCAGACATACATACGCATGTACATTGTACCTACCCATAGACAGGTACAAAACCACCCAAATCAAGCACATACTAAATCACTCAGTATTTCTTCTATAATCTCAACCGATTCTTTTACTTGGTTTTCTTCTACATAACTCTTCCCCGTTACAACAAGAAAAGAAGAATATACAGAGGTTTTACTATTAGATAAAAGAAATTTCTTTCTTGCAATTTAATTAAAATTATCATGGATCTGTTTCTGGAATCTAGAAACAGCCCCATTCCAGGTTAGTTATAGCTTTCTCATCCAATCACCTTAGCCGCAACTAAAATCATAAAAAATATAATTGTTACATATCGACCATCACAATTCTCTTACTAGTTTTTAAGAAGAAAAAAAAGATAGTTTATCAGACATGCTAAATATGATTAAAAATAGCGCATGACAATAACAAAATTATGACCTTATACGCTGGTATGCAAACCACACGAGTATGATATAAATTGTTAAAAAAGTAGCATGTCTATCGATGCGCATGTTACTCAGGAATCATGATTGGTCTCTCCCATCATCTTGGTGTACATGTCCTATTTGATGATCATTGATATCTGAAAGTGGTGTGACCAAAGGACCATGTCTGGTCCCTCATTTATTCTTTCGTGGGTGCATCTTGTTGTGCACTGCCTGTTGTATAATCGCTGTGCTTTTATCAACCTCTGAATATGGTGTGACCCAAGGATCATGTCTGGCCACTCATTTATTCATTTGTGGATACTGTATGTTGCTGTGCATTGCCTGTTGTATAATCGCTGTGCTTTTATCGACCTCTGAATATGGTGTGACTCAAGGATCATGTCAGGTCTCTCATTTATTCATTTGTGGATACATGTTGCTGTGCATTGCCTGTTGTATAATCGCTGTGCTTCGTTCAACCTCTGAATATGGTGTGACCCACGGATCAGGTCTTGTCCCTTGTTTATTTATTCACAGTCACATTTTGTCATGTTGTCTGCCTTGGGTGATTACTGTTCTTGTATTGATCTCCGGAAGTGGTGTGACCCAAGGCTCATGTCAGGTCCCTCGTTTATTTATTCTGTCACATCTTGTTGTGTTGCCTGTCCTGGGTGAATACTGTTCTTTGATTGATCTATGTCTGGTCCTTTGCTTCATCATTCATGGTTACGTCTTGTTGTGTTGGCTGTTGTGTTGGCTGTTGAGTTATCATTGCTCTCTTCTTGGGTTGTATGTATGAACCCATACCCGCTGCGGCTTCAGCTTCTTTCTGTGTGTATGGTTCCATCTCTAGGGCCTTCAATCTGGGTTCGGAGGGAAAATGAAAAAGCGACAGAAAATCAAAAGATGCATACATATAGACATTCATTAAAACTTATCTGTAATAGTGTACAGGAGGGATTAGACCAAACTGCAAGGTGGTTATCTCATCAAATCAGCTCTCACTTAACATAAGAAAAAGAGGATCATGGGGGACCAATGGTCACTGATTAGGTATCGTTTGTTATATAGAGGGCGCAAGTACCTATAAGTAGTGCAGGGGGACTTCAAATAATCAAAAGTAAATTCTATTGACAGACACCCGGGGGGGGGGGGGGGTTCACAAATAATAAGGGAATAGGAAATAAGAATGATTTGAATTGACTTTCCATACCTCTTAAAATAAATTTTACAAAAAAAAATTCAAAGATGCTTACAGCTTTCCATGATTGATAAATCCAGTTTAGAGATAAGTTCAACTTAGGATCTTTGTGAAACAGCCCCCAGGTGTCCGAGGAAAACAAACCTTTACAGATAGGGGAACTTTCTATACAGGTGGTTCCTAGTTTCACTGTAGATACATGTACATGTACATGTACTATAATGTACACATATACAGGTACATGTACGTAGTTTGAAACAATTGTACTCTAATGGCAAGAGGCATGCGTCAGTCAGTTTACAGGTCATACTCAAATTCATCACTCAAATTCTGTCATATACAAATCTTGCAGTAAAATGCCCGATGTGAAATCTGAGCAAAAGAAAATGTAGGCGACACAGAGTCTCTGACACATTTCTGAGAACTAGACTTGACTTCTTGCAAAAACATCTGATAATCTGCATCTTTGATTCTTGATATGTCCTTAGACAAGGGGCAGCACCTTGTATCCTTCGGAAACTGCACTATCAAAACAGAATTATTTTTCACTATTATTACTACATCATGTATCTTCATGAACACCACTTGATTTTTTAAAGAAAAACAAGAAGACAAAGACAAAAAAAAAAAAGATTCTCTTCCTTCTAGGCTAGGAATATTGTGTCATTTTTTAGGTAAACGTCAAACAAATTGCAATAGAATTTTTTTCACCGGAATGCATTTCAGTAAGGTCCCCAAAATGACATACTAAAAGTCCAAACAAATCCAAGTAGTGGAAGTGTGCCTAATTTGCATAAATCCAAAATGGCCGCTTTTTCGAAGATTTTCACCGATATCGAGTTGCATTTCTTATCATAGGTAATTGTTTTGGCACTTTAAAGCACACATTTCACATTTATATGAATGTAATATGGTGTATATATCATATACAGAAGTACATCTTGTTTAATTGTGCATCGCAGCATTCATAAATCCAAAATGGCCGCCAATATACTAAGATTTACACATAGGTTTTGTCATATGTTTCAACTTGTAGAGCTGTTGAGGCACTAATAGAGTTGGAAAAGTAATCTGCTGTACATTTGTAATCAACTAAAATACCCATATGCTACATGTACATCACACACCTCAAACAAACCCCTTCGCACACTCACACCCACACCCACACCCACACAGTCTAACATGTAATTTATGTTCAGTTTATCCCCTTTGCAGATTATATTATTTCATTATGCATGCACTAGACTATAACTAGACTGTATTAAATAAAAACAAAAATAAAATATTCAGAAAACTAGCCCTTATGAGTATCCGACAAACACAAGAGCTGTTGGTAGGGCTACATGTACATGTATGTATAGGGGAGAGGCTTTACCTAGCCGCATGGTCGTTGGATTGGTTAGAAGTTGTTCACAGTGCAACAGTTTACTTTGGAGAGGTGAGAAACTTTCTCGATAGCTACAAAGGCAAGCCTACACACGTGCCTACAGCAATATGACGGGGGCTGTAGTTGCTGTAGCAGGGATTGACATGGACATAAACCATTTCAGAGGAACACATTATGAGTCTGATAAACGGTAAATTTAGCTATTTTATTAGATTTAGGCCAGCTATAGCCGTAGAAGATGTAAGGACTAAGGATTGCTCCAATGCTAGCGCTGGCCGGCCGGCTAGCGATGGCGCTAGCTTCATGGCCTTATTAGTCTTAGCGGCGGCATTGGATAGCCCTGTTGGGCCCTTCAAATGTGTTTGACAGAAAAGTATGGTGGATTTGAGATCTAGATCAGAGGGTCTTGACTAGGCTGCCTTACTAATATTTCAGTGTCAGTTGGTCAAGCCCCAAAACAATTATGTGAGCATCGTTCCTCTCCCATACACTCTCCCATACGTTTTGTGTATAATTTTAAGAATATTATTATTCTAGTCAAATGTCAGAAAGAATTTAGTGTCACTGAATTGCTCTTGTGATTTTTTTAGTTTCTGCATAAATGACCAATATATTGTGTTACTATCTGTTTCAATTGTATGCAGGTCCCAACTGTAGAATAGACATGTTACATCTATATAGAATAGAAACCCTCATTTCAACTTGGGACATCCTTCAAATAGAAATGCAGGATAGGAGTCACCCTTCAACTGTAGAAGTCAAGCTTCCACCAGAGCAGTATTAGATACCGTTCAACTAGATAGAATGGACATTATTACTCCAAATGAATAAAGGACAATATACACCATCTAACTGTAGAATAGATACCTGCCAAGTTTAGAATAGGCACACTCCTCCAGAGCCCCGTTCAACAATGGAGTATAGACTTTTTCCAAGTGTACAGTATTCACAGCTGAAGTTTTATTGATCTTAACTGTATATTAGATGTCATATCATTTGCCTTATATTAAGCATTTACACCATGGAGTGCTGTTGTTTTTGCAATAAATCATTGAGTGATGGAGGGCCTACAGTTGAGCTAGGAGCTAAAGGCAGTGATGGAGTGAATCGTGCAAGCAAACAACGTGAAAGCAATATAAATGTACATCCTGGACAAGTTGTACATGTGAAATGCCGTCGAAACTACTGTGAACCAAATAGAATCGCAAAGGAGGTAGCATCAAAACATGTTAAAGTTGAAGAAGAACGTATAGGACTTCGTTCACTCCAACCACCCTTCGATTTCAGAAAGCACTGTATATTCTGTGGACAACCTGCTAAGTATGATGGGAAAAGGCGAGGATTTGACGTTTTCCCTGTCAGAACCAAAGAATTCCAGGACTCTGTTACACAGATATGCATACAAAGAAATGATACTTGGTCCCAAATTGTGTCTGGAAGACTTGCATCTATCAATGATCTTCCCGCAGCTGATGCTATATACCATAAACAATGCATGGTGAACTTTAAAACTGACAAACAAATACCAAAGGTATACTCTGTGAGCACAAGCACTTCCAAAAAGGCTAAAACTGGCCGACCTAAAGAGGAGGTGAAATTGACTGCATTCTTAAAAGTAGTTGAGTTCCTGGAGGAAAATGATGAGGAACAAACAACAGTAGTTGATCTCGTTACTAAGATGCAACAGTATTTACTGGATACAGATCACGAGGCCTACAGTGTGGTATACATGAAAAACAAAATACAGGGGCACTTTGGTGAGAGAATCGTTATAACTGAACTGAACGGAAAGCATGATGTAGTTACATTTTGTAGCACAGTTAGTGCTATTCTGTATGAATTCCACAAGCAGCCAAAGGACAACACACCAGAGCAGGAGAAAATGAGGATTATAAAGACTGCTGCCTCGCTCATAAAGAATGACGTCAAGTTAAAGAAAATTGCAAGTGACGTTTACCCAACTCCTGCTGAAATGTCGTCTACCACTGCTGCACTTGCATTTCTCCCTGATTCCCTGCAATTGCTATTAAGGAACATGTTTGTTGGCAAAAAGGTAGATGTGAAACTGGCGTCTATTGGGCAAGCCATAATGCACGCAATACGGCCAAGGGTTCTCCTTGCTCCTCTCCAGCTTGGACTTGGAATACAAATGCATCATCAATTCTCGTCTCGCTTTCTGATCGACACACTGCATGCGCAATGCTTCTCCTGCTCTTATCAAGAGGTTAAGAAATATGAAAGAAGTGCAGCAGTTTCTCAAGGAACTGAACTACCAGGCTATGAACCAGGAGAGTGCATTCAGTATATTGCAGACAATGTCGACCATAATATCGACACTCTTGATGGATCAGGTACTTTCCACGGAATGGGCATCATGGCTACCAAAACCCCAGGGACAAAGTGCTGTAAGCCTGTACCTAGAGAAACGGTAACCGCTGAGGACATCGCTGCTGTTGGACGCATCAACATTGAATATTTCAAAGCATCTACAACTGTACAACCTCTGGTCTACCAGCCGATTGTGAATTGGGGAACAGAAGATCCAACATCAAACCTTGATGTGTTGTGGAAGACATCTTTACTCCTGCGGTCCCCAAGGCCTTCTTGGTCCGGAACGATGCAGATGGTAAACAAGGGCAACTACCCTGGACAGTCATCTGTTATGTTTCTCCCCATGATTGACATGAATCCTAGTGATCCATCTTGTGTCTACTCCACTCTGCGTTTTGTCTGTGCCCATGCTAAACAGTATAATACTACACCTGTTCTGACTTTTGATCAGTCGCTTTGGTGGAAGGCACTCACAATAATCAGGAGCCAGCCAAGTGACAGTGACTTGAAGCAGATCGTTCTGAGACTTGGAGGATTGCACACTGAAATGAGCTTCCTGGGAAGTATAGGGCATTTGATGACCTTCTTGAAGTAGTGTATGCCAGCAACTCGGTGAGCCATATGCTGGGTGGAAAAGCAATTTCTAGAGCTGTGCGGGGCCATTTCCTCGTTGATGCTGCGCTAAATACCATGCTGATAGCAGACTTGTATAACGTACAACTGCCAACTAACGAGGAGAAACCTCCGGAAGTTCCTAGTGAGCAGGATCAACACCCAGGTGTTCCATGTGGAGTAGCTAACTTCGGGGAGCAGCCCACTGGAGTTCCCTCTGGAACAACTACCAACGACCAGCAACTTCCTGATCTTCATTGTGATGTAGCAATTGAAGAAGAGCAGATTCCTGAAACCAATTGTGATGCAGCACATGTAGAACAGCAACCTTCAGAAGAGGTGCATGGAGTAGCACGTGGGGGAGACCATTCTTCTGAAGTTCAGTTTCCTTGTGGCACAGACGTAAATGAACCTGCAACAGATACCATGAAGGAACAAGATATCAAAGAAACAGATTTGGGAGAAGCACAAAAACTGTATGATAGACTCTTGTCTGCCACAGCATTGGTGGGTGAAATTTGTTCCTCTGAAGTCATTGACCAAATTCTTGGGCAAATAAAGGCCAAGAAGGAGACCTTGACCACGCGAACAGCAGTTCTCTGGTTGCAGTATATGGACATGATAGACATTTTGCGCAAGTTTATCAAAGCTGAGAGAACAGGAAACTGGGAGCTTCATCTGCAGGCTATCCATGACATGCTACCATATTTTGCCGCTTCTGGACACATCCTGTATGCTAAATCTGCCTATGTCTACTTGCAAATTATGCGTGAACTACCACACACACACCCTGAAGTCTACATGAGATTCCGAGAAGGGTATCACGTAGTAAGGAGAAGTGATCGCTACTGGGCAGGACTGTCTACCGATCTCATCATAGAACAGGTGTTAATGAGAAGTTTAAAGACAAGTGGTGGTCTTACAAGGGGCAGTGGTATGTCCGAAATCCAACGTACAGTTTGGCTTCTGTCAATGCCAATACGTGCAGAAGTAAACGCCGCAATGCAAGATCTTACTAATGCTTACCTCTTCACAAGTGAGCAACACAAAGATGTATCAAGTGCCAGACAGAGTAGGGATGTTAGCGACACGCTGGAAATACTGAACTACCTCAGCCAACGTAATCCATTCAGTCCAGACACTACTCTGCACAGTATAGCGAATGGAATGACTGCAGATGAAACTGTAAATGTAGACCAATCCAAAGACGTCGGTAACAAGATACTGAACTCCATGGCTGGAAAGAAAGTGGATGAACATTCATTCAAAAGAAGTGATCAAGCAGTGACATTAGGTGCAAGGACTGCTGTAAAGATCGGCGATGAATCTGTTCATGTAGACCCACAGCTCCTTTTCCAGAGACTGGTCATTGTCAGTAGGGAACGTGAAGATACTTTAGCATCAGTTTTCAGCTACGAGTTATGCAGTCACCCCCCTGCTCTGTTTGAATCATCATGTCTCCCCCTACAGGCCGACAAACCAGTCCTAGCAGATGCACTTTGGAAGGTGTTTGAACATGAGCTGACACGAGAGCAGACACTACCCAGTGGTGATGTTCATTATGTTTTGGATGGTGGTGCACTACTTCACCGTTTTCCTTGGCCACGTGAGAGCACTTTCAACAACATATGCCAGCTATATGTCAATTATGTCAGCAGCAAATATGGAAGGCCAACGGTTGTTTTTGATGGCTATCAAGGCGGTCCGTCAACCAAGGACGCAACACATCTTAGACGATCAGGAGGTTGTCAAGGCCTGACTGTCAACTTTGCAGAGGACATGGTAATCAAATCCAAGAAAGACGAATTTCTTGCAAATGAAGTTAACAAGCAACGCTTCATAAACCTACTCAGTTCCAAGCTCGAAACGCATGGTTGCACTGTATCTCATGCAAGAGGAGATGCAGATCTCTTAATTGTTACTACAGCGGTAGAAGCAGCTCAGTTTAAAGACACAGTTCTTGTCGGGGATGATACAGACCTTCTCATCTTGCTGATCTACCACGCTGATCTGAATGCAAAGGACGTCTTCTTTGCACCTGAGCCCAAGGCAAACTCCAAGAAGAATCGAACATGGAATATCAAAAAGCTGAAGGAAACTCTAGGAAGTAGTGTGTGTGGCAACATTCTTTTTGTCCATGCGCTTCTGGGCTGCGACACAACGTCTCGCATATTTGGACTAGGGAAAGGCGTAGCACTGAAGAAAATCATGAAGAATGACGACTTCTGTGAGCTTGCCAAGGCATTTAGTCAGCCAGCATCAGACCTGAAGGAGACCATTATTACAGCCGGAGAGAAGGCACTTGTATGCCTGTATGGTGGTGACTCAACAGAAGATCTAGATTCTTTGAGGTACAGAAGATATTGCGTAAAGGTATCGTCAATGTCGTCTGCCTTAGAAGCAAAGACTTTGCCCCCAACTTCAGCAGCAGCAAAGTTCCATAGTCTGCGTGTGTACTATCAGATACTAGAATGGAAAGGAATGGCAGACAAACTGACACCGGTAGACTGGGGTTGGCAGGTCACGGATGGGAAGTATCTTCCAATACAAACTGATAAACCACCAGCACCCGCATCACTCCTTAAAGTCATCAGATGTGGATGCAAGAAAGACTGTGCAACCAAGAAATGCACGTGCCGGAAGTATGGCCTCCAATGTTCAACAGCCTGCACTGATTGTCGTGGCACTAGTTGCACCAACTCACCACCACCAGACCTAGAACTTGATGATACTACTGACCAGCGTGCCACATAAATGTATGTTTGTTGGAGACTTCCAATAAGAACTGAACTCAGATTTGTGAACCAATGTAGACATATGTTATAGCTACTCTGGAATGCATTGTAAGGTGAGAAACAAAACTAAACTGAATATGTATGTGTTTATGCAAACTAAAGAACCTAATTATGATATGTTTGAAATTTAAAAATATTTTTACAACATGAACAAGTGTTGTCGAAATTATTCTGATATTACATAGGACAAGAATTATAATTATAATCAATTCTCTAAAAAAATATAAAAAATGCCTGATTTGGCAGCCATTTTGAATTTATGCAAATTAGGACACTCAATTAGGCACCTGAAACTTTGCGCGAACATAAGCATTCTTGAAAATATCTTTTTAGACATTCAAAGTACACTAAAAGTATTTTTAAAGGTATGTAATGTGAAAATTTTGACCAAATCTAGGTGAAAACAGTAGAATTGGCGCCATTTTGGATTTATGCAAATTAGACACACTTCCACTACATGGATTTTTTTGGACTTTTAGTATGTCATTTTGGGGACCTTACTGAAATGCATTCCGGTGAAAAAAATTCTATTGCAATTTGTTTGACCTCAAAACACAATATTCCTAGCCTATTCATGCTTACCTCCGCTTGTGTGTTTTTTGGCGAAAGTGGGCCTTCATAGCACCCTCATCAACAAAGTATCTCCTGCAAAATAAAAACAAAATCAACATAATTAGATAGTTCACTAAACTTTATGATGTGTATTGTGAAACACTCCAGATTGATTCATCTTACAACCTTATGTATTACAAAAATATAATTTCTTATAAATCCAATATTGCTATTCAATTCTGACATGATTGACACAATACAGTATAGACCCTTATACATCTTTAAAATTTGAATTATTGATTTGAAATATATTTATATAATATGGACTGGCCTTGAGGGATATACCACATAATATTTCCCAAACTAGACTCATATTGCCCAGAGTCAAAGACGAGGGCAATATGGGTCTTGTGAGGGAAATATATGTGGTATCTCCCGAAAGTTAAGCCAGTCAATATTGTTATTATTATCTAAATCAGACATCTAGAGCAAATACATTCATGACAATCTCATAGAAGTGAACAAACTTTGTCAAACCAGCACTGTGCATCCAGCTGCTTAATTGACAAAATGTTTGATGCACTGCAAACAGTGTACCCAATTTGGTGTGATTATTACGTCACAATCGAGTGCGCGCAAAGTGCTCGTATGCATAATAGATGCGCAATGAAAATGACAAAATACAGCGTGGTGAATATGGTCTTATATTTCATGCTTTTTTAACACATAAAGTCCAATGGCTTTTTCATAAAAGGTAAATATGGTCTCATATTCCCTGATTAGCCCTTTTAGGATTACAAACGAGTGTAATATGATTTTGTAAAACCACTGCTCAGATGTCTGATACGGGTAATAATTGTCTATATTACTGCACTATAATATGATTCAACCAAGTATTTGAGTAATGTTGTACTTCTATTTTGCATAAATGTTAGACTCAAAGCATTCTATTTCTATGTAGACTAAGTCAGTGTGATTTTCATTTTGATTTGTAATGTCATGATTATGTAATTTTTAACAACTTAGACCCTAGATCTATAGACCTAGATCTAAGTAGTTATTGTTTTCTTGAAAATGTGACATACCAGTTTATAGAGATTGGGTATCTTTGACTCTGAGAACAATTAAAATTATTTCTTGGAGAGAGGTTTCCATTAAAGATTAACTTGAGTTCTGGTAATGCGATTGCATTGTGAAAGAAAAGGTGTGGAATGGATCAGAAAAGTTGATCATAGAAAAATCTATAGCATGTAAGTAATGGTGTGTAATGCAAGGTTCTGGAGTCATCAAAATCATCATAAATTTGGCAGAGTCTTGGTAAAGTAACAATAACTTACACAGAAAGATGTATATGGGACAACACACATGGTGTCGGGGATAGTAATACCCTGGGGGCCGTTTCTCGAAACCAACTCCATGACAGTCATATCTTTGTCGGCGACCTACGGAGATGTCATGAAGCGGATAAACCGTTTCACAAAGCCATGACAGACATGATATCGATATATCGCGATACGAGCAGCTCAAGAACATAGTCTTTGTCACTATCCATTTGATTTATCAAGAATAACCCAAAACAAGTTTTGGGGCTAAAATTGTTCAAAAAGAAATATATACATATAAATTCTCCTAAAATAAATAATAAATAGTGTCATTATCATATTTACATCATCAAACGATTTGCATATTTCTGTAAAGATTCTTAAATTGAAGAAAAACCGGTGAGTGTTTTTTTTTGACAGTCGAATCAAAAGTTAGTTGAAGGATACCGTAATGTGATAGTTTATCAATATGTACTTTTTTGTTTATTGTGACGAGGAATTTTAGGCAAAATGTCTTTTCTCAGCCAGTTAATCTAGAGTCTCATAAATACTCGTTATATAATTGATTTGATATTGAAAATATAATTTGGAAGAAGTAATTAGAGAGGGAAGGATAATGCACATAGGCCCCAAAGGTATGACGGTATCCTAAGAAAAGACTATGGATCGACTATGGAAAACGGTGCGTAACATTCTTAGTAGGGTGTCTGAACGATTTTTCAATTTTCAATTTGGGATCGTTTTTCACCATTTTTGTTTGATATTGGAGTAAAAAATGTAATCAGAATAATACCTTTCAAATTTCAAGACTCACCGATGTTTCTATCAAAAGATACAGCCCCTCAAAAACTGTGCAATATTCATAGCATTTTGGTCAGAATGGACAGAAAAGTGGTTCACGCAGAGTTATAATTTCTGCTCAAAAGCTGCACAGCTAATGCACAGCACGATATGCAAAGCGTGGAGCAAGGGTATTTTCAAACTGTTGTAACAAATGATCCCTTGGGACTAGAGAAAAAATAAGTGCATGGATATATTCTTTACAGCTGGCCCAACTTATCCCTCGGGGGGGGGGGGGGGGGGGGGGGCAGTTCGTGAAATTGGTAAATCTCCGAGTTACCATGGAAACAATGTTTAAATCGCTGTTTTGAGCAAGATATATTTAGAATTCCGGGGGTGGCCCCCTATGGGAAATATGGAGAAAAACCTGCTCTTTCATATGACACCACATTTATTGAGTTTCACCTTCAGGATCATTTGTTATAAAGGTTTGAATTTCAAATTTTTCATAAAATCATTGACCAATTTTGCTTGGTCGCGCAATGCATGTAGACCACATAGGGATGTGTGCAATCTCTATGGGAAAGATTTTAGCACACAACATCGGGTGCGCGATCAGACACCCTATTCTTACCTCTCTTATTTATAGTTAGGTATAGTTTAATGATTTGTGATTTAATGTTTATAATTATATTCAGCTTTTTAAAGTTTCTGTATAATTTGTATTTTCACTTTTGTACATTTGCATTTCGCATCCCAGAGAATTACGTACCGAACTCGTCTATATTTTTCTCAAAATGATAGTGAAACTAATCGTCCATTTCGCGGCCCATGGAATGGCAACAAACTGACTTATGATGGCGCTATACAGCAATTAAAAAGATGTGACAGGTTCGGAGCAGTGACAACTCGCTTGTCGCGGGAGTTCGAGTTGTCGCTTATCTTGGCAAAGACGGCTTTGTGAAACACTTAGCTGACAAGTTGCGTGACAGTGGTGAGATGTCGTTGATCTTGTAGTTATGACAGTTTCGAGAAACAGCCCCCTGATCTCCTTATCTTTCTATGCACATTACTCAGCCAGTATACATTTTCTTCCAAAATTATTTGGCACATGACATTTATTTGTAATCTTGACATTCAGTGTAAGTTTCGTTAGATTCCGTAAGAATTCATTTTCTTTTTTTAACCAGAACTCAAGTTTATCTTTAACTAGTATTACTCACGCGCAATGTAGGCAGTAATGTTGTGCTGAACCGGGTTTGTCAAAATCTACTTTTTGATGGAGCAATTTAGCGGCATGTTGGGGTTTCAAATCTTCGTCGATTTCGTCCAAGTCCTTCGTTTTCCTTTTCGTTCGGTACTTCTTCTTGATGTGTGTGTAGCCTTTGTGATGTCTTTTCCGGGCTTGTCGAGTCATTTTCGACTTATTATCACTCCCGCTTTAAAGAAGAAGAATGTTAACTTGAAGTTCTTAACTGAACAAAATAAACTAACTTCGATGCACGTGTAAGGGACTGTGATGAAGGCAACTGCGCATGCATTAGTCACGGGGGAAATGAAGGTAGCGTAACCTATCCATTGTAAACCAAAATGTGAAGTTGCCAATTTGATGAACGTACAAATGGGATTTCTACACAACACGTGATGTAGTCATCGAAATCCAAGTGTTGGATGTAGTACAGTCTTTACTCGATCAATGCGTTGTACCAGGGAGACGGGAGGGGCATACGATTGTATAGCAGGCGAATTGTTTCGTTAATGTGTGCATATATATGTTTAGTTGCTGTCTCATGGTAAAAGTAATTATGCACAGGATAAGGACAGTGGCAACACTTCCGGTGGGGGGGGGGGGGCGTCCAGGACACAGTGACCCATTTTTTCAAGTAGCCCCCAAAGTGCCTCTTTTTACATAGGAAAAGTACACACTTTGTACTTCTAATAGGTTCCACCTCTACCACTGATAATTGCCCCTATTCAAATCTGAGAGGCGCCCTAAGCTTTTTTTTCTTAATCGTATACCCCTTTTTATTTTTAACGTACCCCTTTTTCTTTATAACAAGATCCCCTCTTCCTCGTGATAAGGGCCTTCATTTAATAATAAAATGAGCCATATTTCCCCTTTCTCATAAATTCCCCTTTTCGCAAATACCCCTATTAAAAACTGCCCCTTTTTCTCTGACAAGTGCCATTTTCCTAAATGCAAAAGGTGAACCTTTTCCATTCCCATAAGTGCCTCTTAATTTCCATCTTTGGTAAGTGACCCTTTTTATGTAAGAGAAGATTGAGCATTTTTTACTTCTAAATATTGCAATTTTTACTTTGACACATATCCTTTTAATATGATAAGTGCCAACTTTTCCTTAGCTTTCTCCATAACATAATTTAAAGTAATGGTGCTGTTGAAATGTTTTAAACCAAAGTAAAGAAAAAAATGCTTTCTCTTACTTAATAATTAATTTTTCTTGACTTTCTTTGGTCAAAATCACCCATAAATTACCAAGGTTGAATTTTTCCCAAAAATCACAACATTTTCGATTGTTACCGAGTTCAATAGATGGCAACACCCATCTCTCTTGTATCCTTCCTCCGCTCAGGTCGGAGATCGTCGGCACTGTGAGTCTGCCGAAGTTACATAAATGGCTTTCTATAGGTCGTTAAGTAGATTTTGACGGGTTGTGTGAAGGTTGCGTATAAAATAAAGGATAAGGGTATGCAGCTGTGTTTTGGCACTACTGCTGATGTGCCCAGCAGGGAGAAATAGCACTGACTCCAAGAACAGCGCAGGCGCAGACTCGAAATATTGAGCAAACTGCTTTGTGTTGAGGTTATCCTTAATACGATTAATAAGGTCTTGACGCACAGATGATAGCCCAGATAACAATACGACGTTACGCCAACGTGGGGCCAACGTAAGCTGTTACGTTGGTCCAACGTCGCCAACATGATGTTGGGCCCACGGCTTTCTTGCCGGTGGGCCAACGTTGGCCCGACAGTGACAAAATGACATTAAGCCAACATCGGGCCAACGTTATGCCGACCCCTATCCGACCATATGTGCCGATGTCCTCCCGACATTGAACCAACGTTATGCCAACCTCTTTTCCACCGTATGCCGACGTCTTTCCGACATTGGACCAACGTCGTCCCAACCCTTTTTTAACCATGTGCCGACGTACGACCAACGTTATGCCAACCCCTATCCCACCATGTGCCGACGTTGTTCCGACATTGGATAAACGTTATGCCAACCCTTATCCCACCATGTGCCGACGTCTCCTCGACATTGGCCCAACGTTATACCAACCCCTTTTCAACCATGTGCCGACGTCTCCACGACGTAGGGCCAACGTTATTCCAACCCCTATCCAACCATTTGCCGACGTAGTTCCGACATTGGACCAACGTTATGCCAACCCCTATCCCACCATGTGCCGACGTCGTGGGCTGTTACGTTGCGCCATCGTCGTCAATGTGATGTTGGGCCAACGGCTTTCTTGCCGGCGGGCCAACGTTGGCTCGACAGCGACGAAATGACATTAAGCCAACATCGGGCCAACGTCCCCCCGACGTATGACCAACGTCATGTCAACCCCTATCCCACCATATGCCGACATAGGACAAACGTAATGCCAACCCCTTTTCCACCATGTGCCGACGTCTCCCTGACGTAGGACCAACGTAATGCCAACCCCTTTTACACTATGTGCCGACGTCTCCCTGACGTTGTCCTAACATAATGCCAACCCTTTTCCCACCAAGTGACGACCCCTCCTCCACCATGTGCCAATGCTAGACCAACGTTATGCCAACCTCTTCTCCACCATTTGCCGACGTAGAAGCAACGTTATGCCAACCCGTATCCCACCATGTGCCGACGTTGTACCTCCCCTTTCCAGTTCATGCCAACATTCTTCTGACATTACCAACACCAACTCAAAAACATATTCACACCAACATCAGTCGTCCGTTCATAAGAACATCGTCAAGATCATACTACATCGGACATGTACAATCATTCAAACACATGCATCACAACGTGACAAGGAAAAGCCAAGTAGTTTAAGATTGGATTAAATAAATAAACAGAGCAAAATCCACAAAATGAAGATAGTAACAATTTCATCAAAATTAGACTGAATTTGAGAAAAGTTCATTATAGAACTCGACTTAGATCCCTCTGGAAGATATGTATAATAACAATATTGAAGCAAGAGGGACATGTTATTTTAATTTCGTCATGTCTATTATCTTGTACATTTTAATCACTATCAAAACTTGAAAACAACTTATTTGTCCCATTTTAATGAAAAGTTCACCATCTTGCTTCTTAGAATTTGCTCTGAATACATCCCGCTCCCTCCAAAACAAAAGAACAAGGAAAATAAACTGATTTTGTGATAAAACATACTTTATTTTATGTGTAATAAACAAACTGTTGTAAATGTGAATACAATTATTGTACATCTTTCTTTTGTATTTTCGTTTGAATTCGAAAAAGATGTAAACATAGTTTCAAGTTTAAGGTATCTCAATGTGTCACAATATAGGCCTACTATCAATGAATGCTAGGACGATAGGAGCTGTTATAAAATGAATTGTCGCTTACACGTAACACAACATAACATACTGAAATTCATTGTACGAATATAATAAACAATCCTCACAACTTCCCGAGTAAAACAAAACAAACTTTCTGGCAGACGAACACGATTGCTTATGACAAGATTCCTCTACATATGTAAGCACAAAAATATAAAGAAATTAATAAAGTGTCCACCATTTGCATACCAAAAACTAGGCAATTAATGTAAACAATGTTCCATAAAAAATAAAAAATAAAATTCAGAGAAATTGCCAACATTTTTGATGCTTAGGCATTTCAGAGATGCTGATACATTTCGTCGCCATATCTAGCTATTATTATTATTATTATTGTTAACACATCTACAAACTGTTTTTTTTAGGAGGGATAGTATACATTGCTTGAATGTGTGAAGTAAAGCAATCGCTAAATGTTTATATAACAAGAGAGGAAATTTGAAAGTGAAGTAAGAAAGAGCAGAGCTTGTAAAGGGAAAAACACAAGTTTCTTCACTCTGATATACCACTTTCAATATTTCTTTAAATTGAGAAGAAGGTAGTACAAAAAACATTCAGTCACTTAGATATATGAAACATTTTTTTCTTACCTTTGAAATTCTTTATAGCATGCATTTAGTTGACACGTTATACAGGCATTCAAATCAATTACGACCTTCTTCGACTCATGGTATAGCTCTCTTTTTAAAATTGGGCCATTAGTGAAATTTCACCACAATAAATAACAAGTAAAGATGCATAGCACACTATTTAATAACAAAAGTTATTGTTTATGTTTGTGTACAAAACATAATGCCTGCAGAGCTGGCTAGCAAGCACCGTAGCTTGCCTAAGCGGAGATCGTTCTTGATATAACATCACTAATCCTTTGGTCAATCATTCCGAGGAACTCTGAGAATTGTAAGGGGCGGGGTCCACCATTAGACGAGCAACTTGGAGAGGTTTTCAAAAAATTGTAAAAAGTATAAGGAGGCATTTATTTATGAAACAATTGTTATTATGTTGCTTTAAAAGGGTCTTGATACAAGACATAAAAATTTTAATTTCCTAAGGCAATGGACCTTTAGAGAACGGGTTAGTCGGAATCAAAATCTTGTCTAGCTTGTGGTGGTACAACTTCGACATCTGCGGCAAAAAAAAGAAGAAGAAAGAAACCAAACAAGATTTAAAAGCAGATCATGGAAACATCACCTTGAAATAGTACGGATATTAATCAAATAGTACGGCATTCAAGGGAAGTAGTCCTGAGTGGCACATCCTCCCTAGTTTTGATGAAATTTCATGGATAGAAGTACTTTGTCATGAAAATAACTTCGTTCAAACTTTAAAGCGAATGACCCAGACGTATGGAAATTAGAAAGGAATGGATTTCTTTTATTTTTGTGTTGTTTAATTAGAATAGCATCAAACACTCTTCTTAACAAAGGAAATATACATTTGAGGTAATATGGCATTCTTCAATAGAAAGAACCAATTTATAGTATCTGTTTGCTCAGTTTTGAGATGCTTGATTGATAACAGTTTAAAGCCCCTCTTAAGTGTTGGATCCCAAAATTAGCCAAAGAATAGATGGCACAATCTCACTTAAATGGTATGATGTAAAAGAGGATGTCATTAACACCCGGACACTTCTGCAAATAGAATATTGCCCTAACAAATGTGTTTGAAGTAGAATATGGATGAAAGAATACACAATTTGCTTTTTCTGCATACAACACAAAACCCTTAGTTAGTAAGTTTGTATTCTTTCTAATTTTTAGGACAAATTTTTGAAGAAGAGTGGCATTTTCTTTCACATCATTATAACATTGAAGTGAAATGTGAAGCTCCCAATACTTTTTTTGGTATTTATGTAAGCTCCCAATACTTGAGAGAGCTCGAGGGGCTTCAAAGTAGAAACAAAAACACAAAGCTATATCGTTAGTTGCTTATACAAGAAACAAATCAATTGACTGTGTTTTGTTTTTTGTGGCACCCTGCATTCAGAATTGTTTCCCAAAAAATACTGCTATAAGCAGTATTTCAAGATTTGTTGTTGTTGAATAGTTTTGTAAGTGATCACAATGCAGTTTCTCAATATAATCAGGAAAAAGATACTAGCATCCGTTAGCAGCTATGTCCTACACAAACGTACATTAATCCAGTACATTTGTACTTTGTGTGCAGGGCACAACTATAACGAATACTAAGAAGTGCTATCCTGTCTACATGTATAACTAAATACAAAATGAATAAAATGCCAAATGACATACACGTATGGAAATTAGAAAGGAATGGATTTCTTTTATTTTTGTGTTGTTTAATTAGAATAGCATCAAACACTCTTCTTAACAAAGGAAATATACATTTGAGGTAATATGGCATTCTTCAATAGAAAGAACCAATTTATAGTATCTGTTTGCTCAGTTTTGAGATGCTTGATTGATAACAGTTTAAAGCCCCTCTTAAGTGTTGGATCCCAAAATTAGCCAAAGAATAGATGGCACAATCTCACTTAAATGGTATGATGTAAAAGAGGATGTCATTAACACCCGGACACTTCTGCAAATAGAATATTGCCCTAACAAATGTGTTTGAAGTAGAATATGGATGAAAGAATACACAATTTGCTTTTTCTGCATACAACACAAAACCCTTAGTTAGTAAGTTTGTATTCTTTCTAATTTTTAGGACAAATTTTTGAAGAAGAGTGGCATTTTCTTTCACATCATTATAACATTGAAGTGAAATGTGAAGCTCCCAATACTTTTTTTGGTATTTATGTAAGCTCCCAATACTTGAGAGAGCTCGAGGGGCTTCAAAGTAGAAACAAAAACACAAAGCTATATCGTTAGTTGCTTATACAAGAAACAAATCAATTGACTGTGTTTTGTTTTTTGTGGCACCCTGCATTCAGAATTGTTTCCCAAAAAATACTGCTATAAGCAGTATTTCAAGATTTGTTGTTGTTGAATAGTTTTGTAAGTGATCACAATGCAGTTTCTCAATATAATCAGGAAAAAGATACTAGCATCCGTTAGCAGCTATGTCCTACACAAACGTACATTAATCCAGTACATTTGTACTTTGTGTGCAGGGCACAACTATAACGAATACTAAGAAGTGCTATCCTGTCTACATGTATAACTAAATACAAAATGAATAAAATGCCAAATGACATACCCATATTTCTGAATGTTGAGGTCAATGGGGTCGTTGGGGTCGACAGTGTTCTGGAGATTGATGGGGTCGATGTCGAAGGGGTCCTCAGTGCTGTTGATGCTGTTCTGGATGATCGAGGTAGGGGTAGCTGGATCTGAACGGGTAGAGGAATCTGGAATTTGTTGTAAAGTTGACGATATGAAATGGAGGATTTCATATTTAAATTTCAGAATTGTAGGGATTATGGGAGAAAAAAGTATTGGGATTTGGAAGAGCTATATATAGAATTGAATGTATTAATAAAGAACGTCAGAATTTTAAAAATAAATAATTAGAATATTTACCTTCAGTTCAAATTATAGCAATTTAATATACATGTGCATAAACAATAAAAACTAATTTGAAAATGAGAATAAAAATGCAGCAATAATCAAATTTGTGAATGAAAATTGTGAATGAAAATTATGGGATCGATCAGTGTTACCCCCGCCCCCAATATTTTTTCCTATTTACTATTTGATCAAATTGAGGTTCTTGGCCAATTGCGACTTTAAATGATTGCAAATGCCAAAATGAGGGTAATTCCCACCAGCTACCTCTTTCACATCACACTCACAATCCACTAAATGTGTTGATACAAAGTTCTTGCATATTTTGGCAGACTTGGCACACTCCCTTGTAAGATTTCAGGAGGCTAGAAACATGTACTAGCGGGATATCTTAATTCACAGCCCAATCTCGTAATTTATTCCTTTTCGAACTGAATCATCATCAGCATATATTGAGCTACTACAGAGTATAGTATAGACCTACTTCTAAATCTGAAAGTATCAGAGACTATAATATCATTTAGATATGCATAAAAAAATGATGCGTCTTCCCATTCAGCTCTATTTGATTCAATTGGTCTTTCCAACAATGCATCAGCACCTTCAACACTTGTAACACCAACAGATTCACAATCATTTGATTCATGGTCGATATTGCATATTGGGATGAACATCATCACTGTCACGGACGCTGCAACATGATGCATCAATACATCACCTAGGTCTAACTCTAAGTCAGGAACATATTAACATTTATCACGGCAAACACTCAATGCATCTGATGCCGACACTTCGGCCCCCATCATAGCCATCATAGCCATCACTCACACTTCAATTGCACGCAGCGGGTGTGCATGCTAAGCGTACGTCGAGCGTTACACTCGTACTCATGCACTTTCACTTTCATTTGGACAGGGAATTATCAATGATTACTTTAACAATTTCTCATGCTATTTCCCTCGCTTTGTGACGGGGAGTTCTCACACTATACACACTATCAGTTTCACGCGACATGCTCACAAAAATAACGTTGAAAGAGAAAGAAAATCATTCATTTACCATGCAGTGTTGGTACTCCCCGGCAACTGATCCAGACAAATGGACAGGATATATGGCTGACGTACGTTGCATGAGCACATGGGCATGCGCACGCATGCAATTTTTTTTACCCGGATGTAGCGGTACTAGGTCGTATTTGCTACGTTGGCCCAACGTCATATAGCCAACCAATATATACATGCACTATTTATCAGTAAAGAGACGATATAGACCAACGTTAAGCCAAGGTTGGCCCAACGTCGCGTATATTAGCCAACATATCCACCATTTCTCAGTAAAAATTTGAAACGATGGACCAACATTGGACCAACATTGAGCCAACGTTAATAGCCAAACGTCGAATAGCCAATTAACAGCCACAATTTATCAGTAATAATTGAGACGATGGACCAACGTTCAGCCAACATTGGCCCAACATCGAATATGGCCAGCCAAAAGCCAACATTTAAAATTTAAAATTGAGACGATGGACCAACGTTCAGCCGACGTTAGCCCAACGTCGAATAGCCAACCCAAAGCCACCATTTAAAAAAAAAATGAGACGATGGACCAACATGAAGCCAACATTGGCCCAACGCCGAATAGCCAACCAATAGCCAACATTTATAAGTTAAAATTAAGACGATGGGCTTTCAGCCCACATTGGCCTAACGTCGAATAGCCAACCAAACGCCAAAAGTTATCAGTAATATTTGAGACAATGGACCAACGTTCAGCCAACATTGGCCCAACGTCGAATAGCCAACCAATAGCCACCATTTATCAGTGTAAATGGCGACAATGGACCAACGTTGAGCCAACTTTAGCTCAACGTCGAATAGCCAACCAATAGCCACCATTTATCAGTAAAAATAGTGACAATGGACCAATGTTCAGCCAACATTGGCCCAACGTCGAATAGCCAACTAATAGCCACCATTTAGCAGTGAAAATGGCGACAATGAGCCAACGTTAGCCCAATGTCGAATAGCCAACCAAAAGCCAACATTTATCAGTAATAAATGAGACAATAGACCAACGTTCAACCAACATTGGCCCAACGTCGAATAGCCAACCAATAGCCAACATTTATCAGTGATAATTGAGACGATGGACCAACATTTAGCCAACATAGGCCAAACGTCGAATAGCCAACCCAAAGCCACCATTTATCAGTGAAAATGGCGACAATGGACCAACATTGAACCAACAATAGCCCAACGTCGAATAGCTAACCAAAAGCCACCATTTATCAGTGAAAATGGCGACAATAGACCAACGTTCAGCCAACATTGGCCCAACGTCGAATAGCCAACCAATAGCCATCATTTATCAGTGAAAATGGCGACAATGGACCAACGTTCAGCCAACATTGGACCAACGTCGAATAGCCCACCAATAGCCATCATTTATCAGTGAAAATGGCGACAATGGACCAACGTTCAGCCAACATTGGCCCAACGTCGAATAGCCAACTAATAGCCACCATTTATCAGTGAAAATGGCGACAATGGACCAACGTTCAGCCAACATTGGCCCAACGTCGAATAGCCAACTATATAGCCACCATTTATCAGTAAAAATGGTGACAATGGACCAACGTTCAACCAACATTGGCCCAACGTCGAATAGCCAACCAAAAGCCAACATTTATCAGTGAAAATGGCGACAATGAGCCAACGTTAGCCCAGCGTCGAATAGCCAATCAATAGCCAATATTTATCAGTGATAATTGAGACGATGGACCAACATTTAGCCAACATTGGCCCAACGTCGAATAGCCAACCCAAAGCCACCATTTATCAGTGAAAATTGCGACAATGGACCAACATTAAACCAACAATAGCCCAACGTCGAATAGCCAACCAAAAGCCACCATTTATCAGTGAAAATGGCGACAATGGACCAACGTTCAGCCAACATTGGCCCAACGTCGAAGCGCCAACCAATAGCCACCATTTATCAGTGAAAATGGCGACAATGGACCAACGTTCAGCCAACATTGGACCAACGTCGAATAGCCAACCAATAGCCACCATTTATCAGTGAAAATGGCGACAATGGACCAACGTTCAGCCAACATTGTCCCAACGTCGAATAGCCAACCAATAGCCACCATTTATCAGTGAAAATGGCGACAATGGGCCAACGTTCAGCCAACATTGGCCCAACGTCGAATGAGCCAACCAATAGCCACCATTTATCAGTAAAAAATGGCGACGATGGCCCAACGATTAGCCAACGTTGGCTTGCCGACTGCGACCCTGCCGACCATGGCCGACGTTGGCCCAACGCCGTATTGTTATCTGGGAGGGCTGGGCAAGTTGCAACAAGGTGCTCAACATCCTCTCGCTCTACCCGACACAGACGGCAGCAGTCATCAGTTGCCTTCCCGATCCTGACAAGCCTGACTTGGGTCAGGTAGACTTTGCAGGAGATCTGGGCTCGAATGGTGATAGCTGACCTCAAGCTTGGGTTGGCGATATGCCCAGGATACAGATCCTTGGCCTTAGGTTTAGGTCTTCTGGTCCACAGGGATAAAGAAGTCTTTTCAATGAGGGCAACAAATTGTCTGGTCTCAGAAGCTTGCATCACTGCTAACTGTACCATGCGCTTCCATAGGTGGTATAGTTGGGGGGTCTCATTACAAGCTCGTCTAGAGTGGGAAGACTGAGCTGCTTGAGAGCAGAGCGCCATTGCTGGATGGAAGAGGTGTTGGAGCAGATACCATGAAGGAGCATCCTGTGTTCGATCCTATCAGAGTCAATGTTCAAGATCTGCCCTAGAAGAAGAAGCTTATCTTGTAAGATCAGCAGACTAATAGGGAAGGTATCAGTGAGCAGATAGACGGCTTCATCAGCTGATGTTGCTGGAAGCCCCAATATCCGTTTGAACAGGTGGATCTGTGCTTTATCTAGGCGATTCAACATTGCTTTGGAGAAAGGCACGCTGGAGCAGCCATACAGCATCCGTGGCACACAGAATGTTGTCCAGAGCTTTGCCGCGATGTGAGGTACGACCCTTGCTCCGAGTGGAGAGGTTCCAACTAAGGCATAAAAGGCTCTGTAACCTTTGGTGATCGTATCTGCTGCATAATCATGTTGAGGGTCACATGTCCTGGTTATACCAAGGTGCTTGTAGGAGGATACCTCATCTATTGGCTCGCCATCGATATGCCAGGAATGTCCGCTGATTGTACGATGTTGGTTCAGCACGATGACGGCACTCTTAGTGGGGTTAATCTTGTACCTCCATTCTTGGGTGTACTGGAATGTGATGTTAAGCATTTGTTGGAGCTCTGTTGGGTCGTTACTAAGAAGAGCAATATCATCAGCAAATGCTATGACACCTACGTAGAGGTTCCTGATTGTGCAACCTAGATAGCATTCTCTCAGGAGCTTGATGAGGTCATCAATGTAGAGTGTGTAGAGCGTGGGAGATAAAACACCTCCTTGCCTCACTCCTTGCAGCACACGAAAAGAGGGTCCTACAGAATGGTCCCAAAACACCTTGCTTGAGCAGCTGTTGTAGAATTCTGCAATGGTATGCAGCAGAGCTGGGGACGGGTGTGTTGCTGCTAACTTTGCCAGGAGACCTTCCTGCCAAACCCTGTCAAATGCTTTTTGAGCATCCAGCATGGCAAGGTATAGTGGTTGGTTAGAGAGCTTGTAGATTTCGATGACAAGGTCCAAGGCTTTTCCTGTTAGAGTACAGGATCTTCCCTGCTGGAAGCCAAATTGGAGTGGGTCTGGTATTTGGTGCTCTTGTAGGTGCTGGGTGAGTTTAGGTTTGATCAGCAGCTCCAGCAGCTTGCTCAGGACAGGGGTGAGTGTGATGCCCCTATAGTTTCCTGGGACAGATGGATCCTTGTCCCCGCCTTTGTGAAGAGGGATCACAAGACCATCCTTAAGGCTAGGAGGAATATGCTTCAAATGAACCATCAAATTCATCAAGACAAGGATGAGAATCCTGGTATTGCGACCAGCGTACAGTAGGTGTTCAGGAGAGATGTTGTCAGGTCCACTCGCTTTGCCGGGTTTTAAGGAAGAGATGGCAGTGCACAGCTCCTTTGATGTGAAGAGGTGTTCTAACCCATGGGAGAGATGACTTTCAGGGTGTGTTGGATTGGGAGCTTGTGCTGCCCTGTAGTCAGTGGGTGTGGAAAGATCTTGGAAATGTTGAGTCCAGCCCTGGATGATATCCGATCCTGAGAAGCATTGACCTCCAAGGTTAAGCTGCTGCACATCTGTTTTGGGTCCTCTGCCTTTCACCAGCGTGTAGAACAGCCTGTCACTGTGCTCATGGGCCTCCTCAATCCTTGAGAGAAGTCCGTTTCTGCAGGCGGCTTTTGACTGCCGCAGCTTGGCACGGAAAGCTTTCTTTAGCTTGGCAGCTAACATCCCTGTTTGACTGCTCTTGTCTTCTTCTGTCTCTCTCCAGTTCTTCCACACGTTAAGGTACCTCTGATAACACTCATCCACCTCTGGATTCCACTCAGCCTTACCCTTGCCTCTGCTTTTCCCTTTTGAGTATGGTAGGCTCATCGAAGTTTCAACAAGAATTGACTGTAAGCTGGTTGTGACTGAGTCCAAGAGATTCTCATCAGGCATTACACCAGCAAGGGTGGCCAGGATTGATTCGGAGGCTTTCTCAAGAGGTTCAGTGTAGCGTTCTCTGATCACCTGCTTGGACACCTCCTTCCACTTGACTCTTGGACGACACAGTGGTTGGCTCAGCATTGTGTGGTTGGTCCTTTCCTGGGCAGCACAGGGAGGTGGGAGATTCCAGGTGACCATGATGGGAAAGTGATCTGATTGATTCAGTGGCTCATTGTAGAGGATCTCAAGGTTGGAGAAGTCACCAGCCATCAGGACATGGGTCAAGAATGTGTCTATGTTGGACTGCTTAGTGCCATCGTCACTTTGAAAGGTGTAATCATCCTGAACTCCCAAGATCTTAGATAGACAGGAAAACTCATTGTCAGAGATAAAAGCATCAAGGATGTTCCTAGCTCTTTTCTTTCGCTCCTTATTGTGTAGATCAACGTTAAAATCACCACCTATAACAAAGGTGTCAGAATGATTTTGTTGGATGATGCACAAGATTTCCTCTAAGATGGCCTGATATTCAGCCAGAGCTTCTGAGGTAACGTCACACGGCATGTAACAGTTGAAGACCAGGACCTCTTGTTTTGCAAAAAGCAGTTGGACGCAAAGCAGCCTTTGGGAAAGTGTAGGGATGGGCTTGGATGAGCACGGAAATGACTTGCTGATGAATGTGGCCACACCTCCTCTACCTCTCCTGACTGGAAGTGACTGTATTGGGTCATGGGCTTTGGAAAATGTATGGAATCCCTGGTGTACATTACTGAAGTATCCAAGCTCCCCTTCATGGACCCAATGCTCCTGAACAAGAAAAATATGTGCTCGCTTTAACAGTTGATGGATGAAGGCTTCATTTGACTTAAACCCACGGGTATTGAGAGAACAGATGATCATGTAAGTAGAGCTTACCTCCTCTGAGGAGGTAGTAGCCGAAGGCTTGATTCTGTTAATTGCATGATTCGTAGGTGCTGCTCCCTGATCGAATCTTCGACCACGCTGTTCGGATGCGTGGAGTGTATTGACAGAAGGTTTAGTAGAGATGCTGTGAGGTAGTAGACTGTTTCCATCTGCCAGTAGTAGGTGGCCGTCGATGCACGGCCATGCCGAAAAAGCGAGCTCTGTTCAGGCTGATTGTTGATGACCTGACCTGTCACCTTCTGCTGTTGGTCACCGTTAGGAGTGTTACTCGACATGACTTCGGCTGGCCGAAAGAGCGTTCTTGGCTTTGACTGATTGTTGACTTCTGTGGCATTCTGTTGCAGGTCACAGTTTGGAGGTTTGCTGCTCATGACATCAGCAGACTGAAAAAACAAACTTGGCTTTGGCCGTTTGCCAACTTCTGCTCCTGAGACATTCTGTTGAAGGTCACAGTTAGAAATGTTGCTTGTCATGACTTCGGCAGAACTAATGAAGTTGGGCTTGCTAGGTAAGGCTTTATTCAGGTCATCATGCATAGGTCGGCTAGTTCTGGTAAGATGCTCGTCTTCTACAGTGTGCTGAACCATGTTTGGTGGGTAGCAGGTTCGGAGAGGAAGCTTGTCTGCTTCTGCGTTGGGCAAAGAGTTTCCAGGAGTAAAGTGGTGCGTCTGTAGGGTTTTCCCGCATGGAAATGCCCTATGGTTTGTGGGCCTGGAGCGTTTTGGTGAATTTACTCTATGGTTTGTCACTGGTTCCCTATGCAGATGTGAGCCACTGTTATCAGCACCCTGGACCTCTTCATCAACAGGTAGACTTTCAAACCTGTTGCTGGTTGGAATGCCATAAGGGTCCTCAGCCACCGGATGGTAAATGCTAACTGGTGAATTAGGAGGCGATTGCAGATTGCTGTTGCTCCCATCATGGTGTACTTTGCGCGTCATGGTAGGAATAATGTGTAGCTGTCTGTCTTGGTGTTGGCTCGTATGTCTAGGGTACTGGTTTGAGTGAGCTTGCTGACCATGCTGGTTAAAGTTTTTCGTGGACGTGCCTAAAGCTCGGGCGTTGTTACTGGAGCTGGTAGGTGATCCAGGTGGTGGACGGTACCGGGAAGGCGAACCCAGGTGATGGCTCTTCGGCTTGTACTGCTGAGTGCTATTGGTGAAGGATCTGCTCTTTTGCAGCCTTGGCTGATGCGTTGCATTAGGACTAGTTTGACCTCCTGTTGATGGTGTCTCCGTAGGGACGCTCTTATCACTGAAAATATCATGGAGGCCATGGGTTTTGCAAACAGTGCTTAAAAAATCTACTTGCAACTGGAGAGATCTGAGCTCAGCTTCCTTCTTGAGCAACGAGTTCTGCATGGTGAGTAGTTCCTTGACCTTACTGTCAAGTAAGGCCTTATCACAGACTCGTAGGTCCTGTAGGCTCTTTAGCTCCCTCCGAAGCTGTCGCGTTTGGTTAAGGAGTTGCTCATTCTCCATTATTATGACTGTGTTTATGTTAGATTTCTCCTTCAAGTCTTCCTTGAGCTCCTGAATCTCCTTGGAAAAAGCTTCGTACTCAGATGTTTTTGATGGGGGATTTTCATAGGCAGTTGGGTTAGGGACGGTGTTTTTTGAAAGAGTCCTCTGCGTCTCATCTTCCAACCCAACTGCATGCCTGCTTTCACCATGTTCCTGAGGAGCTTCGTTCACATCTATTATGTAAAGTTCGGGTCCAGGTTCTTCCGATTGACCTTCCACAAGGACTGTTCTTGCAGAAGTTGCTAGATTATTGCTGTTGAAGTAATCTCCCTCGTTAGGTGTGTCCTTTCCATCAGGCTGTGATTGTGAGGAGCAAACCTGTAACAACCCACTAATGGTGGAGCGCGGACTAGAAGGCAAGGGATGATCAGCACTGGGACATGTCAGGAAAATTTGTTCCGATTCTGTTTCATCATCCATTTGGGCTTCTACGAGATGTCGACTTAATGAGGTGACCTCAGGAGATCGGCTGGCACGAGATCGTAGCGATAAGGTACACGTGGACGGCTTGGTGGCTTTGCAGGCAACGCAGGAGAATGGGGCCTTTTTGTCTATTATTAGTTCCGCTAGATCGTGGTCCTGTAACCCTGTACATTCAAAGTGGGTCCATGTGTCACATGCGTGGCACTGGATTGTACCTAAACATGCATGTGTATTGCAGATAGGGCAATGCAGTTTCCGTTCCTCAGGGGAACATTGGCATATCTTGGCACTGCTAAGACCCTTACGTGACGAGCTAGCTGACATGCAGATTTCATCAAAGAGGCAGTTGAGGCTTTTTCCGAGAGACGAATCAGCAGTGACATCATTGGCTTCTTGAAAGAGGAATGGCTTGAGTTCAGTGATTAGTTGAAATTGCTTACCACTAACAAACATGCGGTAGGCTTCATCAAAAAAGAGGAGGGATAGCTTTTTGGCCTTTCCTGCATCGCCGCCTTTCTTCTTGTTGGAAATCTCAAAGCCATTGCTCACTTTACCGTTGACTGGTACTGCTACATGTGCAGGGTTAAATGTTGGATGTTTCACTAGGGTTTCACAAACAACATTTTTGATTTTCATGAAGAAAAGTTTTTCAAAGGCTACATTAACAAACTTAAAGCCCCCTTTGCCTTGTCCTTCAGAAGAAATTTCAAAGCCCTTGAGCTCAACTGCAGATGAAGCGGTGGTCATTAGCAATGACATTGCGCATTAGTTGAAAATTTGCACGTGGCAGTGCTGACCTTCCACTTGAACTTGAAGATCAACCTTGAAACTGATAGATGTGATGTATATACTGTAATGTGTCGGTAAATTACACAAGACTGCTAGGCTATTTTGTAAAGTTTGACTTTGACAGAGATGGAAGCCAAGAAGCTAGAAGCCAGCAGGTTACAAGTAGAGTTGACAGCTCCACAGGAGAATATTCTGGTGACTTCCACAGGAAATTATTCTGGTGCAGTATCAAAGTTTGATTTTGACAGAGATGGAAGCCAAGAAGCTAAAAGGTTACAAGTAGAGTTGACAGCTCCACAGGAGAATATTCTGGTGCTGTATTCGGTACGGACCTTCTACTTGAATTTGAAGATCAACCTTGAAACTGATAGCTGTATATACTGTAATGTGTCGGTAAATTGCACAAGACTGCTAGACTATTTTGTAAAGTTTGACTTTGACAGAGATGGAAGCCAAGAAGCTAGAAACCAGCAGGTTACAAGTAGAGTTGACAGCTCCACAGGAGAATATTCTGGTGCTGTATTCGGTACGGACCTTCCACTTACACTTGAAGATCAACCTTGAAACTGATAGATGTAATGTGTCAGTTACACAAGACTGCTAGGCTTGACAGAGATGGAAGCCAAGAAGCTAGAAGCTAGAAGCCAGAAGGTTACAAGTAGAGTTGACAGCTCCACTGGAGAATATTCTGGTGCTGAATTCGGTACGGACCTTCCACTTAAATTTGAAGATCAACCTTGAAATTGGTAGCTGTATATACTGTAATGTGACAGTAAATTACACAAGACTGCTAGGCTATTTTGTAAACATGTAAGGATAAAGTTTGACTGTGACAGAGATGGAAGCCAAGAAGCTAGAAGCCAGCAGGTTACAAGTAGAGTTGACAGCTCCACAGGAGAATATTCTGGTGCTGTATTCGGTACGGACCTTCTACTTGAACTTGAAGATCAACCTTGAAACTGATAGCTGTATATACTGTAATGTGTCGGTAAATTGCACAAGACTGCTAGACTATTTTGTAAAGTTTGACTTTGACAGAGATGGAAGCCAAAAAGCTAAAAGCCAGCAGGTTACAAGTAGAGTTGACAGCTGCACAGGAGAATATTCTGGTGCTGTATTCGGTACGGACCTTCCACTTGAATTTGAAGATCAACCTTGAAATTGATAGCTGTATATACTGTAATGTGTCAGTAAATTACACAAGACTGCTAGGCTAGGTGGGTTTTGTTTTTTTTGTTGTAAACATATAAGGATAAAGTTTGACCTTGACTGAGATGGAAGCCAAGAAGCTAGAAGCCAGAAGGTTATTCTAGTGCTGTATTCGGTACGGACCTTCCACTTAAATTTGAAGATTAACCTTGAAATAGATAGCTGTATATACTGTAATGTGTACGGACCTTCTACTTGAACTTGAAGATCAACCTTGAAACTGATAGCTGTATATACTGTAATGTGTCAGTAAATTGCACAAGACTGCTAGGCTATTTTGTAAAGTTTGACTTTGACAGAGATGGAAGCCAAGAAACTAGAAACCAGCAGGTTACAAGTAGAGTTGACAGCTGCACAGGAGAATATTCTGGTGCTGTATTTGGTACGGACCTTCCACTTGAATTTGAAGAACAACCTTGAAACTGATAGCTGTATATACTGTAATGTGTCAGTAAATTACACAAGACTGCTAGGCTAGGTGCTTTTTTTGTAAAGTTTGACCTTGACAGAGATGGAAGCCAAGAAGCTAGAAGCTAGAAGCTAGAAGCTAGAAGGTTACAAGTAGAGTTGACAGCTCCACAGGAGAATATTCTGATTCTGTATTCGGTACGGACCTCCCACTTGAATTTGAAGATCAACCTTGAAACTGATAGTTTGACAGAAATTGAAGCCAGGAAGCTAGAAGCCAGCAGGTTACTTGTAAGTAGAGTGTACAGCTCCACAGCAATAGTAATATTCTGGTGCTGTATTCTGAATTTTGTATGTGTGAATACAGGGAAAACTAGTGCCCACTGACATATCAGACAAATTTGCCTTCACTAGAGTAGATATGTGGTACTGGCTGGGATATATGCCAGAAAGCCCAAAATTTTAAGGTTCCCAAAATTTTGAAAATTGCACTTTGAGGAATCAAGGCTGAAGAGTGATGTTTTCTGACTTAGTTATCAGTTAGCAGTGATATTCCGCAGTACAGGGAACAAATCAAAATAAGATAGTTACAAATTTGCACGTTGCGATGCTATCCTTCCACTTGAAGCTCAAACTTTATACTGCAAATTCAAAATTGTAATGTGCTGGTGTATATTACACAAGACTGCTAGGCTATTTTGTAAAGTTTGACTTTCACAGAGATGGAAGTCAAGAAGCTAGCTAGCCAGCAGATTACAAGTAGAGTTGACAGCTCCACAGCAGTAGTAATATTATGGTGCTGTATTCTGTATGTGTGAATACAGGCAAAACTAGTCTCCAATGACAGATGTAAGACCAAGTTGCTTTCACCAGAGTAGATATGTGGGACTGCCTGGGTTGTATGCCAGAAAGCCCAAAATGTTTAGGCTCCAAAAATTATGAAAAATCCACTTTGAGGAATCAAGGCTCAAGTGTGATGTTTTCTGGCCTAGTTATCAACAATATTGACCAAATAAAAAAAACAATTTTGTTGCTAGAATGTCGAATTTTAAACGCAAATTCAGCAGCAGATTTGGAAAGCAGCCTTCACACAACGCGCACCCTACCAGACCTACCAGATTCAGCTGATTCAGCTGATTCGTATGATCTATTATTAGTCGAGAAATTCAGTCACGGTTGACCCAATTGCGTAATACCAGTACGATCGCTGTCGTAAATTAACTTCGTGCATTGCATTGCATTGGTAGGTGTGAAACCGGTAAGTAGACTAAGTTGTGTTCGAAATATTTCTTGATATCTATTGAATTGCCGATGAAACCAGTGAATTGAATTTAGTGAGAAATGTTGTATCTGTTTTGGTGTAAAAAATAAGTTAAAATAAAATAAGATTTGACAAGAATAAGAAGATTAAGATGCTCTCCTCTTTCGGCCAGCGCCAGCCTCGGCCGCTCCCCTGCCTGCCGCTGCCCGGCCCGGCCCGGTTGATCGCTGACAAGGCTCATCTAGCGCTAGCAGCTTACTCATTTTCTCTCTCAAACTGGAATTGTATGGCTAGATACCGTACTTACACACAAGCTGTGACTTCTCAATGTCTGTTAGATCTAGGCTACTACTGCACGATGATTTCTAAATTATATGGGCATATGCATGGCAATGAATGAACAAACATGTCATTGAACATCAAGTTTTCATTCTCTGTTTGAAAATTTGTAAATAAAGCAATCTGTATATTAGATCTATTCATGCAAAAAAAAAGGAAAACCTTTTGAGAAAAGTCTATTTTGTGCTATTTCATAATTTTCATTCATAACTTTAATATAATACTAGATCTAGATGATCTAAGCCTCAAAATGCTATCTTTCATGAAATAATTTGTTGAATTGTATGCACGTGCATGTTTTTTCTCTTTACCTTTCAGAACTAGCTTTTCAGCATGGAAGCGCGAGCTGTAGGAGTCTTTGCTATGCGTATGAAGTGGGCTCCTATACATCAGCTATGTAATAGATGTTACCGGAGCCTAAATAAGGCAGGCGTGTTGAGGGGAGCGTTACAAACTACCATGGCTAGCAGAAGGACATGTTCTTCAGACAATAGCCTCAAACCAGCAGATCCATCATTGAATGGTGAGTAGTAGTAGTGGTATCATAACTTGGAGGTCCCGCCCCGGATTTAAAACCAATTGATCCCCATTACCAAGTCCCTCAGAGAGGACTTATAGCCGTCAGTCTCCTGGTCGCTTTCTTCCAAGCATTAGCTTTCTTTACAGTCGGGTAAAACAGGCAAACCGGCTATCAACCATCAAATCTGGGGACATTTAGTCCTTACTCAAGGTCACCTCTCGAAGGAAAGGTCTTTCTTTCAAAGAACATTTATTTCATTATATACAAATAATTGGTTAGAATAGATCATAATACATTGGTTCATCCACATGACTCTTAGTGGACAGCTCAAAAGGTTCGACCGCCAGCTCATTGATACCATCCTTTAGCGAGCCACTTACCAAAATTTACCTCTCTCCACCCAGAGCCCTGTTTCATTAAACTTTTTTTTACTAATAACCAGTTACAATAATTGTTATAAGCTATTGAAATCATTGCATTTGATTGGCTGAGAGCAAATACGTCATAGATATTTAGCATTTGTTATTGATAACAAGTTTTATTAAAAAAAGGGCCCTGATGTTTAAACTATCAGACAGCTGGTCATTGACTGCGGTAATGATATTGGAATGCCAGGAGTGATGGGAATTTCTCCTATACATTAAAGGTACTATGTCCCTTTTGCAGCCAACCTCAAATTCTGTAGAACTTTGCAGGAATTATGAATATGTCATGTATGTCCTATCTGTGAAATTTAAACGTTAGCAGTGTCCTTATATTCAAATTATGCAAGGAAACCCGTTTACTTGCTAGACCTCACTGTCAGGCACTATTGAGTGACTGACTGGCTTTTTTTCGTCTTTGGTAATAACATAGGCCTACATAAAATGAGCTGTAAAGGGAACATGAGCATTTGTCTACATCAATAACCCACTTCTTGTGATGGCCAAAATTAAACTAATCAAATCTTTACGCAGCATAAAACGTATGACCTTTCGGTAAAATGGTCTGAAAATCAAGACTATTACTTATTGGCTCTTGGTACTTGGTTGGGTAATCCCTTTGGCAGCTCACTCAGGAAGCTATACTGGGATGGTAGGTGAGGCAAGTGACTACAAGGAGTGTCATGAATTGCTGGAATGGTATGTGGACAAAGCACTTGTCAATTTACAGTAAAATATGCTAAGTCCAGTGCAAGTAAAAACCAAGCTAGTAAGCTTATATGATGTGAGAACCAACGGGGGGCTGCATCATTCTGATGGAGGGTAGAGCAGCCTCCTTGAAGTTGGTTATTCCTGTTGCATTGACTGCAGAGCCTGGCAGATGGTTCCAGATCCTTATTGCTCTTGGGTAGTATGAGAACTTGAAGGAGTCGATAGTTGTAACAGGAATTACATACTTCAGGTTGTGGTCATGTCTTCCGAAGTATGTAGCGGGGATAACAATAGTTGGTGCAGGTATGGAGACAAGTCGGTGATGGATCTTGTAGAGAAGGGTGCATTGGTCGAGGATTCGACGTGTGTGAAGCGTGTCCCACCCTAGAGCTCCTAAGTCGATTTGACAACTAATAGCCGTTATTCTCCTACTTGAAGACATTTTCAAGCCCCACCCTTTTTAGGGAGGTTCTAAATTTGTATTGTCTTTCAAATGCCGTTGGAATTTAAACTTTTCATTTTTTGGGCCTGCAAATGGGACATACTGTAGTACCTTTAAACCACTCATTTTTTTGTACTTTCATCTGATTTTTCTCCTTTTGTAGGGTCAAGACTGACGGGTCGTAGTCTGATGTTGGTAAAAGGTCGCGATGCTCAGGACCTACTTCAGGGGTTAATGACCAATGACGTGCAGCAGCTGAATGGGGGCGAAGGTCAAGAGGTCATCTATTCCATGTTTCTAAATAAACAAGTGAGTAAATTGCATCTTGCGAATATAATGTATTTATGCGCTTTGTAAGTGACATTAATTGAAGTTTAAAGTATTTCTTGGTTATGCACGTTGTATCTAATGAAAATCTGCTTTATAAAAATAAGATTATCATTAATATTATTATTATCATTATCAAAGCTAGGTGACCAAGCATTTGCTTGTGCTGTCCCAAAACTCTGGAATAACTTGCCATTTGAATTTTGAAGTCAGGAAATCACCGTTCGTAAATGTCTTTAAATCGAATCTGAAAACACATCTTTTTAATTTAATGTAAATCTAAGGATATCAGGAGCTCTTGTAGCGCAGTAGAATATATACCTAATGTTGGATAGTTTCTGCGCTCTATACATGTATTATTATTATTATTATTGTGCTATTACTATTATTATTTATGGTATTATTTATTAATTTAACTATCAATAATATTTGCATTATTATTATTAGAAGTATTATTATCTTTGTATTGCAGGGGCGAGTCCTGTATGATGTTATGTGTTACCAGTGGAGTAACGATCCAGAGGGAGACACACAGTCATACCTTCTAGAGTGTGATAGCGCCATCTCGCAGGAATTACATAAACATCTCAAACTCTACAGAATCAGGAAGAAGGTGATTATCTCTGTCAAATCCTCTGTTTTGAGTCAGAAGGGCTTTAACTATTTAAACCTATACAAAATAATGTCCTTCTGTTGGACTCCACTAAGGCGATATAACCATTTGAAAGTAAACCTCTATACAACTATGGGTGAAACTCAAAGGGAATTAATTGATGATAGGTAAATAAATAAATACATACCAGTAAATCATAATAATAATGATGGTTAAATTTCATTTCCTAAGAGTCATTTAGCATCAGTACCGAGGCCTTATAATTTCCAGATAAAAATAAATAAATTAGTTTGTCGAAAAGATCAATTTAATTTGTAAATCCAATTTAAAATTAGGGGAGGGGGGTGAGGTACCGTTTTTCATGACTTATTTGAACGCCTCCCGCAAATACTTGGCACCTTGCTTCATTTGGATTTTATCACTATCATCATCACTATCATCATCTTGTAAAGCACTATACATTAAGTACTAACATCATTATCATCACCATCATCATCACCAACATGACCATGACCATCATAATCATCAGCACTATCATCATCATCTTTTATCATTATCAGCACTAATGTTTCTTTTCCTATTCACATGATATTCAGGTGGATATCACATCACTGGATTCTGAGTACCATGTATGGTCCATCTTTAGTCCTGGCCCCACTCCTCCCCCTAGCCCAGGATCTAATAAATCCGGCCCATTTCATTTCTTCACTGACCCCAAGGTCAACGGTCTAGGTCAGAGGGTCATTGTCCCACAAGGCAGTCAAGGTAGGTTCTAGAGTTGGACATTGCATTAAACGAAATGGCCACATAGTAGCTTACCACTTTTCTTATCTGTGCATTACATTCTGCACTTTGTACATGTACATTCAGCAATTGCTTGTTTGCAGGGCATTTTTTATTGCCATTGGAACCCCATTAAATTCAAAGCAATCAATTTTTTGTCATACCAACTTTAAAGGTAAAGATCAGTTTTGGAAACGCCCCCCTCTTAAAAAAAGAAATGGAAGATCTTATTACCAATCATGTGAAAGAATATGTTTTGACTAATACGTGATGATACGAATTTTGCTGAGAAGCCGCCTACTTATTGATATATTTTGTAAATTAGTTTATCTATTTGGACGTGATAGACATTACGCACGTGCGTGCACGTGTGCGTAGTCCCATAAACATCTTTCTGTGTACAGTGCTTGTAAATTTACCAAGACTGGGCCAAATTTCTTATCATTTTGATGATTTTAGAACCTTGCAGTACAAACCAATACTTATATGCTAGATGATCAACCTTTTCTGAACGATTCCACAATGTTTCTTTCACAATGCAATCGCATGACCAGAAGTGATCTTTATCTTTAAGTCTGGCTGTATTGTTCTTTTTATATTATACAGTACCTGGTATTGAAGAAGTTAATGAAGAAGACTACATGACGCATCGTTATCAGTGGGGCGTGGCGGAAGGGGTCAATGAACTTCCTCCCGGAGATTGTCTCCCTCTAGAGTCCAATCTAGCTCTCATGAATGGAGGCAAGTAGTCCATTTTTCTTGTGTTTTTTTTCTTCTCTTTACCTCCCACTGAATTCATAACTTTATTATACAGTCAAACCTGCTTAAGTGACCACCTGTATAGAAAGACCACCTGTCTACAAAGACCACAATGTTTTTTTTCCCCTTCAAAATGGTTTCTCATTGAAACATGTACCAAAGGAACCTGTAAATAAAGACCACATGCCTATAAAGACCAGTTTTCTTGTCTCCCTTGGGTGGCCTTTATAGACAGGTTTCACTGTTATAATGTTAACCCAAAAGTGTTGTTTGGTGGGGGAGGACCTCACATGCAGGATGCATTTTCATGAAACAGAGATACCAATCTTCAAGATTTTTCAAATGAATTGAGAAAAGTTCAGGGGGAACAAAAATAAACATCAGGAATTACATATTGAAATATCTTGAGAACCTGCTCACCAAAAGTCATTTGAAGTGCTTTAAAAGTAGGGTTGTGGATACTGTTATTTTTCACTCACCATTCCCTAATTTAGTTCACTAATACTTGGTGATGTATGAGACATACCTTAGACTTGCCCATACACGTGCATTTATGTTATTTAAAAAAATTCTTTTTAATATTTCTTTTAATAATTTCATTATTTGCATGTCGACAACCATTTTTTTTTTTTCTTTGTCAGTGATCAAGTTTTAAGTATTATTGTATCAAGCTGATAAACCGGCTAGAGCATAAAACTGAGAAAATATTAAAAAGAATTATAATTTTCATGTTCTTAGTGTAGTTGGTACTTGGTGCTATATATACTGTATGTAGGCTTGCCCATATTCATATATGTATGTTAGCTTTATTAGCATGTCGGTAACCATTAGTTTTTTTCTTCTTCAGTGAGTTTTACCAAGGGCTGTTACTTAGGCCAGGAACTCACTGCCAGGACGCATCATACCGGAGTCATCAGGAAAAGAGTCATGCCGATCCAGCTTGCAGGGTGAGAATAAAGGAGAGAAATATACATGTAATATTGAAATTCACATTTGGCCCATTCTTTTTAAAGACCCCATTCGGAAGGGAAGTAAAAACATGAAATAGATGAATTATACATCAATGGGCCCGATCGAGTCCACATGTAATGTCATCACCGAAATGAATTTGGCCCCTGGTGACCCGTAAGTTGGAAGGGTGCGGAAAATGAGGTTTTAAATTGCTTTTGTGCAACACTGTAAGGGAAAATGTTGTGTTCCTTTATATTTGTATTCTACGTTAATTCAGCTTTTCATCGATGGCAAGTTGTATTTTCAGCGGGTAGGGTCTTTGAATGGGCGGTCCACTTTTCATACTAAGAGTAAGTTGCCAGATGGAAGCCAATGCTATTTATCAATTTTTTTTTTGATTTTTTTTTTTTGGAATTAATTGTTAGTAAATATTTTTCATTGTGCTGTCAGTACTATATTACGATTGTCTAATTATGTACATATGTATAATCATTCTGTGAATATTTGTTTGTATTGTATTGTTTCAGGGCCCTTATGTACAGCAGTTTTTTAGCTGAAGAGGCAATGCTGTTTGAATAAATCAAAAATAAATGAAATAAAAATAATCCATTAAGACGCTTGTGATATACACATACACTGGGTTCTTAGTCCTTCTGGTTCACCTACCGGTACAGGGCAATGAGGAATAATTTCACCATAGTTGTTTTATCAGGGGGGGGGGGTGGCTTTATATACATATTGTGGTTGTGCTAATCAGCAAGTGTCTTTCAAATTGCAGATTAATGCTTGAATTTTATTTCATTCATCAACTTTTAATGCATAATAATAATAATTAAACATTTTTATATAGCGCATATATATAACACATAGGCAAATTGCATGTCTCTATGCACTTTAATAAAAAAGAATGCACTGGGTTCATAATTTTGATTATTTATGAAGTGGTGAAAAGATATGTCTTTAGAGAATTGATAAAAGTTTTATAGGATCCTATAGATTTCAGTTGGTCAGGCAACTTATTCCACCAAACAAACAAATAAACAAAACAAAAAGAAGAGAAGAAAAAAAAACTTAAAAAGATAGCATCTTGGCCTCCAAAGGCACAAAGCAACTACCCCAGAAATGATAATACCTCCCAAAATTTTTTCTCTGTATGTATTAGGAATGCAATACCTACTATCCCAGCTGGTACAAGCATCAAGACTGCTGAGGGAAAGAATGTGGGGAAATTCAGATGTCACCTCCATCATAATGGACTTGCCCTCCTCAGGACAGCTCTCATGTGAGTTGAAAATGTTGTTGTGTAAAAAATGATATTAGTTTTTTCCAAAACTCAGTAAAGCGCAAATTAGTACCGGAGTGTTGGCTCAGTCAGTAGAGCGTCCGCCTCAAAACTGGGAGGTCGTGGGTTCGAACCCTGGCTGCGTCATACCAAAAGACGTAAAAAGATGGGAGTTGTTGCTACCTTGTTTGGCGTTCAACAATAAGGGATAGAGCAACATCGATCTGGTGCTGCTCAGTGGCTGCCGGGCTCACGATCAATTGGGCAAAAAGAATTTCCGTTTCGGTTTAATAAAATTTGGAGTGGACTATTAGGCTATTATTGATTATAATTAAGGATTCAGGATGCTGATAAAATACATAAACTTCCATTTAGTGGTCAGCCATCTGTATAATGTCCATGTGAACTGCATGTGGGAATCCACTTTCTAGAATCACCTCTGTTTAAGTCGCCCCCCCTTGCATCCCCTGCTCTCTATCTCTCATGATTGTAATCATTTCTTGTCATCTTTTTTCTTTTAATCATGTCAATGGTACTACTTTTCCAGAACTGTCATGTCACATGTGACAAACTTCTGCCATGTTTAACAACTCAAGTACTTATGGCATAATTCCTGTCTTTTCTCTCTTTTTCCTTTTTTCAATGTTATATTCCTGATTCCCTTTCTAATTCTTTCTCTCTCTCTCTCTCTCTCTCTCTCTACTTCCTCTTATCTCCCTGATAATCTCAATCTCTTCCTAATATCTTTCTTTTATTTTCTTTTTAAATCTGTCCATCCAACAATTGTAATTCCTCCACCTCCCCACCCTCTCTCTTTCTCTCCCACCCTCCCGTACTCTTTGTGTTCATATTCTTATTATGTGATAAACCAAGTCCTCTCTCTCTTTCTCTCTCTCTTTCTATGTCTCTCTCTCTCTCTCTCTCTCCCTCTCTCACTCTCTCTCTCTCACTCTCATAGAGGTAACAAGCTCAAGGTCACCACTGAAGATGGAGCAGAAGTTGACCTGGAGGCAAGGAGACCGTCATGGTGGCCGCAGGAAACTCACAAGTGAAAAGATGCAAGAGATTGGGACTAAAATTGACCTGGATTCTGCAGGAAAATAATAATAATAATATTCAGCTTTTATATAGCGCTTAATACATCTCGGATGTCTCTAAGCGCTTTACAGATATACTATTACCCCGGTCATTGGATTCAGTGCTTGCCCGCACACACTGTGTGCACAATCTCCACTCCCTGGGGAGCATTCCAGCCAGGCGTTACTTGATGCTTAACCAACAATGACGGTCGCATCCTACCAGGTACCCATTTTAACACCTGGGTGGAGAGTAGCAAGTGTAGGTTAATATCTTGCCAAAGGAATTTAGTGCTGTGTCAGGATTCAAACCCTCGACCTTCGCATCTCCAGCGCCTTCAACCACTCGACCACAACACTCCCACAAGTGAAAAGAGCATAAGAGGAAATCATAGACTTTGTTAGTCTTGGATTCTGCAGAACTTGACTTAACTTGGAATCTACAGGACAAATGAAGTAATCATAAGATAAAACAAGATTGTGACAGATATATTTGGAGTCTGCAGGAAACTAACAAGTGACAGAATCTTAAAAGGGGGAAGCCCACCCCGATATCAAGTTTATTTTAATAGATGCAGAACTATGAATGAAACCGGTCATTGAAAGTCGCATGATGCAACTAAACGCTGATATCTCATCGTAAAATCCATACATTGTAGTAACTGTTTTGAAATCAAATGATGGTGACTTTCGTTTTTCCCCACAGATTCAAGCTTTCATGACTTTATGTACTTCAGTAATATGCATCAATCGATATCATCTTTATGATATTACAAGTTACAACAAGTAGTGACTGTACAGCATTCCAAAATAATGTGATTATCCCCCTCCCCCCCCCCCCCCCCCCTCTCATTCAACTGTGTGATCACAAGAGTTCCTTGATCTTTTAAGGGTTAAGGCATTGATAAGCACGGCTTCAATACATCATGTAAACCATAAATGTTATGTAAACCTTTATACTATACTCACACAACTGCCATCAGGAGTGTCGATTTTGACATACATGGCACATTTCAAATGTTCACTATTATTATTATTATTATAATACTGAGGCTTTTCAAGCTGTTGCAAATGAATTTGTCTATCTTGTTTTTCATGTTATTCTTAACATTTAACATTTTGTCTCCTATCCATAAGTTCTAATAACCATTTAATGAATATTATTATTCGTGATTAAATGATTATAAGACCATAATAGACAGCTTGGGTGTAGACCCTATGGGAAAAGACGAATTGAGTAGTAGACAAACTGGTTGTAGGCAATAAATGATTGTAATACATGTACAAAACTGGGTAGAAACTAGTTCGAATTAACATTTGAACTTTGATAATTGTGTCAAAATTACCCATATATTTATATAATAATGTATCATTAAAAGCAAAATTAAATCATTTAGTTACAAAGTGCATGGATTATTTGTTTTCCCAAAGTGTCTCTGAACATTTGTTTGACCTACATATATATGGAGGCTTATTGTCGTGGGTCTATAATAAGCAGTACTTTGGGATTATAAAACATGTTTCAATGGGTTATATTATCCAGGCGCGGATCCAGGATTTCTTGGGGGGGCCCAATTTTTTAGGGGGGGGGGGGCAACAACAAATTCTGCATCACCGCCACTCTTACATGCAGGCCCTGCTTAACGTTTTTGTAAAGTGGGTGGGGGAGGCTAAAGTATTTACAATCAAGGAGAGCGTAGCGTAAATTGGCTTGGGATCTAGGGGCAAAGCCCAGGCGGGGGTCAAGGGGGCGGAGCCCCCGGAAGCTTGGGGTGTATGAGCATTGAATTATGGTCAGATGAGCATATTTTAGACATCAAATAACGTCACATGAGCATCCAGGGGCCCGCCTTAGGGTCCAGGGGTGGAGCCCCCGTAAGCTTAAGGGTTTTATGCATTAAATAACATCCAGATGATAGTCCAGGGGCCTGCCTTAGAGCCCTAGGTGGGGTCCAGGGGGCAGAGCTCCCGGAAGCTCAAGGGTTTAGGTATTACATCAAGGTCAGATGAGCATATTTTGATAACTCATTATTTTGTGACACTGGCAGGTCACTGTTCTCTCTTTTTTCCCTCTCTCTTTCCTTCTATTTCTCTTTAAGGTACTTTTTAATTTAAAGGAGGGGGACCTCGAGCCTCCCGAGACAACACCCTTCTGGCCCCCCTCCCATCTCATTCTTCCCCCCTTTTTTCGGCTTCCTCTTCTTTCTTTCCCTTTCTCTCCTCTTTCCCTTTTCCTTCTCTCTCTCTCTCTCTCTCTCTCTTTTGTTTTGGCGCCTATCAAGATCAACTGCAATAAAAACTACAAGCTTTATCATCTGACTCCTCATTCACGAAACAGAATATATCATCAATTAAATGTACCGCTTCTCCAATATTGCGATTATTCGTCTACGTGTATGACTTCCTCAAGTAGGGAAGGTGTAGGGAATTGGAGACCGTAGGGAATTGGAGACCACCAAGCTTGAACCCATCACTGTCTGTCAGTGTTGGCTCCAATATATATTGATATAGCGCCATATGTGGCCTTTAACAACACTATTGCATAATATCCAATTCATTTCGAAGACTACAATGCGTTCTTTCTCTAAGAAAATGGGCAAAATTGACCAAGATATGCAATTTTTTATCGTAAAATTTTGCTCTGATATAAAAACACAATTTTCACTGAATGTTGTGGTGTATGCAGGTATTCAGGGGTGGCTCTTAAAAAGTAGTTTTAAAAAGAAGTTATGTAGTATTCCAACCATCACAGACTCTATGGCCATTGAGTGTTGCGAATGGGTGTTGCAATGCACATTATGAATGGTGTCTGATCAGATATGTGTGTAGGCAATGGAGGACACTAGGTCCAAGATGGGGGGCCTACTTACCCCCAGTTGTTCATTTCATGTTGAAGGGCACTATCATGAAACATATTTGATTGTTTGTGTCACCATTCTTATTTGAATGCATTTCATTTTAAAGATAAACTTGAATTCTGGTTAAAAAAAATAAAAAAATGAATTCTCACAGAATCAAACGAAACTTATACTGAATTTTCAAGATTACAAAAAAAAAATTGCCAAACAATTTTGATATGAAATGTATACTGGCTGAGAAATGAGCATAGCAAGATAAGGACATCAAGGTTAGTAGCCCCGACACCATTTGTGTAGTCCTATGTGCATTTTCCCGTGTACAACGCTTGCTACTTTACCAAGAATGGCCAAATTTCTTATGATTTTGATGACTCCAGAGCCTTGCAGTACACACCAATACTTTCATGCTACATGATCAACTTTTTCTGATCCATTCCACACCTTTTCTTTCACAATGCAATCACATGACCAGAACTCAATTTTATCTTTAAGAAGTTGATTCTATGCTGTGAGTTTGATCAATGTAAAAGTCACATTGCCAGAAAATTATTCTGAAAGTGTTTAAACATAATTTAAAGCATCTTTATTACTGTAAACAAAAAAAATACAGAAATATTTTGGGCCACGTTGTTTTAAAATCGTTTCAAAATGACAGTAAGTTCATTGGCTGCATGTATCTCTTACAAAATGTGTTTGAACTAACTATATAACAATCCCATTTTCATTCGAATTCTATTTAAAATGTCTTGATTTGTAACTGTCCCTTATTACCTACACATGTAGGTAATGAGAGACCTTTGGTGATGACGTCATTAATCATTGTTATCTTATTAATCAGTTACATCATGACCACAATTTTGTTACCAAATAAAGAGAAGAAGTTACTGAAGAGAATAACAAACTTTCTGTATGTGTAACATTTTTCATGTTTATGTAAATTATGCAAATGTGCTTAAGGGTCTCCAATTCCCTACACCTACCCTACTCCCTAAGTTCTTTTAGCTAACACCATTGAAAAAATTGTGTAATCAACATTTAGTAATGTAATCGGCCTATAATTTGGTATGTATCGAGAGTCTTTCCCTTCCTTACCAATCAAAGTTTTAAAAAACCTTGTTTTTGTAATATGGATAAACTCCCCATGGCCCAACCTTCATTTAAAGCATCTACTAAAAAATTGTACACGTCTGTAAAAAAAAAAAAAAAAAAAAAAAAATTATCCACACTAACAAACACACACATTTTTTTGTTTGCGTGCAGATAATGGGGAAAGAAGAGTAGAACTGATATATAGAGATACATAATTCTGTGAAAGAAGGATGGAGTACATTATAGATCCTCTGTAACTTTTGCTTGCTGATACACATATTTATGTAGCAGTATACACCACGTTTTTATTCTGTAATCAAATTTGCTATTGAAATAATGCGATCTGCTTGAATTGTCATGCCGAATACGCCGAATTAAAAAAAAAGATACATGTCATTTTTTGTAAACACTTTAACTGATCGCTATTACGAATTTCTCGAGGGAGAGCATTCCATAGTACTATATTCAAGTTAAAAACATGAATCAAGAATTATGGTACTTCATATGAGTAACATAGATCAAGAGACAAAAGATAATAATTCAATGAAAGGAAGACGAGGGGAAAAAAGAAGGGAAGGAAGATTAAAGATTTGGAGTGAAGGTGCTATCGGTACATGATTTATGCACATAGTTTATCTAAATTGTTATGGGTGAACTTAGGAAAAAAAATACACGGGGGCTCGGGGCGAATTAGCCTCCGAAATGCCAAAAAGACACCCCCGAAAGTCATAAAAGAGCCCCCGCCCCCCCCCCCCCCAAATTGCATAGAGTTCAATGCAAAACAAAATAAAGAGTGTTTCATGCAAGCAAGCTTTAAAAGTAGCCCCCGGAATGTTTTAAGTATTAAAGTGTAACTGTGCCTACAGCTTTTGAATGTTAATGTCATCAATATTCCATGAAATGGGGAATCCCCATGCAGGCGTCGTCACAACAACGCGAACAAAGAGAATAACAAACTGGAAAGATATGCACAGCGCCACTTTGGCTATATGTTAGCATCGTGTGGCGGAAACATATTCCACACCCTTGGAAGAATCACATTTTACCTCCACCATCGGATCAAACTGCTGATCAAATCCATTCTCTCTGAGATAAGCAAATGCTTCTTTTTCGTCTTATCTCATTGCGGAAAATAATTTTTTTTGGTTAAATTGCGTGATGCATCAGCAGTGAAAACTGCTGTTTTACATTGTGTCTGGATCAGTTACATACAAGGATTCCAATAAACTGTTGGGCTATCTTTACTGCATAACGCGGGAGAGGCGGAGCAATCATGAGGAACATCGTGACTTTTCTTTGTTACCTGCTACTTTTTACAGGTATTTCTTTATTATTTTAATCATCATCATCATCGTCATCATCGTCATTATTATCATAATTATTACCATTTTATTACTATTATTGTTACTGATATAACTTAAAATTATTATTAATTTTAATATTATTGAAACTATTATTATTATTATTATTATTATTGTTAATATTATTATCATAATCACCATCATCATCAGTAATTGGGAACGACAACATGTTATTAAATGGTCTATAGCTTGTTCCATAGATATCGTCATGGTTTGGTTGTTTAAATCTGTCAAATATTAATTATCTTCAATTTCCAACAGCATTACTTGAATGCTATGTCATTAATCAAATCCAAAGTTATTATTTCAATCACATTGTACATGTGATTTCTCTTGTACTTTTCAGAAATGGCCGTGTTTTATACCAGTTGTGTAAATTGTAACAAATAATACATTTACCATTTCTACAGTCATTTTATAATTTGTGCATTAAAAAACAATCACGCCCACAAAAATAAAGCATTATGCTTTATTTTTGTGGGCGTGATTGTTTTTTCGTTTAATTTTTTTTTTAAAGAACAATACGTACATTGATCTGTATTCTTTCTATAGGATTAGTTGGCCCTTATAAAAGAGATCCACCCATCCAACTAATCCTGTCAAATGAATACGTGGTGTAACCGCAAACCTCGCTCAAATCTATCCTTATGGCGGAAGCCTTCAACCAAGTTCAACGATAACACATATTGATCGGATGCTCTTACAGTTTATTGATTCAGTCAATTTGAAATATCAATATTTTAATCTCAAGATTAAGTGATGTTGTAACCCATATTGCTATTGCAGCCCCTTAATCATGGAACAGTTTACCAATTACTATTCGTCAATCCCCATCTGTAGAGTCTTTTAAGGCAAGTTTGATAGTAATTTATAGGGCAGTTTTTAATTATCTGTAATGTTATTATTAGAATTATGTATTATTATTGCTGTATGTTTATTTTACATTGTACCTTACATCAGGCGCGTACGCAGGATTTTTTCAAGGGGGGGGGGGGGGGGGGGGGAAGAGGTCACTTTTTTTTCTTTTTTTTTCCCAAAAAAATCGCAACGTCTCAGCCGATCGCTGAATAAGCGGGGAGGGGGGGGGGGGGGGGGGGGGGGGGGGGGGGGGGGGTAAGAGGACACTTTTTTTTTTTTTTTTTTTTTGGTCTCGAAATTTGAAAATTTGACATTTTGCTCCGTTGGGGGGGGGGTAAGGTCAGCTTTTTTAGGTCAACCATGGGAATTTTTTTCTTTTTTTTATTAAAAAAAAAAAAAAAAAAAAATCCAAAAGGGGGGGGGGGGGTTTAGAGAAATTTAGGGGGGGGGTTTACACACAAAAAATTACCAAAGAGGGCTATAGGGCTATAATTATATCGACTTACTTTCTGATGTAGCCCATTGAAGCAGAAACAACACGAAATTCCCCTACCTAAATGTGTTGCACAATACAGTGAGATAAGGGGAATACCACGGTAGAACTCTTTGGTACGTAGAGGCATGTCATAATGATTTTTTAGTTCCACGTGAGGGAATAAAAGCCCGCCCCCTCCCCCCCTCCCCCTCCCCCCTCCCCCTCCCCCCCCCCCCCCCCCCCCCCCCCACTCAGGGGTCGGAATGACCGCATGCGTGTTGCCAAAATGTCCGGTAAAGGGGTACTTTTCGTGCGACAAAGTCCGGCCCGAGAATTGTAAAAAAAAGGGGTGTATTTGACTTTTCACCCGGAGATTTCTTTAAAAAGAGGGTGTTTTTCCTTTTTTTCTCTCATCTCTGTGGACTCCTGAGAAGTTATTCCGAATTTAGGGGGGGGGGTGTACAATGAGCATTTTTCCTGATTTAGGGGGGTCTCCAAGCCAGGATAATCCCGCGAAAAGCCCGCGAAAGGTGGGTTCGGGAATGTTGGCAGTCCTCAGATAGAGGGTGCTTTCAAAAAGAGGGAACGAGCATATGCGTACCCTAAATAACACTGAGTAGGGGGGGGGGGGCGGGAATAAAAGGCTTGCGTTATTGCCAGCTACATCGTTCAGCGTTTGTGTAACATAAGTCATTAATATAGGGAGCATTATAATGTAATGAAGCCAATTACATCTCCACAATGATATGCACTGGCGCATATCCGAAAGAAGATGTTGATTTTAAATAACCGACAGTTCTGTATAATAGGCGAGTTGGGTAAAGGGGAAAGTTCACCGCGAGATCATTCAAGCAACCTGCTGGAGCATGGCAAACTCGATCGGTGTGTGGGGCTGGTGTGATCACTTACATCATTGTTTAGCACAACATAGTTTGGAAGGAGCAACCTTAACCAGCACTCCACAGTGGACACGAACGACATAAAAGAATGAAAGGGAAAATGAAGACAAAGACAAAAGAGAGACTATAATTGTTTGGAGATATAAAAGTAAAATATATGGGAGACATACATGTACATGTATATCATTATCATCATTACCATCATTATCATCATTATAATTATGATTTTGTGTTGTTGTTGGGGGTTGTGGTGGCGTTATTATTGTTATTATTAGTATTACCACCACCACCATCATCATCATCAGAAGTAGTAGAAGTAGTAATAGTAGTAGTAGTAGTAGTAGTAGTAGTAGTAGTAGTAGTAGTAGTTGTAGTAGTAGCAATATAGAAAAAACATATCAATATATGTAAATATTTTCATATTAATATATAATATGTAACTTTTGTTTCTTACTAGTGCTTAGGATTGAGATAACGAGTGCTTCATCCAATCTTATTCATGCAAATATGGTGAGTGGATGGTTATTTTCTTATGCAGTAGCCAGTAAGTTGTTTCTTTTTCCATTCTTCTCTGAAAAACACGCAAACAAGCTCTCCACTAACACCAAAGTATAATAATTATATATTGTTTCAAACATTTATTTAAAAAAAATACTTTAAAAATATTATTTTAAAAAAGAAGGAAAAAAAAAGAAAATCAGTTTTTATATATTTTTACAGTGGACTGTACTGCACCCCGGCCCCCACTCAGTGTTATTTAGGGTACGCAAATGCATGTTCCCTCCTTTTGAAAACACCCCCTAAATCCGGTGCGTAAAGTCTATACGGGCCGGATTTTTGTGTACTACGAGCCGGACTTTGGTGCGTGAAAAATACCCCTTTACCGGACATTTTGGGAACACGCATGGTACTGCACATGATCCGGAGTGGGCTAGTAGTAGGCGTACGATGTCAGTCAGATTTAGGCCTAGTGTCACTTGCTCTCCTTGCCCTAGATCGTATCCTGTCTTTATTATCAAACCATTGGTGAATTCATTTATTATTAGTTTCTAATATTATATCCTCGATTTCCCCTAAACCATAATGCCTTCCCCCTTTCCATTCTTTACCATTAAACTAATATAAAAATTCCATCTTGCGTAATATTTCTGGCTTGCTCAGGACTTACCCAACTGCCAAACCCTCGACGACGGCAAGCTCAATGTCAATTACTTAATCGACATGGACAATGACTTGGTCATCATCGAGGTCAACAGCGTGATCGAATACGACGACGAGTACGTCGCGTTTGGGTTAAGCGGCTCGGAGGTCGTTACACAGATGATCGGAAGTGATGTCGATGTCATGTCTATGGACGGTCACGGTAATGCAACCATCGTGGACTACTCCCTACTAAGTCAAGAGAAGGTACAATTCTTCTTCCAAAGACAACCGTTTCAGTTTAATCTGTCTACAGTGCATTCAGATTTGCTAAACAAATCTTTGTCAGGAGGCAGAAAACATCTATGACACAAGTCTTATATAAAACAAAATACAAATAGAAAGTTTAAAAAGTGGAAGCATAAAGTTGTATGTGCTTGTACCCCTTATTTTGCACCCCACAACCCCCCCCCCCCCTCCCCGAAAAAAAGAAAGATATAAGGAAGGAAGAGAGTGACTTGTAAGGAAAGATAGATAGAAAGAGGGGAGGAGGTTCTAAATTTCTAATTTAAGTGCAGTAATATTCACAACCGTTGAAACAGTATAACACACAGGTTAATAGAGTTGATGATGCCAAATCAAGGTTAAATGAACATTAGTATTAAAGACTAATAAAAAACAAAATTAAAAAAAGGTGGGGAACATGAAATATCAATACTTTATACAACCAGAGCACAGTTATTTACAGCTTTTTTTAAAGGCATACTGTCCTACTTGTAGCTACGTGCTCCCTCTATATAGAAAACTTCCCAATCAGTGCCTGTTGGTCCCCCATGATCCTCTTTTTCTTATGTTAAATGAGAGCTGAGTTAATGAGATAGCCACCTGTCACAGTGACCTCGCTGGCTCGCTGGGTGGTCTAATCCCTTCTAACTGAAGTAGTAAAGCCTGCCTTTAAAAGATGATATTGACAACGTCAACTTTAGAGCTACTATGTCATTTTTGTTCTCGGCATCAGTGTATATGGAACGGGAACAGTGGAACGGGGGCCTGTCCGGATACTAAGGCGTCTAGCACGGCTCATGATGATGTCGCTCTGTTGGCTTCCTCCAATACAAATGGCATCAAGACCTTTAGATACCAGCGACCTCTTCGTGCGCAAGGTAACATTATTTGACACTATATCAAATCATATTGTATGTTGTTACATTGCATTTTATACAACACCTACGTGGATCCTTGTCATTTGATTGGAGGATTGTTGGTCACATGATATTCAATAGATGTTATATTGCACGGGCGTGCATTTTTGGTTATATGCAGAGTGCATTTTTGGTTATATGCAGACTGCGTATACCTCTCTGCCGTGCGCGTATCCCTGCGTGTATCTGACGCGAAGGCAATCTGAATGTATGTAATCGAGAAGGCTTGACTCCAATTTCAATAAATATAAGGAGTAAAGCATAATTGTTGATCAACGTTCTATTAGATCTTCTTTTATGTTGTATAAAACAAATAATGAATGTTTTTCATTCGTTCAATAGTGCGAATACTTTCATGAGTTGAAAGATTAACATTCTATTCAACGAGGCGTCATAACCATTCATTATTTGTATAATATGTTAAGATGGTTTTATAAGGCATTTATCCAATAACAATATTTCTCAATCAAATCGGAAACAATATCTATGTTAGGGCTACATATTTTCAACACAATAACATACAATTGAAATATAATTTTTTAAGTATACAGAACATGATGATATGAGTATAAATAATACAAGCCATTCTTTGTTTAGACATACACAGTATATTGTCAAATAATCGTTATGACCTTGCCTTGCCTTGAATTGCTATGTCATAAAATTGAATTTCTTTTTCCAACAAAACATTAATAATAATAATAATAGCTCACATTTATAATGCGCCTAATACTACGTTTCTAGGCGCGGAACATATTATTACCCCGGCCATCGGATTCAGGCTTACCCGCATACAAGTTATGCACATTCTCCACTCCCTGGGGAGCATTCCAGCCAGTCGCCATTTTACAAGCGCCATTGCTAATCAAACCACATTAGCTTTCGCATCATACCGGGTACCCATTTTAACACCTGGGTGGAGAGTGGCAAATGTAGATCAATGTCTTGTCAAAGGACATTAGCAAATCAATTATAATCATAACCATTAATTAAGGAATACATATTGTGAACAGAGGGGTCCACTAAAAAGCCCCCTCAAATAATAGTTAGGAATAATGAGTAATTAAATTAACAATTTCGTAACTACTAACAGGAACTAGAAGTAGGGGGGAAGAGGATGCCAACAGAGATGAAAACGGAACAAGAGAGTGCTTTACATGACAAAGATAGGAGAACGCGGTCACAATACAAAAAGTAGAGAATGAGTGCAAAGTAAACAAATAAGTGCTCTACTTCTGTCAGAAAATGTACATTATGATATCTGTATATTGTTATTCTTTTCATAGAACACCAAAATCATACTTTCTGGAGTTTGTTAAGAAATACTGAGATAAATTCTAAACCCCCTCTCCCTGGTTCTGTCCATCTGCTGAGGATCCAGATCGATTGTAATAAATCCATGAAATAGGCTGATTGCCCTAACTTCAGGGGTGGATCCATGGAGGTCATCAGGATATCTTAGGCCCTTAGTATACAAATACTACGCAGCAGTAAGCATTTTAGTAAGAATTACCTACACAAGATACCGTTGGAACAGTCTAACACGCCCGAGGTGGGTAATTTTACTAATACCCGAACAAAATGCTGTGTATTATTTGTTTTATAAGATTATGTTTTTTGTTGTTATATAACATTATGTTTTATAACATGATTTGACTAATGACTGGTCATTAGAATCGGATAATGACCGGTCATTATCCAAAATACGTGTTAGGCAAAATAAATGCCTGGTCACGTGTACGCTTTCAACCAATCATCTGATTAGGATCCACGTCATCATCTTATAATAGTAAATCAAATCTCTGACAAGCAGTAACATTAAATAATAAAATTAAAGATCATTACCCTAAATGGGGCCGTTTTCGGACTTGACTACTGAAGGTTTGTCACCTGGGTATCAAAAAAGGACCCCCCCCCCTAAATCCGCCACTGCTTATTTTACATTTCTTTTTTAATTAATAGATTCAGCTTATGATCGGGAGATTCCTACCAACGGTCCATCAGCGTGGTATGGGCTCGTGGACCGAAGACTGATGATGGATTGATAAACAAACATGCTACACGTATACGTGGTACTAATCCAAACTATAATTGAATTGATTTGATTTGATTTGATTTCATGTGCTCTTTATCTGTGTGTTTTCTCTCTTTTTCTTCTCCTTTCTTCTTATATTTTTTCTTTTTCTTCTTCTTCTTCTTCTTTTCATCCTCCTCCTTCTCTTCTTCTTCTTCTTCTTACTTGCAAGTGTATTGTCTTGAGTATATACAGTGTGAGTCAAATAAAAGTTTACACCTAGAAAATTGCTAATTAGTTTAAAAATCATCTATGAACAGTAAATGATTATACATCTTATGAAAGAGTGTTTTTATCCCAAATCATGTGGTATCATTTTTGTGTGGTATGTGTTCATGCTTGGATGAACACGAGGCATTGTTTGGTAGAGTGCAAAAATCGATTTGCGCCAAAGTTGCTTGTGTGATGTTTGAATAAAACAATTGGGTTTTGGGTATTAATTCGGTCTTTGCATATCCAAATAATATCCCTCACAAATTTAATCATGCCACACATATCAAATATCGAATATCAAATATCAACGTACATTTGTGCGTGTGTGTGGAATTTGCTGCTGCAAAAAGCATATCCAATGCATTTCATTTAAATACATTCAATTCATTCTCTCACTCTCACTCTCACTCTCGCTAATCCCAACATAATACATGCTGTAGGCATCACTTTGGCGCAATTCGATTTTTGCACTCTCGCCAACAATGTCTCCTGTTCATCTAAGCGTGAACACATACCACACAAAAATGATACCAACTGATTTGGGATAAAACACCTTTTATAAGATGTATAATACTTTACTGTTCATAGATGATTTTTTAAATAGTTAGCAGTTTTCTAGGTGTAAACTTACTGTATATAAGAACTGTTAATCGGATCTTTGACACATGGCGTCAATCATGTCATTGACAAAGTTATTATTTGTACTTTTATCCCTTTAGATTTCGAATCTAACAAATACCAACATCACGCTGTTGAATCTACGTTGATACATTCATAGACTTATGATAAATTACAATCAATATTTATCTTTTTTCTTCAAAATGCGTTAAAGGTAAAGTCCAGTTATGTTCATGCGATTGCATTGTGAAAAAAAACGTTGTGGAATCGATCAGAAAAGGTTGATCATCTAGCATATAAGTATTGGTGTGTATTGCAAGGTTCTGGAATCATCAAAATGACAAGAAATATGGCCCAGTTTTCGCAAAGTTACATGCACTGTACGCAGAAAGATGTATATGGGACTATACGCACACGTGCTCGACACGTGTGTGTATCTCTCACAGACCATGTAGATAAACTAATTTACCAAATATATCAAATAGTAGGCGGTTTCCCGGCAAAAATGTTATCATCATGTATTAGTCAAAACATATTCTTTCACATGATGGTAATAAGAGCTTCCATTTCATTTTTTGAAATTGGGGCGTTTCCAATACTGGTCTTTACCTTTAAAATCATCGGGATTACTTTTTTTTCAGCAAGCGACAACATCCGGATCGACTTTAGTAAAAATGGCACCCAGCCTTGTGCTCCTCTGACCCCGACCACCCCGCAGCGATGTCTTCAAAGATGACCACTGATGAGGGTGATACAACCACTGGCTCCTCAGCACCACAGGCTGGCGACCACGGTAACACGATCTCCATCTCCGTGTTGCTGATGTGGATCGTCCTGTTCGTACAGGGTGTCTTGTTTTAGAGTGGGAAGCAGCAAGTCAGTCAGATCACACTTGGTGACAGAGTATTCACAACGGCTACTCCCAAACTGTGGAATAATCTATTTCTTCGCAACCTGCAGCAGTCTCTCAATACTTTAAAAAAATATCTAAAAACTCACCTCTTCTGTTCACAACTAAATCGTAAAGCGCATTTGAACATGTATATGGAAAATGCGGTATATAAATACATTATTATCATTATCATTAATATTATGATTATGATTATGATTATGATTATTATTATTGTTATTGTTATTATTATTATTGTTATCATGGACTTGTACACTAAGAAATCCATATTCAGATCATTCTTGATATACATGCCTAGTAGGGGACTCTTTCACTCTTTCAAGTTAGTGATCATTGGTCAAGAATTCGGTGACGAATTTATATTATGTCTACGATTTATATTCATCTAGCATGTAAATTTCCTCTATTGTGTACATTTCCGTTATCATGCATGATATGGTACATTATATTACTATATGCATCATGTCATGTTATTACTAAAAGAAAAAAGAGTGTTTCTGCTGGATATAATTTTCTTTCTGTTTTGCTATAAACACTGTATTGTAAATTGATTTATACGGTATATAATGTTTACAGAATATTGATATGTTACATTACATTGTAAATTGGTAAATTGACTAATATGATGTATATGTTCCCAAACAGAATATTGATTGTTACATTACATTGTAAAGTGATTATAAATTTATAAACAGAATATTGATGTACATCAATGAAGTTTAATGAATACAATACAATACATGTATATCCTTTACTACCATATATCCTCTACTTATCATATGTAAATGTTCTATATATACATGATATATAAATATTTAATCAACCATGTATGTTTTCCTCTGCTACGTATATTTCATATTTCCACTACACCATGTGTTTTCCCCTCTGCTCTGCGTGTAACTTTATCCACATGCATATTTCCTCTACCATGTATACCACTCACCCCCCCCCCCCCCCTGATTCTGGCACCGCCACTGAATTTATTGTAGACGCATATTATTATAGGAAAGTGGGTTAGTCATGTATCCGATCTCACAAAAAGGTGTATAGGAAGTTGTTTCGTTGCCTTAAGAAGTATATGGAATGCCTCTAGATGACCTTTTACTATTAAAGATACATTCGTTCGATTTTAGATTATAGGGTACCGGTTTTCAATGGTAATTTAACAAAAACTCATGTGTCTACTTTAGAACGTATTTAGAAACGAGCTTGCAAAATCATTTTAGGATGTCAGTATGAAAGTTATGAAGCAGCATTGGAAACGTGCAATCTACGTTCGTTAGAAGCAAGACGTGAGCAGTTATGCATAGATTTTGTCAATGCTCTTGCCAAACACCCACAATTTAAAGAATGTTTACCTTTTAGACAACAAAGCACTTATTCTCATAGGTCTCACTCAAAGTTTAAACAATAACACTGTAAAACAAAACGCTTCCAGTGCAGCTCCCTTCCATACTTGATAAATCTCCTTAATAAAATGTAGTACTAATATAAATTGTATTTTTAGAATTTCACAGTTCATGATTGCACTATGTGACTGACTTTAAATAGTTTTTATCTCGATTGTTTGCATTTCTGAATGTTTCTTGCCATTTCTCCTCATCCGTAATAATAAAGACCCCCTTTGTCTGTCTCTTTTCCCCCTTCTCTCTCCCACCTTCTCCTCTTTCTTTCTTTTTCTCTCTTTCTCATCACTCTAACTCTCCCTCTCCTACACCTTTTTATGAAATGCTATAATGTTTGATTTTTGTATTTATGTCATGGTTTGTGTTATTTAAATTTGAATTGCAATTGTATTGTGTCTTTGTGAAATGGATCGCAATTCAGCGTTGGCTGCGATAATCTTTTTATTAAACCATTTCTATCTACAAAGTACGAAATAGATATATGTTTTTGCGTGTTATGCTGAATAGACATATAGGAAGAAAAAGAGAAAAGAGGGGGAATCTCGTCTATGAATGTAACAATGCTTGAGACTAGTTTCTCGTTCTCGATATGATATATATAATAGGCATGTATACACACTTCATAGTCATCTATAATGCAGTTTTTTGGCGTGCAATGATAACACTGTGAACATAATATTATAAGGCTGAACCGGACGTGCATTTGCCTGACACAGCCCATGGAAACCAAACGCATGATGATACACCGTTACCATAGACACGAGATGCCGTCCATGTCGTTGCTAACGATGGTTTGCGATATCTCTAGGGAGACATAATTGAAGTGCCATGTTTTTCCTCATTTTTTGCCTTAGGAAAGAGGGATGTTATGAAATAGAAATGAAATAATAAATGGCTTGTCATTTAAAAAACAATCATCAATTGTTGTTCAAAGCGCTTTACAGTTTTATTGATTCCTCAATATGCTAATCATTCGAATGAAAGCATGTTCAGATTGTATCCGATGGAAATTTAAGGCGCAATAAGTCCGCAATTTTGCTTGTTAAAAGGAAAACAACCCTTCGACTAAAAAATAAATGCAAGCTTGAAAAGTCAGACAAAGAAATTATTCAAAATTTGGATAACGACTCAGAAAATTACTATTTTTAATTTAAGATCGGAGAAGTATTCTTTCTTTTGTATTCTGATAACTCAAACCGTTCAGTTGCTTATATTTACGAAGGAACAAACATTCTTCAAGTACAAGTGAAGTAATGCTTTCTATAATACATCGTCAACATTTTAAAAAGGGACAGTTTCAATATTTTGTTTACCCAACAAATCTGAGAGTTCCCATCATCCCTATATTAGTTTTGATATGGACTGCTAATGGAAGATTTCACTTTAATTATCATTTCAAGCATGTTAAATATTTGTGTATGAATAGCAAATCAGTATATGACGTTATATACTTTGCTTCTGATAGATAATAAAGGCGTTATAAATAAAAGCTACCTTGGTCAAGAGTGACATCGTATAGACCTATTGATTATTACTATTATCATTTATATTAATGATCAGAATTAGTAGTAGTAGTAGTAGTAGTAGTAGTAGTAGGTGTAATAGAAGTAGTACAGTAATAGTATAAAACAAGGTTCCCATTTAGTGATCTGCTAATATGACGTGATATAAAGATGATGAATGTAATTGAAATGCGGTGATATTGATGGGTGTGACAGTTGTAGCATGGAAGTGATGGATTATCATGGTTAGGATTAAGATGGTTGGTGACGGAAGTGGTGCTTGTGGTCGTGATTGTGTAATGGTGTTGGTCGCTGGTGGTTCAGTTGGTTGGAGAGAAGGTGACTAACATGTCTATGAGAACTGGGATAATCAGAGCCATTTAAACAAAGAGTTGGCCTGTTTAGTTTCACTGTCTTGGTCACAACATGGCGTATGTTCTTTTGTTTTGCAGCAAAGCACTATATTCGTCATATTATGCCCAACTCGAACCGGACGCAACTGAGTTGACCAAGCTATATATATATATATATATATGTCAATGCCTCCGGTGAACATTTACAAATAGCGTCCCTTTTAGAATAACTTTTTCTTTGCATGTCCAATGCTATCTCAACGGCCTACAACAAATTATATAGGCACCAAAATGAGAGCAATTTTGGCTGGTATTCAAGTCATAATATAAACGAAATGGCGTATTTCGTGAATTAGTCACTATAGGGTTTGATAACCACTATAGGGTTATCAAATAAGACCCCCCCCCCCCATCTTATTTGATGGATGATAACATTTGTGGCTTTATTTGTGGCACTGGCAGGACACTGATTGGCGTGAGGTCCAGCGGTCCAGATTTGCATCCAGGGGTCCGCCTTAGGGCCCTAGGCGGGGTCCAGGGGTCAGATGAACATATTTTGTATACCTTATTTTGTTGTGACACTGGCAGTTAACTATTCTTTCTTTTTGCTCTCTTTCTTTTTATTTCTCTTTAATTTACTTTTTCAAAAAAAGTGTGGGGGGATGGGAGGGAGCTGGAGGCTCCCTATCCCCGCCGCTCCGCGAGCCCCCTCCCCGATCAGTACGCCAGTGCCCCTCCCCCCTGATCTACACTGATCTTTGTTGGCGGAAAAGTCGCAACTGATCTCCCCTACCTTTCTTCTATCTCTTTGGTTTCTGTCCCTTTCTCTTCCCTTTCTTCTCTCTCTTTAAGATTTGCTGGGGGGGGGGGGGGGAGAGCACATTTTTGGGGGGAAGGGGCCCCGGAAATTGGAAAAATTACGTCGTCAGATATTTCGTTTAGAGACTTTTTTTATCCTTCTTTTTTTCCAGGACCCGCCACTGCCCTGGAGCTACTCTACTAAAGACATGACAAACCCGCTTGTACACGGGGGGGGGGGGGGGCAGGTATAATTAGCGAGCTATGCCAGGTATAGAGTACCAAAGCTGTGACATCATAAACATATATTCTTATAATTTCTCAATATGAACTTCATTTTCCAAAAGAGCATCCACTCTTAATTACTCAAGCACATTCAATTTTACGGAAATCTCTATTCTGATAAGCGCCCTCTCGTGGTATGAATCCAATCCCAGGACCGAACCAGACCAATACGGTACTTTCCCTACTGTTTCCCTACTGTCGACGTGACGATCAGTGCACGTCATAATGCAGCTGGACGGTTGTAGGAGTATGACGTGAACGCACAGCACATCCATTCTTCTTGCTCGATTTGTTTGACATACTCGATACATAAAATGTAATCTGCGGATAACCACATTAACCTTTCGATACATGGGCCCTATATTTTTCTTTAAATGTTTATTGTGCAAGCGTCTTGAATAGCACTGGACGTGAAAACTGGGTTATATTCAACGTCGTCGTCGTCATCATCATCGCCTTGCTCCATTCTGTGGATGATTATTGAGGAATAAAGCAGTGATTGCAACAATTTGTATTTTACCCGGATTGTGAAAAAAGGAAAAAAAAAGACATCCCAACATTAGATAGGTTTTGTGACGCAATTTGAGCGCGTTTCAATACTGAGTTTATTGTTTTACTTGCAAGCTTGCTGATAACGGTTGCGTACACGCAGGATAAACTTCGGACAAGCCCTGTCGTCTGCTAACCCTATTCGAGAGCCGTCACTACTATACTGTTTGACGTTGCCTAGCAACTACGCAACAAGTGGGCGGGGATAGCAGCGGGTTTATTTTCCCACGTCCTCTCATCTATTGATGTTATCCATCCGTCTCAAACAAGACGGGTATTCAACACTCATTAGTCATCGTCTGTAAAGGGTGACTCCAAAAGAGAGCAGTGTAGAGAGCAGTGACGAAATCAGACAGTATTTCTATTAAACTAGTTCGTTAGTTTTGCCTCATCCATCGATCCACAATCGGATTTTTATAAGCGGTGGTTAAATAGTGACACCTCACTACTTTGGTGATTATCGCTTTCAATTGGGACACCCCATTTTCATTTTGAACTGATGATTTCTGCACGTGCATGCATATTTCTGCAAGGTTCGTGCTCTTACCACCGATTTCATTTAAACATTTATACATCTAGCTGTCTCGTATCACTTCGGTATTACATTTCTTTCTTAGTCTGTCTTTTACTTGATTATTCCTCTCCTTCGGTAACCCTCAATTAAAGTGGTATATAGATTTTGATTAACTTTTAAACAATATCCTTCAAAATATAACGCTTACGATTTTTTCTGGATCGAAAATAATCTGCTAAATTTGACAGTCGCCTTTGATGAACAGGTGGACGCTACATTATTGAGTGACCTATGCTGATCCGGCGAGGATCCAAAGCGCTTTAAGGGGGTTAAGATGATCACTTTCGGATTATCATCGTGCTACTGACGGGGGAACTTTGCGAAAGGGAGGGGTGCAACACCACACCCCTGTGATTACCCCTTCCTACATAGATTGATCCTAGATACTGCGAGCTTGTTGATTGATCTAAGAAGGATCTGTCGCTTTACTGGGAGATATCTATTGTCACTTTGGAGTCGTGCTAAAAGTGCACCAGTGGGTGAGCTTCACCGCTTTTAACCTTTTTGGAAGTCATCGTGTTCAGTCAGAATCGGTTGGTGAGCTGCACCGCTCTAACTTTCTTGTGAGTCTTCAATACCAACCAGCATCGGTGGAGAGAGTGACACCAATTGAAATAAAAGGGGTGCGTCCTGATCTCATAGGTGAAATATTTTTCGGGATTTTTGGAGAAGTTGAGGGGGGCAAGATGACGGGGTCTACCAAACAATCACCTGTTAAGATGCAGAGGGATATACGATTCACTGTTTTGGGTCAGAGAGGAGTCGGTAAATCAGGTGAGCATATCTTGTATTTTCGTTGTGGTGACTATTGGTGATGGGGGTGGTAGTGATAGTGGTAGTGGTAATCGTAGGTGGTGTTTGTGGTAAGAGTGATGGTGTTGGTGTTGTTACGGTGGTAGCGATGGTTGTTAGTTGTAAGGGTGATGGTCTAGTTGGTCATGTTTTGGTTATGGTAATGGTAGTCGTCGAGTGGGTGTTGGTCAGGTGATGTACGGTGTTTGTGTTGGCGTTTGCAGGGGCGGAGCTAGCTTTTTGCTCAGGGGGGGGGTTGACCAATAATGACGATGCGGAGCATCGTCCACGAGCCGCGAAGCGGCGAGCCGATTTTTTTGGGGTGTTTATTTGAACCCCGTAAGTGATGTTTTCCTGGCATCTATTAACACAATGGAGACCATAAAAAGCAGTGCATGATAACGTCTTTTTAAATCAAGTAACAGTTAAATACACAGTTATATCCAGAGTTATCATGTGTTTGGTTAAGTTACCAGATGAGTTGAATATCTTCTCACAATATTTGCACTTGAAAGGGTTTCTCTCCAGCGTGCGTTCTTTTTTCTTTCTTTTTTTCTCTTTTTTTTTTCCTTTTTTTTTTTTTTTTTTTTTTTTTTTAATGTGGGGATTTTGGGGATGAGAATCGGCAACGCTGGCCTAGCTTGTCACTTCGGCGGTGGCCCGTGTCCTCAAAAAAGCTGATGGGGGGGGGGGGGGGGGGGGCAAGGGACTCTGTGACATTTGTTCGCCCAACCCCCCCCCCTCCCCCCAAAAAGAAATAATAATAATAATAATAATAATAATAATAATAATAATAATAATAATAATAATAATAATAATAATAATAATAATAAATGAAATAAATACATAGAAATAGAATAAAATAAAATTACAAGTTTAAAAAAAAAAGATAAGGTTTCAAAAAAATGGTCCCCGGATTTTTTTTTGGGGGGGTTGCAACCCCCCCCCCCCCCCCCCCCCCCCCCCTCTAGATCCGCCACTGCGTTTGTGATAAGTGTGGTGGTCTTGGTGGTGTAGTGGTGGTAAAGATGATGATGTCGCTGGTCGCGTTGAGCTTGAGGTTATTGTGGTTGTGCAGTTGGGGTTGGTTAGTCAGGTGATATTGGTCACTGATGGGTTTTTTTTTAGTTGTGGTTGTGCTGATGGTCTCTTAATTTTCTATAATATACCAATAACAATATTACAATTACGATAATGTTAAACTTGTTAATTGTATAGTACAGGAGGCATTCCAAGCTATAACACCCACCATATTAAGTGGCAAGGTTTTAGAAAGTTAATTCATCCTTATACCAACTTTCTATTACATGACTGGTTCGTATGAGGAAAATGTGTATTGCAGAACTAGAACTACCCTCATATCGAGGCTCGAACCGAGGACCTTCCTATAATATTCAGCAATTATTCAAACTACTCAACAACCCAACCTTCCCAGTCAAGGGCGCGAAGCTGCACGAGTTACCCGATTGTTCGCAGTGGAAACATAACACCCGCCATGGGCGTCAACGTGTTAATCGAAATTTCCTATTGGCGTATCCAAAAGCGAGCTTCTCATTTCGAGTCAAGGATGGCGGTGACAAACAACGAAGCTTATATAAAACACTAATTCTTGTAACAACCGATTATGAGCATGACTGGTCCAGGGTGGAAGCCTTATAGATGCCGTGAAACAAAATCTTGTACAATCATGATGGTAGTTGATATGACTTTTTTATTTGGTAGAGCAAGTATGCTGTGCTCGATCTTCTTGCTCTGTTCTTGTTCTTTTTGTTCTTGTTTTGTTCTTGTTCTTCTTGTTCCACTCCTTCCTTCTTCTTCTTCTTCTTGATTCTTCTTTCTTATTTCTTATTCTTCTCCTTCTTCTCCTCCTCTTCCTCCTTATCCTCCTTCTTTATCTCCTTCCTTTCCTTCTTTTTCTTATTCTCCTCATCCTCCAAATTTCGTGGAAAACAAAGTTATCCAGCTAATCAGACAATGAAAGTCTGCGGATTTTAGGCTACTTATCCAGGTATCACTTAACGGGAAGGAAGTCATTGTCTGCATGAATCAAATCAATTAACCCGTTGACTACTGAATTATCTAATTCCCATAGACTTAACACAGAGACCACCAGGTTCCAGTAAGCAATGGGTTAAGTACCTCTATGGAAATCAGTATCCGTGCTGAGCAGGGTTTTCACCCCACAAGTGGTAAATAAATAAATAGATAAAAACGAATATGTCACATTAGTATATGATGTACCATAATCCATTGCAGTGGTATAGGAACGGAGATGCGTGCCCCCCCCCCCTCCTCGCGCACCATTTTCGAATGGTTAAACATGAGTAAAGAAGAGGAAGAATTAAGAAGAAGAAGAAGAAAAGATAGATAGGTCTCGATATATATATATATATATATAGAGAGAGAGAGAGAGAGAGAGAGAGAGAGAGAGAGAGAAGAGAGAGAGAGAGAGAGAGAGAAAGAAAAAAAGAAAGAGATAGAGAGTGAGAGATATGGATAGATAGATAGGTCTCGAGAGAGAGAGAGATACACTGTCGCTCATATAGTTGGAATATTTTTGTTTCAGCCCAATTTATGGAATTATTTTAAAAATAATTCCATAAATTGGGGTAAAAAAATATTCCACCGTTATGAGCGACATTGTATAATATATAGAGAGAGAGAGAGAGAGAGAGAGAGAGAGAGAGAGAGAGAGAGAGAGAGAGAGAAAAGAGAGAGAGAGAGAGAGAGAGAGAGAATGAGACGGGGGGGATCCCCTCTCAAACCCTAGCTCCACGAGCTAGTCAAAGAAGGGGGGGGGGGCACTCGTTTCCCGAATGCTTAATCATGATTATTCGAGGATTAATAACACACAACATTTTCCAGACCATGAAAATCAAAGTTCTGAAAATGTCATGGGATTCACCGTGTTTATTATGCCTAAAATTGATGAATTACTGGTACATTACACTGAAAGATTACCTCTAAAGTTCTTTTACGCTTGAACGAAGCCCTATATACCCATTCACTATAGGGTTTCCAGCAAGATTTTCATGGCAATCGCGGCGAAAATCTATAGGAAGATGATGAACAGCATTTTCACAGGCGTCTCTTTTTGCTAACAGCGGGACCTTTTTAATAGGTCAAACACCCGCAATCACTGCCATTATCCCACTTCCCGTCTACAGTGCACCTCAATGAGACGGACTGTCATTTTCATGTCAAACTTAATTGAAGCAAGCAGACAATTTCCACCAAATTTGGACACGATTCGTTGGCCAGACACGCACATCTAGTTCAGGTTTTTGGCTCTCTTTTGCGCCTGACCTATTTATGATTTTTCCTCTTTTCGTTGTTGTTTTGATATTATGTCGTCCGATGAATTTGACCCAGAAAACAGTCTTTAACCCTTTGACTATTCAATACTCTCATATCCATAGGCTTAATACAGGGCCCCCGGTTCCCCGAAGCAAAAGGTTAAAGCGTATCAGTATAAAAATAATGATGTTCCGCGTATAACCCCAACAGATGTTGTCTCCAACAGGGGCATAGTCGGAAAACCGAACAACTATTGGCCTGGGTATTCAATGGTGTATGCACCCGATATTATACAAACTTTTCCCATTTTTCAGTCATCTTAATCTCCCATGAGAATATGTTAGTACGACAGATGTAACTTGTTTGTGCTATGTTTAACCTCCGGACTAAGTACATGTTTCTATAAAGTGTATTATTTTACTCAAATATATAGGCCTATACAAAAGAAAATTGCAAATAATATTCTTTAATTTATAATAATTATTTTTGATTTCTTGGTCGTTCATACCTCGTTACGATTTTTTGTTAGAATTAATCTTATCATTTTCTTATAGATGAAATAAACATTGACAGGGTAACCACGAAAGGTTCCTACATGTACATTCTTCATTAAAAAATATTTTTTTAAAATAATTTCGGTGAGGGGTCCAAAACATTATCAAATTCGTAAGGCCTCAGGTTGGAAAGAGAGAGAAAGAGATCCACTGCACTAGCTCTCTCTCTCTCTTTTAGGAGATATCACTTTTCGCATGCACGTTCGCACATCCTTCAAAACATTCTTCATGTTTTACATGCAGGGCGTGGCGATGCGATAAACACGATAAAAACCCCGTTCGCAAAGAAACAGGTCACAGGGGCCTCAATTAGCTAGGTAATACAATGCTCTCATCTTTTTTTCTGGTCAATTCAAAAGAGCACTCCAATTTCGACAACAATTCGCTTTGAAGGAGAGCAAACCATCAAGGAAACCGAGGCGTAAAATCTTGAGTCTAGGGTTTGAAGTCATGAATGTTGTTGAAACGTGAAATCACTAAACGTTTAAAGGATGCGAAAGGCCATTTTTGTTGGATAATAGTGTGCGCGCCCGTAAAGAAAAGGGGCTACCTGGATTGCTCCTCAGGGAGTGGGGAATGTGCACTGTATTATGCAGAGTAGTAATGGAGTCCAGTGATCGGGTTTATTATAATTACGGTACATCTTGTAAGCGCTCATGATGATAAAGCGACTTTTTAACAAATTGGTATTATTACGTCAATTTGTTTCAACCCGTAATATATATAATGTCATTGTGATGTGCTTACGAACAGCTTTCCAAAAAGCTGTTCCAAAAAACAAACTAAGTCATGATTTTTTCCCCAAAAATGTTGACCGTTGATGTTGTTTTCTCCGTGGGAGGACCTATATTATTCAACATAATTATATTCAACAAGCACAGCCGAATCATGAAAAGGTTCCAGACTGAGGGTTGCCCCGTATTATGGGCTGACCACTGAATTCGCCATTTTGAGAGTTTGAAACCTATATCCATAATGATTTGCCTAAATCTATGTAGCACTCAAGTAGGTTAAGTGTCAACACATTTATTTGATAGGAATTACCGCTGCATGGTCGTCTTTTAAAATCTAACTTAACTATTTAAATTAACTATCATTTAAATTTACTAAACTAATATGTATACCTATTCAATAAATACATTTGATTTCTTTCCATGTGTCTTTCACGTGGTTTTCAATAATTTGTATATACTGATGTATTGTAAAACGAAATATTTGTGTGTGAATGAAGTTTTCTAAATAAGCATATAGCCCTATCTACTTATTTTCCAAATAAATAGAAATAGATACATGTAATTGTTACCCCACTTCTAATTTCTCGTAGCTTTCTATTTGTTGACCAGATTACATGCACCCTTTCACATGTGATCTGTCACCTTTTCTTCTCAAAGAAGATTGTTGTCACGGCTCGATGGCCCTTTAAAGGCATCGTTTAACAATGTTAAATCTGAGATGCACGGCCCTCAGTGTCTGTAATATGGTGTAAAATTGAAGCCCTAACAAAATTTGCGCTTCAAAATGATCATGAAGTGCCTCAAGAAAGTACAAATCTTGTGATCAAGTGACCGGTTTTACCATACTCATTTTCTCCAATAGACTGTAGTGTTATAAAAACCGTTAGGAAAAAAAAAATGATTCCGGTTCCGATCATTAATATCCTGATAATCAGACAGGCGATCGGCTTGTAAAAGTCATGGGTTTCCTGAACTGACTGACCTAAAGATTTATAATTACCATTGCAGCATGAGCTCAGTGGATAGAGCTCCCGCTTCATGAACGGGAGGTCGCGGGTTCGAACCCCGGCCGAGTCATACCAAAGAATTATAACAATGGGACCTTCTGCCTTCTAGCTAGGTGCTCAGCATATTAGATTGGAGAAGGGTAGTAATAACATTTTATGTTATGCAGGGCCCGCTGGAAGAGCAGTTTCATAACTGAAGTGGCTACCCTGGGTAAATAAAACGTTATTATTATTATTATTATGAGCTGAATCCAGGATTTTGTTTCAGAACCTGAGACAAAGATACTCAATCCCTTTAAAGGTAAAGACCAGTATTGGAAACGCCCCAATTTCAAAAAATGAAATGGAAGCTCTCATTACCAATCATGTGAAAGAATATGTTTTGACTTATACATGATGATAAAAAATTTGCCGGGAAACCGCCTACTAATTCATATATTTGGTAAATTTGTTTCTCTCATGGTCTGTGAGAGATATAGGGTAGTCCTATATACATCTTTCTGTGTATAGTGCTTGTAACTTTTAGAAGAATGGGCCAAATCTCTTATCATTTTGATGATTCCAGAACCTTGCAGATGCTAGATGCTAGATGATCAACCTTTTCTGATCGATTCCACAACGTTTCTTTCACAATGCAATCGCATGACCATAACTGGTCTTTACCTTTAAATCTCGCAGGTAATTCACGCTTCGCCAGTCAAGCTGATCTTCTTTGAGACGAGGAGATACAAACACAATAACAAGGGTCATCGTACCCTGAAGCACACTTCATTTGCATGTCTGGCTTATCTGCAGGTAGAAAACAGGTACAATTGCATTGATTGAATTTATTCACCACTTTCATTTTAAAAAAAAGCACGCGAATTCCAAAAAAAAAAAAAAAAAAAAAAAAAAAATCTTTGAAATAACCAGTGATAGGAGTGTATTACCACAACAGGTACAATTGCAAATCAAAACAAAATGATAAAATGTCTTTGAAATAAGATTGGATTGAATTTATTCACCACTTTCATTTTCAAAAAAGCACGCGAAGTCGCATAATACAATAACATTTCTTAAAAACATATATCTACTATTATTACGGAGTGGTTGGATCATCATAAAGTTAAAGAGACTTGTGTAGATGATCATAGTATGTAGATGATCCTAACAATAAACTATTTATATATTTTTTCAAAGCAGGAACGTAAAAAAAAAAGGGAAAATGTACAATTGAAGAATGCGAGCAGAAGAATAATTAATTAGAGGGGAACATAATGCACAGGCCTATAAAACAGGTTGACAAATCACCAACATACAAAAGGAAAACGAAAACAGGTGCAAACACAAAATCAAAGCAAAATTTTACATGATCAAGGAAATGCGATGAAAAAAATTATGAACAGGTACTGCTGGAGAATGAATATAATTAATTTTAATATGTGTGGTCGTCATGGCTGTCGGGATTATTTAATAATAATCATGATAGGGTAAAATGATACTTGACCTTTAGTCAAAGTTTTCGTAACGATGTTCTTTCATCAAATTTTTATCAGGTGATGTTTTGTTTGCTGGTGTTGCTTTATTTTTCTTGCTTAGATTACAAATCCATAACGGTATGTGCAGTAATGAATGTAGCAAGCACTGGTTACTATCATTTCCCGTAATTTACTAATTTACTTTTACATTTTAACATATACCAATGGTTTCTAATGAATCGGGCCTGTAAATATATGCTTCTCTTTCTTTATCATCGCTTCTTTCGTTTTTTCTTTCCATCTCTCAAATGTCCCTTTCCTCCATATTTACAAATTTTCGGCGATGCCCTGGGGTTTGCTTATGTATTTTCAGTAAAGTTCGTCCAATACTTTTTGATAACGTTTACCATTATTGTATCTTACTAAAATACCGTTTACCATATTTACGGTTAGACCTCCTTGCAGTGCGCGAGTGGCGGTGACCTGTAATTATTATACAAATAATACACATCAGTGAGGGCATTAGTAAGAATTGCCCACACAAGGTACCTTTGGAACAGTCAAACATTATTATTTGTTTTATCAGATTATGTTTTTATAACATGATTTTACTCATGACCGGTCATTAGAATTGGATAATGACCGGTCATTATCCAAATTACGCGTTTGGCAAAATAAATGACTGGTCACGTGTACGCTTTCAATCAATCATTAATTTTTGATTAGGATCCACGTCATCATCTTAAATATGTGATACTCGCTCTTTACCTTTATGACCGGCGCTGCAAAATATTGTATATTTCTCTCGAATTTCACATTTTTCTCGATCTATCAAAATATCCTTTCCCTCTCGTTTTACCGTGACTCGAGTACGCCTTCGGTGTTGCTCTAGTAAGCGATACAAAGCAAGATAAATCGCTGCCATCATGACTCGTATGAAGTAAATCGAAAATGTGACTGATAGATCGGGAGTGAAAACTTAAAGATAAATGCTTTGGATTAGCTCATGCAAATGCAGATGGTATAAACACAAGTATCCAGTACGCAGTGATAGTTTTGTTTGTTCGCTTGTTTTTATTTCATAACAATAAAAAGTTAAAAATATGACTGATAAATCATAAATGTGTATACATGTAGATATGGCGGATAGCCAATTACACATGATGTCACTGTTTTTCCATGGAGGTCCTATACAATGTAAAGTAAAGAGAAACATTCTTGAGAGTTTAATTCTTCATACTTTATTTAAAGATAAACTTTAGAACTGGTAATGCGATTGCATTGTGAAAGAAAAGGTGTGGAAAGGATCAGAAACAGTTGATCATGTAGCATGTAAGTATTGCTGTGCACTGCAAGGTTCTGGAGTCATCAAAATCATAATAAATTTGACCGAGTCTTGGTAAAGTAACAAGCACTCACATAGAAAAGCTATATATGGGACAACACACATGATGTCGGGGCTAGTACTACCTTGATTTCCTTGTCTTTCTATGCTCATTACTCAGCCAGTATACATTTTCTTCCAAAATTGTTTCGCACATGTCATTTATTTGTAATCTTGAACATTCAGTGTAAGTTTGGTTTGATTCTGTGAGAATTTTTTTTTTTTTTTACCAGTACTGGAGTTTATCTTTAATTGACCATGTTGTAAATAGGCGATTTTTTTCAATACAAAATTTACTTAGACCCATTAAAGATATACCGAATCGAGTACACCTTGTTTAAATTAAAACTGGCAAAACACTAGTCATGTTTGTTTTAAAGAATTTATATAATTTTAGTTTACTAGGTTATAACGAGTGTAATCTAATTTGTCGTTTATAATGCTTCTGAATCTAAATTATCAAGTCGACTAAATCCTGCCCAACATAAGCATTGCAAAACACAAGATACATGTACATTAATATGTATGAATTGTTAGTCTATTTGATAGGCCATTTTCGTAAAGTAATTAATTTAATGCACACATCTTTGTTAAATGCCTCGTTATAAATTACAAAGCCAAAATGTTTGTCTTACCTAGCAATAATTAATGCATGCAGCTCACATTCTGACTATTGAACTACAATAACAACTTATAACAGGCACTTAACTATGATTTATGCATTATATTTATTACATTACGACAATGGTCTATTAAGATGCGAGGGAGGAACGAGCTAATAAAACACAACTAAACATTCAGAATTTACACTCAACTCTGCATAGCACATTCCATTAATTTCATTTACACAATGTAGTACATTACAGTAAATGCCTTTAGGGTGAATTTATAGCCTATACACAACAAACACTTGTCGTCTAAAAATGTATACCGACAGGTCAATTAAAGTAACATTGGGCAAAACGATCAGTTGCCTTAATAGAGTACACATTAACTAAATCTCAACACAATTGTTGACACTCTGTAGCAAATAACAATAACAAGGATTGTTAAAGTCCTTGACATTCCTTACACACTTTGAGTTATCTAGTGAATTACCAAAGGAAAATACGAAATATATCAGCTCAAACATAATGATTCTACATGTACCTCTATGCACTAGAGCTGCTAACTACTCAGAACTGTGTATTTCAGTACTCGATTCTTGAAACTAAACCCCCTTTTTTGTGAGTTTTCAAGCAAAATTCAGTAGCCCACCACTAAGTACAACAGGGTTACACACAAAAAAATGATTTTCAAATTCAGAAAATGGTGCTTCTGTGATTAAACTTTCTCATCATTCGCAATCTTGAGTAAATTGTCAATTTACTTCCGGTATACAAAACTTTAGTTCAACTATCCCCTTCATATCAAATATCCTCTTTTGGGTCTATGCATCAAATATCAACACAATTCGGTTCTTTAAAGTTTCAACTTGAACTAGACACTACATATTTGTATGCTCATGCATTGACCAAATAACATGTTATCATGACAAATGATTCTCATTTGTAGTGGTCAAATATTTAACTCCTGCTCTTAGGAAAAAACATGTAAGAAATTACGTATGAATATCGTTCGAACAAAAAAATCTTTCAGCAATAGTCTCAGTTCAATACTGAAATGAATACATGTATTCTGAAGTCCATTATAGTCTTTCTTCAAGTATTGACTAATAAACATAATATGACATAGTCTATAACAAGGCTGAAATGTTTATTACTCTTCAAGAGTAGAGTCCACTGTCCTCAAATATAACGTGCCCGATTTACCTCAAGGGCACAATGTTACCGCAAATAGTCTTGTATAAAGTCTGAGGACTGTTTTTATCAATTTCTTGCGCTTAAACAAGTTTGTTGCTGTAAACGAGTTCTGTCTTGCGTCGACGTCAGTCTAACTTGAATATGATGATCAGGATCTTTCGCTTGTCACGGATCAGGATAATCGCGACATAAAAAATTCACAAGAGGCGGCGCTAGGCTCTCACCTCGCACGTTTAATTCATCGTGCATCAAATATAATTATCTCACATAAGAAACTAATGCTCCAATTTAGTCGTTCTTCGCTGTGGATCCATTTAAATTGAGATCGCTCTCCACGGTTCACCAATTTACGCTCTTTGCTTCTTCCAAAACTGAAACATGATGATCAGGATCTTACGCTCGTCACGGATCAGGAAAATTGCGACACAAAAATTCACAAGAGGCGGCGCTAGGCTCTCACCTCGCACGTTTAATTCACCGTGCATCAATATAATTATCTCACATAAGAAATGAATGCTCCAATTAGTCGCTGTGGTTCACCAATACGCTATCTGCTTCTTCCAAAAGACATAGTTTCTGCACAGGCCTGACTAGGATACCGGTGCTATGTTTCAGCTTCACCGATCGGACGAGCTTGTCCTTCCCAGGATAGGTTTCGATTACTCTTCCCGTCAACCACTTGTTCCTCGGCAGATTGTCGATAATCAGCACGATGTCACCTTCCTCCAGATTTCTCGTCTCTTTCAGCCACTTCTGCCGCTGTTGTAAGGAAGGTAGGTATTCCTTCACCCACCTGCGCCAAAACAAGTCTGCCAGGTATTGAATCTGCCGCCAGCGTCGACGTCCATACAGATCATGTTTCTGGAACACATCAGGTGGTAGAGCATTTTTTGACCTCAGGAGCAGCAGATGATTTGGTGTGAGAGGCTCTGCATCCCTTGCGTCATCAGATGTTATGGTGAGTGGACGCCCATTGATAATTGCCTCTACTAGACACATAAGAGTCGTTAAGCCCTCATCATTCAGAACCTGCTGCTTCATGACTGCATTCAAGACCTTTCTCGTAGTTCTGATTTGTCTTTCCCATGATCCACCCATATGGGATGCTCTCGGTGGATTGAATTTCCAATCAATTCCTTGTTGAAGGAGATTATCGTGGATCTTCTCCTGGTTCCATCGTTTCAATCCCTCCCTCAGTTCACGTTCAGCACCTATGAAATTTGTACCATTGTCGGATCTGATAATCTCTGGTTGTCCTCTGCGTGAAATAAATCTCTGAAGGGCATTCAGAAATGAATCCGTCTCCAATGAATGCAGTACCTCTATGTGTATTGCTCTTATAACCAGACAAGTGAATATACATCCATATCTCTTCACAGAGCTCCTTCCTTGTCTCACCATGTATGGGCCAAAGCAGTCAACTCCCACGTTACTGAATGGAGGTTTTTCTGGTACCACTCTATCTGCCGGCAAATCTGCCATCTTCTGTTCCACTGGTTTTGCACGTTGACGTTTACATGTGAAACACTTGTGTAGTACATGACGAACTGCTAACCTCCCTCTGATTATCCAAAATCGTTGTCTGAGTAGGGATAGCACATACTCCTTCCCTGAGTGACCACACATAATGTGGTAATGTCTCACCAAAAGCTGTACTACATGATGCTTGGAAGGCAAAATCACTGGGTGTTTTGTCTGCTCTTCTAGTGGTGCATTGTGTAGTCTTCCTCCAACACATATCAATCCTTCGTCTGTGAGTTTCACGCTCAATTTAGATAGTGGGCTGGATTTTGCTATTCGAGTGGGTGACCGTTGTGTAGTCTTATTTTGCTGTAAGACTCTGTACTCCTCAGCATAGGTCTGTTGCTGAACGTATCTGACAATTGCTTCTTCAGCTACAGTCATCTCATCAACTGTTACTGGCTGCTTCATATCCAGTAAATTCATATCTTTGCGTGCCTTTCTTCTCAAGCACTCCTTGACCTTCAGGATCCATGCAATACCTTTCTTCAGCCGGAACCAGGACGAGTAACTTTCAAGGAGTCTATCTGTCGCCTTGACTTCAGATTCGGCTGCAGCAAACACTCCAGTCTTGTCTTGCTTTACCTCTGGGTCATGCTCTAAGCTAGACTCATTCACTGTCAAGCTTTTAGGCCAATCGCATTCTTCTGACCACAAAAATTTTGGCCCTTCTTTCCATCGTCCAGTCAATTCCTCAGCTGTCAGTCCACGCGAGGCATCATCGGCTGGATTGACATCAGTGTTAACATGTCGCCACTGCCTTGGTTCAGATCCCTCATGAATGGTTGTAATTCTGTTTGCTACAAACGTATGGAAACGTTTATCCTCATTCTTCACATAATGAAGTACTATTGAACTGTCAGTCCAAAACACTGACTCTTGGAGCGGCAGATCCAGTTCCCGTTGTATCATACTGTCTATAGTGACAGAGAGTGTAGCCGCCATCAGTTCAAGCCGTGGGATTGTCATCCTCTTCAGGGGTGCAAGACGTGACCTTGCAAATAGTATGCTGCAGTGCACCTGACCCTCAACATCCTTCATCCGCAGGTAGGAAACGACTCCATAGGCTTTCTCTGAAGCATCTGCAAAGTGATGTAGCTTATACTCTGCTACCTTGCCAAAGTCGTGTGGTTTGATGCATCTGTTGACCTGGAATTCAGTCATCTTGGGTAGTTCCTGTAACCATTCATTCCATCTCTCTATTTCCTTGCTTGGAATCTCCTCATCCCATGCAAGTTTAAGTCTGGTTAGTTCCTGCAAGATCATCTTAGCCTTTAGGATGAAAGGACTGGCGTAACCGAGAGGGTCGTAGATGGAAGATACAACACTCAAGATACCCCTCCTGGTTTGGGGTTTGTCCTTGGGTCTAAATTTGTACAGCAAACAATCAGTTTCTACATCCCAGCTGATTCCAAGTGCTCTCTCGACTGGAAGAGCATCATGATTGAGATCCAGACCCCTCACATCTTTAGCTCTCTCTTCTTCTGGTATGGATTGCAGGACAAATGGGTTGTTACTGACCCATTTGGTTAATCTGAAGCCTCCTTCACTGAGCAAGACCATCAAGTCCGCAGCAAGTTTCACCGCTGTTTCTTCATTCTCAACTGACACCAGGCAGTCGTCCACATAGAAGTTCTCGAGAATGGCCTTAGATGCTTCCACTTTACCATTACCATCACCGTTTCTTGCTGTCTGACGAAGTGCATGGCTGCACACACTTGGGCTCCACGTACCTCCGAAGAGGTGGACGCACATCCGGTAGACCAGCGGTTCCTTGTTGAAGTCTCCGTCCTTCCACCACAAGAATCTCAACACGTCTCGATCTTCTGGAGGTACCCTCACTTGGTGGAACATTGCCTCTATATCTGACATGAGTGCTACTGGTTGCTGGCGGAATCTAAGCAAAACTCCCATCAAATTGTTGATAAGGTCCGGCCCCTGTAACACTGCATCATTCAAAGATACCCCTTGGTGCTTGGCCGCACAATCGAACACGATTCGCATCTTGTCTGGTTTTTGGGGATTCAAGACTGGATGGTGGGGCAAATACCAAACAGGGGTGTCCTTGGGTTGCCTAGTCTCCTCACTAACTTCCTCTGCATAGCCTTTCCTGAGGAGATCCTCTATGCCCTGTTTGTATTTCACATACATTGCTTGATCTCTTTGCAATCTCCTTGCCAACGATTTCAAACGCTGTTCTGCACTCCACTTGTTATCAGGCAAGTTAGGTGGTCTCCTTCTGAAGGGCACCGGTAGTTGGAAATGTGCACCTTCCCGCTGGATGTCCCTCTCCCATATTTCCATTACCTTCTTGTCATTGACTGACATTGCCTTGTCTTTCTTAAGCACATCTGTAGCTTCGATCTTCCAGAATTGGCTGACTTGTTCCTCCAGTCTATCATTACTGTCAATGAAGCTAGATGTAGCTTTGGGTACACCATCTGAACTGGAACCTACAGGTCCACTCACTGACCAACCCAATTTGGTCCTAACAGCATAAGGGCCATGCTGTCCTCGTCTCACCTCGATAGGTATCAAGGCTTCAGGTGAATCCTGCCCTATCAACAGTCCAACTTCATGTCGTTCAATGATCGGGAGGTTGATTCCTTCTAAGTGATGATATCCTGAAATGTCATCCACATTGGCAATGTGTGTGTCTCTGATATTAATGGCGTCTCTGGTATACACACAGGGTAGCTTCACACAGTCTGTATCTCGTCCCGTGTCTGCAATCAGACTAATCACTGAGGTCTCTATGGGGCTATTACGCTTCTCCAGTGTTGTCAGGCTTAAACCTTGCTTCCTTCCAGTAGCATTGAGTTCTCTGGCCAAAGTGGCTGTACAAAATGTACTGGTTGAACCAGAATCCAACAGTGCATATGTATTCACAAATACATTCTCTCCTTGAGCTCTAACCCTCACTGGAACAATGGGAAGCACACACCTTCCGGCCCCTGTGACACACTTCTTAACGAACCCATTCTGGACTTGATGGACTTCGTTGTTCTGGGTTTCAACTGGAGCCTGTGTCGTTGTCATCCTTCCTGCAGATGAAGATGCATCCTGTGCAAAATGGAGAAATTTTGTGTGTTTTCTCTGGCATCCTTGAACTGAGCATCTTCTATTCAATCTGCAAAACCTACTGGTGTGGCCAGATTGCAGGCAGTTGAAACATAGTCTGTTGTCCTGAGCAAACTGAAATCTCATCTCGGGTGCCATGGATTTAAAACTGTCGCACCCAAACAAGGAATGTTCTTGCCTACACTTCAGGCACTTCAGGTTGACTGCTACTTCTGTTACCTCTGTAGCGTACATGTAGTTACTTCTTGTACTCTTCTTGTTGAAAGCTGGGTTTGAAGTTTCAACTCTTTTTGTTGTTGCTGTCAGATCTCCAAAGACAGGATCATTGGCTTCCTCAGCAGCGTTGGAGACAAACCTTGCCATGTCCGAGATATCGGGAGAACGCTCCTGCTGTCTGATGTCTCTCACCAACTTTAACCATCTACCTTTAAGGTAATATGGAAGTCTCTCAGCCACCTTCAGCAACTCTCTCTGGCTACTAATTTCCTGCAGTAGATCCATTGCTCGAAGAGTTTCCATGCTGATCTTCAACTCATCTGCAAACTTCTGCAGCCCCTTCCGGTCATTCGCATGGCAGATTGGACCAGTGGTTATACGTTTGATCCAGGCTTCTCCTATCTTGTACTTGCTGCCAAAGCGTTCCACCAACAGCTCTCTGGCTCGTTGGTACCCATACAGTGGTTCCATGACCATACAGCACTGTATGATGCCCTTAACTTCTCCTTCACAGCAATGATATAACTTCATAAGTTTTGTCCCACTATCGAGTGAAGATCGACCAATTAAGTTGTCGAACGACATCATAAATTCATGGAAGTGCAAAGGACTCCCATCAAACTTCATCATCTCTACATTAGCCAGACTGATAGCTTCCAACCATCGTTGTTGCTGAACTTGGGTCTGCAGATAAAATTCTCGGTCGTCTCGTGGTTGATAAGCTTGACCTGAAATGGGAGATGAAGCCATTTGCTGAGCTGGAAAAGGAATAGTCTCTTGTAGGAGCGCAGGTTCCTTGACATCATGATTGCTGACATGATGATGATGTTCCGTAGCATGCTCTGCACTTTCATGCACCTGCTTGACATTCTGCTGACTGGAACTCCTATTCCCTATACTCGACACCTTACTGCCACTCCTGTGTTGCTCATACACGTCTTCTTCTGCCTCTGCTGCGCTGAGCTTGGCACGTAAGAGTAACTTAGCCTTCCTTTGCTTAAGGCGTATTTCTTCGAGTTCTATCTCTTGTTCTTCCTGGAGAACTGCTAATTCTGCTGCTATTGCAGCCCTCTTGGCCCTGGTCCTAAGTCCAGATGACGTGGTGGAACTCTTCCCAACCTGACTTGCAGAATCCTCTGGATTGACATCATCAACACCTACTTGACTCATGGTGACGAATGCTAAAGCTGTTATGAACTTTGTGTGACGTTAAATTCTGCTGAAGTGACCCCAACAGTAGGCTTAAAGAAAGGACGACGACATCCAAGTTGAGATACGTGCATAAAATGCAGTTCATCTGTAATATCAATAAAACAAACAAGCAATCATAAGCATGTGTACAAATTCACATGAATAAACAAACATCTATTGTATCGCACAACTAGCTTGCCATAAATGACCTTAATATGCATAACTGAGTAAAGAAAACCTTCAAGAATAAACTATGTGAGTAAAGCTCACTTGTGCAAACACAAACTGTATAACTGCCTCATTTATCTTATTCTAATGAACTGTCTCAAATTCTACCTTTGTTTACAAATATAACCCTTACAAATCATACCTCTCTATCTTGTAGGTTAACGTCATACACAAATAAACCCTCGACCAGCCTTATTTCCTGCCTCTATCTTACACTCTTTACTTGGTTCCTGAACTAAATTCCTATTTGCTTCTACACCCTTGACATTCTTTATAACCAAGGAAAACAATTCATACTCTTTGTTTCATGTCAATTATCATCACTCATTACACACAAATCTAGATTATCCTCAACACAAACTGATATATGCACAAATTGTGCATTCACACACATTATCCTACGTTTGTCTATATGTGGTGCTACATGCACAGACAACATTTTAACGTACTTTTCATCTTAAAATTACAGAAAACTAGATTTATATCTTGTGCCATTTTTGGCCTCATACAAACAATTAAAGATTGATTTATACAAATAACAGCTTTATAGTACTTACAACATTGGGCTTGTCTCGATTGTCGGGGATTACTGATGGAATCACTGTCCACAAAACATTTCAAATTTCGTGACTTTTAGGCTGGCCAACTACAAACGCCCTCTTACGACCAAATGAAATTATGGTTAATCTGAACCGACGTCATGACAGAAAACTTTCTAAATCTTACAATGAGATACAAACACAATAACAAGGGTCATCGTACCCTGAAGCACACTTCATTTGCATGTCTGGCTTATCTGCAGGTAGAAAACAGGTACAATTGCATTGATTGAATTTATTCACCACTTTCATTTTAAAAAAAGCACGCGAAGTAAAAAAAAAAAAAAAAAGAAAAAAAAAAGAAGAAGATCTTTGAAATGTGATAGGAATGTATTACCACAACAGGTACAATTGCAAATCGAAACAAAGTGATAAAATGTCTTTGAAATAAAATTGGATTGAATTTATTAACCACTTTCATCTCAAAAAAGCACGCGCATTCAAAAAAAAAAAAAAGATCTTTGAAATAACCAGTGATAGGAATCTATTACCACAACAGGTACAATTGCAAATCGAAACAAAATGATAAAATGTCTTTGAAATATGATTGGATTGAATTTATTCACCACTTTCATTTTTAAAAAAGCACGCGAAGTCGCATAATACAATAACATTTCTCAAAAACATATATCTACTATTATTACGGAGTGGTTGGATCATCATAAAGTTAAAGAGACTTGTGTAGATGATCATAGTATGTAGATGATCCTAATAATAAACTATTTATATATTTTTTCAAAGCAGGAACGTACAAAATAGGGAAAATGTACAATTGAAGAATGCGAGCAGAAGAATAATTAATTAGAGGGGAACATAATGCACAGGCCTATAAAACAGGTTGACAAATCACCAACATACAAAAGGTAAACGAAAACAGGTGCAAACGCAAAATCAAAGCAAAATTATACATGATCAAGGAAATGCGATGAAAAAAATTATGAACAGGTTCTGCTGGAGAATGAATATAATTAATTTTAATATGTTTGGTCGTCATGGCTGTCGGGATTATTTAATAAAAGTCATGATAGGGTAAAATGATACATGACCTTTAGTCAAAGTTTTCGTAACGATGTTCTTTCATCAAATTTTTATCAGGTGATGTTTTGTTTGCTGGTGTTGCTTTATTTTTCTTGCTTAGATTACAAATCCATAACGGTATGTGCAGTAATGAATGTAGCAAGCACTGGTTACTATCATTTCCCGTAATTTACTAATTTACTTTTACATTTTAACATATACCAATGGTTTCTAATGAATCGGGCCTGTAAATATATGCTTCTCTTTCTTTATCATCGCTTCTTTCGTTTTTTCTTTCCATCTCTCAAATGTCCCTTTCCTCCATATTTACAAATTTTCGGCGATGCCCTGGGGTTTGCTTATGTATTTTCAGTAAAGTTCGTCCAATACTTTTTGATAACGTTTACCATTATTGTATCTTACTAAAATACCGTTTACCATATTTACGGTTAGACCTCCTTGCAGTGCGCGAGTGGCGGTGACCTGTAATTATTATACAAATAATACACATCAGTGAGGGCATTAGTAAGAATTGCCCACACAAGGTACCTTTGGAACAGTCAAACATTATTATTTGTTTTATCAGATTATGTTTTATAACATGATTTTACTCATGACCGGTCATTAGAATTGGATAATGACCGGTCATTATCCAAATTACGCGTTTGGCAAAATAAATGACTGGTCACGTGTACGCTTTCAATCAATCATTAATTTTTGATTAGGATCCACGTCATCATCTTAAATATGTGATACTCGCTCTTTACCTTTATGACCGGCGCTGCAAAATATTGTATATTTCTCTCGAATTTCACATTTTTCTCGATCTATCAAAATATCCTTTCCCTCTCGTTTTACCGTGACTCGAGTACGCCTTCGGTGTTGCTCTAGTAAGCGATACAAAGCAAGATAAATCGCTGCCATCATGACTCGTATGAAGTAAATCGAAAATGTGACTGATAGATCGGGAGTGAAAACTTAAAGATAAATGCTTTGGATTAGCTCATGCAAATGCAGATGGTATAAACACAAGTATCCAGTACGCAGTGATAGTTTTGTTTGTTCGCTTGTTTTTATTTCATAACAATAAAAAGTTAAAAATATGACTGATAAATCATAAATGTGTATACATGTAGATATGGCGGATAGCCAATTACACATGATGTCACTGTTTTTCCATGGAGGTCCTATACAATGTAAAGTAAAGAGAAACATTCTTGAGAGTTTAATTCTTCATACTTTATTTAAAGATAAACTTTAGAACTGGTAATGCGATTGCATTGTGAAAGAAAAGGTGTGGAAAGGATCAGAAACAGTTGATCATGTAGCATGTAAGTATTGCTGTGCACTGCAAGGTTCTGGAGTCATCAAAATCATAATAAATTTGACCGAGTCTTGGTAAAGTAACAAGCACTCACATAGAAAAGCTATATATGGGACAACACACATGATGTCGGGGCTAGTACTACCTTGATTTCCTTGTCTTTCTATGCTCATTACTCAGCCAGTATACATTTTCTTCCAAAATTGTTTCGCACATGTCATTTATTTGTAATCTTGAACATTCAGTGTAAGTTTGGTTTGATTCTGTGAGAATTTTTTTTTTTTTTTTACCAGTACTGGAGTTTATCTTTAATTGACCATGTTGTAAATAGGCGATTTTTTTCAATACAAAATTTACTTAGACCCATTAAAGATATACCGAATCGAGTACACCTTGTTTAAATTAAAACTGGCAAAACACTAGTCATGTTTGTTTTAAAGAATTTATATAATTTTAGTTTACTAGGTTATAACGAGTGTAATCTAATTTGTCGTTTATAATGCTTCTGAATCTAAATTATCAAGTCGACTAAATCCTGCCCAACATAAGCATTGCAAAACACAAGATACATGTACATTAATATGTATGAATTGTTAGTCTATTTGATAGGCCATTTTCGTAAAGTAATTAATTTAATGCACACATCTTTGTTAAATGCCTCGTTATAAATTACAAAGCCAAAATGTTTGTCTTACCTAGCAATAATTAATGCATGCAGCTCACATTCTGACTATTGAACTACAATAACAACTTATAACAGGCACTTAACTATGATTTATGCATTATATTTATTACATTACGACAATGGTCTATTAAGATGCGAGGGAGGAACGAGCATTACGAGTGCAATCCATTTCATCGTATAAATGAATACTGATGACATTCGTCTTCTAGAAATCACAAATTGAAAAGCTTACAAATAAACCATCTCATCTTCTCCATATTCCCGGGAATCAAACCTGTAATCCCTCTATTAATCAGGAGAATAAAATAAATGTGATATTTGTCTCGGCATTGCTCCTGGCAAAACCTTACAAAAGCAGCGTGATCGAGATTTCTCCCTGATATGGGCTTCCTCCCACGTCACTCCAATCTCAACGATTTGCTTTCATTTTGTCAACACTAATCGTCATATTTTGCAGATGTTTACTCCGCCTTTAGATTAAGGCCTCGTGATGTTGTTTCTGTTTTATCGTCACATGATCTTGGTATCATTTCACAATATGTTGATCCGCTGCTTACTTTAAATTGTTGAGGAAATGTGTGAAAATCTTTTACCTAAAATAGAAGAAAAAACAGATAGTTGTACTTCAATATGATGAGGTGATTGTAAGAATTATGATCAGAACAAGCTCATTCATGCAAACGCTTTCTGGTGACTTGGATATATCGAAAGGTGTCATATCGCAACTGTTAATACATGTGTATGTAATCATTGTAATGACCAACCGATTGTGCAAATTCTACCTTTTCAACATCAAGAATTTTGCGCCTAGATCTATTGACTTGAGGTTTGGTGAGAAGCCGATATTTCCGTCTGACAATAAGTATCCATGTATGGAGAGTGAGGTGTCAATGTACTCAGGCCATGATAAATGTTTCTTCTTATTTATTGAGAGCACGGCTGGAAGATTTAGTGGTTAGGTTTTCATTTGAATTTTATCACTGAAGCGTGCCACCGAAGACTGTAATATGTGTACCGGTATGCGTTGTGGTTTACATGTGAAGGAAAACAAGTCTGTTTATTACGTCGTACCATGGACATACGTAGGTCCATGGTCTTCATTTGCATATAGTGGTATGTGACCACCCCTCCCCCGCCCCAGCTCTTGCCCCACCCTCCCCAGATTCCCCAAGTATATATCACCCTTTTGCTCGCTCGTCCTCTTGTTTTATTTGTTTATTATTCTGTTTAAATAAACACCTTTTTAGTATTTACACCTTTTCACCTTTCTCTCTCTCTCTCTCTCTCTCTCTCTCTCTGGCTCGTTCCTAAAAGTGCTAAGTAGACCTGTTATTGTTCAGAGCAATGATTCTTGGTGGTTATAACGTTATTCAGTCATTTCCAGTGTTGTTTTAACGGTTTTCGATAGGTTTATGCCAGTATTCTCACTCACATAAACGCGTGGACGGTGCCTTCTATTGGAGGGGGGGGGGGGGGGTTTAAGATAATGATTTGTTTTCTTCTTCTAATTTAGGTTTTGTATTATCAAACCAGAGATAATCGTTGCTCCGTGAAAGTTGACTAAGTCTTTGGAAAGCGATAATATGTTATTGTTTTATTTAGTATTGTTATTTATATTTTCTTATCTAGATCAAAAACACAACGTAACTTTAATGTGGATATGCAGATGTCTTACCATTCCAAAAATAAGCATACGGATTTATTTATATTATTATTATTATTATTAGTAGTAGTAGTAGTAGTAGTAGTAGTAGTAGTGTTGAGGTTGTTGTTGTTGTTGTTGTTATTTGCACACAGTTTTGCTCAAATTTACCACAGGTAATACGAGAACCTTGTAATAAAACTATTTCCCAGATACCGCATGCCATTTTAGTTTACTTCTTCTACCCATATATTCATCCGGTCACTCTATGGTACCCTTGAACGGATGATGAGAAAATAATAATAGACGAGGGGGTGATTTAGAAACCAGAAGGTATTACCTCTGATCGCCAAGGATTTTACAAATGAGCAAGTGTGAATATGCGTTGCCATGGAAACGGGAAATTGATTGGGCTCTCGACACTCTCCAGCATCACTCAGTCTTCAATAGCAGACCCCATCACCCCGGCATCATCTGCATTTTTGTTTACTTTTTTTTGTTTTGTTTGTTTGTTTGTTTGTTTGTTTGATGTTGCTGTTGTTGATGTTTTACCTTTTTGTGTCTCTTTGCTCTCTCTTTCTCTCTCTCTCTCTCTCTCTCTCTCTCTCTTTCTCAGTCTCTGTCTCCTCTTTTATTTATATTTGTATCTCTCCCCGCCTCTCTCTCTCTCTCTCTGTATTTATCTCCATCTGTCTCTTTCCCAATCTCTACTCATCTTCTTCCGTCTATGATAACATATCCTCTATCTCTCTCTCTCTCTCTCTCTCTCTCTCTCTCTCTCTCTCCGTCTCTCTTTCTCTCCCTCACTACCTATATCTCTATTTAATACAAAATTTGCAATATTGTATGTCGGTTTCTTCAAGGAATAAGTCACAAATATTTGTGAATACTCTGCGATTCCCTTTGACGAGAAGCGGCATTCTGTAATTTGATGCTTGTTGTCCAATTATCATTATCTATCATTCCTTCCCACCTGTGCCTAGGAGGGGGGAAAATAAAGATTCTCGAATCTCGCATCCCGTTGTGACAGATTTGAAATTAATATCCCTATTTGTGGATCACTCTAACGCTGTATGCCTCGAATACTTTGTGAATAGAACTGTCGGAAGCGCGTGTCAGATTAGCTCCAGATATCTTTGATTATAAATATAAAATGTCTTTTTATCCGTCTTTAATTATTGGGAATCATTGATGAGACAAACAACCAACTTCCCCCACCGCATTTCTGATTTGTATTCAGTACTTCGACACAAAATCGATATATAGTTGTTTTTTTGTCTGGAAAGACTTGACAATAAGCAATAAGCGGTTTGGTGATTACCATTTCTCAGTACGATTACTCGAACGAGAATAGCAATGATCATTATGATTACGATAAATGAGATGGTCACCATTTTGCACAAACAGGTCAGTTGCCACTGCTGCATTGTACGTTTAGTAAATTTGGTTTTATTTCTATGAATCAGGAAGACAATAAAAAATAACAAACAAACAAAACAAAAACAATGCCAGACTTCGGTGGAAAGCGCTTTATAAGCACCGTTTGAGTATTATTATTATTATTATTAATGAGATAAATATAAAGAACAATTAGCCATCAGCAATCAAACTAACAATCTTCTGTTAAGTTGCATTTATTGGTACTCAGCATCGCCATGATCGTTTTTAAATCTCTTAAAAATCTAAATTGCCCCCCCCTCAAAAAAACAAAAAACAAACAAACAAAAAATCAAAACAAAAAAATATTTAAACAGAATAATAAAAAAAATACAAAAATACAAAAATAAAACAAAACAAATAAATAAATAAATAAAAAATAAAATCAATCAATCAATTAAAAAAAAAGAATTACAAAATGAATAAATTAATTAATTAATAATAAAAAAAAAATAATAAGTAGAACGACTGATAACGCTTTTGAGTACTTTTAGATATTCGGATATAATTGTAAGTGATTATTTTTTCTTAATGTAGCCCTATTTTTTTCCTGTAAGTTTTTTTTCCTGGAGCTGCCCCTAGGATGGTATTTTCAAATGCATGAAAGGGCAATCGGAGTCTGGTCACGTTCTTCGGTTGATATTACTAATGCGTCTCGTTTAGTTCGTCCGAAGCATGCATGCCCATAACAGCCATTAACACAGTCATGCTTAGTACGACAGATAGTGCAGTGATCTTCATACTCACGGTGAGGTGATTTTAAGAGCAGGTTCAATTCTGGTAAGGATGGATGAAAAAAACATTGTTTTATTTTTCTCAAATATCAGTTGGAAGAATTTATGATAGAAATGCTGCTTAAAAGGGATTGCTCTTTATCCATCATATGATCATGCTCGTATACCATTCATCTTATCACTTTCATTGACTCAACAGGAGAAATGAGAAATTTGTTTGAAACAGCGATATTTGTTAAACCTGCTTTCTAATTCAGGTGAAATTGATTAAAAGTGATAACTTTACAGTAATTCTCCCGACAATAACTTTAAAGCATACTTGACATCTTAATATTAGATTCCGGTGCATTTCAAACTTTGGGCAGCTTGGCATACATGTTGAGGTGAGTCAGTCGGTTGGAATAAACGGTTTGTCCCTCATATAGATGGATTTGACATTTATGAGTTGTGGATGACAGACATATCCCGCTTAAAATGTCAAAAATTAGAGACAGGAAGGCAGAAGTATCCGCATTAGTAATATCGCTCTACTTTTTACTCTACAAATTGCATGCGATGCCAATTTATAGGGCTTACCTTTTTCTGCTTGCGATTCGTGCTAATCAAAGAGAAAGTGATGAAATTGTAAACATTTTTTTAAGGCCCGCTGTCTTACTTGTAGCTACTTGCTGCCTCTATATAGAAAACTTCCCCAATCGGTGCCTGTTGGTCCCCATGATCCTCTTTTTCTTATGTTAGTTGAGAGCTGAGTTAATGGGATAGCCACCTGTCAGTGACCTCGCTGAGTGGTCTCATCCCTTCTTGACCAGTAGTATTGACGGTCTTTATCTTTGTGTGTTTGTTTGTTTGTTTGTTTGTTTGTTTGTTTAAGTATATTTTGTTCTAATTTTCTTTAGGATCGCATACCAATTCACGTGATAATCAAAGAGAAATCGATGCTTCGGTTTTTCAAATACTCTTTTTTTTTGGGGGGGGGGGTCGAAAATATTGTTGTTTTATTTGAATATTTTAATCCACATTATTTTGACTGATATTAAACAGAAATTATACAAATCAGTAGGCTATATGTAGAGAATGTAAGATTTTAAACATGTTACAAACTTTTTGCTTAAAACAAAACAAATCATGAATAACTATACTACTTTCATGAGCCCAAATACAGCATTCGTCTCGACGGGTTTTATAAATGTAGTGTAAAATAATGACCTTTTTTTTGTTTACTCCCGAAAATTTGAAAAATCGCACCCCCCCCCCCCCCTTCCTTGAGCGCCAGGGGGGGGGGGGGGGGATCTAAAAAAAAAAAAGAGGTAAAATTAACGTGTTTTCACCCTTTTTTCCAGGGGGATCCGCCACTGGGTATGGGTTAGGGTGAGGTATTATAACGGTGAGTCCAGGGCAGGCCTAATACTAATATTCTATTTCGTTCTGGATTATGTTCCGATTATACTTCATATGGTTTCACCGAATCCTCTCTTTTAATATGGAGAAGAGCGACGAAAGACAAAGTATGTTAAAGAGTCTTCCAAGCAGATGTTTTTATTTCTGTCTAGGGCCGGAGTTTAAGTTATTAATTTGGTTAATGAAAGGAACTGTCGGGGAGCAATCGCCGTAGATGCAAGTGTCAAACAACCAAGCCTTAAGATGGGTCCTATTACGGCAAACCAATATAGTTCGTTGTACATCACGTAAGCAAATCGTCACTTAAGTGGTTCATGTTCTCTTCTTACGACGTCACAGTTTATCCATCTGTCTAGGAATTTACAATCGTATCTGAGACATCTAGCCGTTGGTGACGTCTTAATCAATAACATTTTCGAGGAAAAGAGCGCGTAGCTAGTCCCCATGTACTCTGACATAGTAACCCTAGAAGCGTTTGGCCGTCCCAAAATAACACTGGGTAACACCTCTCCGACCCGATCAAGAATAGAAAATTATAAGGGTGCCATTAAAGGTATTACAAAGTTTTGGGAATATTTCATCAGGATTGGATCATGAAATTTAAAATTTGCATTACTATTGTGAAACATAGTGTTAGAACACCCAACTCTAAAAAAATTGGGCTCTAAAAAGCTTTTGATTTGGAGTAATTAAAATTTTAAAAAATAAAAAAATTTACCGGTACTCCCGGTAAATTTGGTATAGCTCCCTCTCAGTTCGAAAATGTACATGTCATCTGAACAGCATAACACATATATAGCACTATTGTCAAAGTGTAGTAATTAACATGTTTTGACACCAAATCATATTACCAGACTTAAACAATATATATAATCATAAAGATAATTATTTTAAAGTCGAGTTGCCTTAGTGTAAGATTTTTATACTGTCTCCCAAATTTGAAGAAAAAAAACACTTGTCTGTACACTGTAATCGCTATATAAATTTTTATAATCGATCGGACCGCCGCCATCTTATTGTACTTACGTATGTTAGTCTATGTATTTCCTGTGCGGGCCGGAATATTCTGTGTTGTTCTCTTCAACTCATTTTTCCATTTCCCTCTCTTAATCGTTTCTGTGTTTTCAACTTTGAAATGCATTTGTTATGGCTCGACTTTGATAATATTGTTGTTCGTCAGCTCTGTGAACGAACGCACACATTGCCTGTATTTTGGTCAAGTCAGTCAAGTGGTCGTGGTGACATGATCTGGCATCCCTGTGCATGTATTAGGCCTACGTATAGTACATTTTACGTGTGTACGTGTATTAGTCTATGTGCCGGATTGGCCCGAAGAATTTCCTAGCACATTTTTTTTTAGGGATGATCTCAAAATACTCCCCAAAGTCGTTGTACAGGGACAGTTTGGGTAATCATTTATAGAGAGAACGTAACATTATTTATTTTGCATTTCTTTATTAAAAATAAGGAAGATACGTTTAATCTTACAAACGAAGATTAATCAATAATAAGGTTGACTTGACGTTTTCCCGAACAGTCGATCATGTGTATACTGCACATTCTTATTTTTAGATCATCCCTTAGTAAGTTTACGAGTACGTTTTGTTTATCCTGCTAAATGACCTCTGGTAGAGGTCAGTAATTGCTACACGTGTTTGGGCTATGGTTTGGGCTAATCTCTCTCTTTCCGTATAATTGAATTATATCCTTCGCCCCCCAACCACGTCCATGTTATAACCAAGGAGTTACTACATGTAGTAACTCCTTGTTATAACACTCTCCCTTGAAATTCTCTCTCTCACTCTCTCTGTCGCTTCTATATCACTCTCATCTCCCCCTCTCTCTTTTGTATCTCTCTTTTGTATCCCTCTCTATCCCTTCTCTCCTTTCTCTCTCTCTCTCTCTTCTCTCTCTCGCTATCTTTATTTCTCCCATTTTCTTTCCCTCTCTCTTTATTTCTCTACCCCATACCATTCTCTTTTGATGTATATTGTATATATCTGTCTGAGTGTCTCTCTCTCTCCCTCTCATCGCATCACCTCGTTCATCCCCTTCTGTATCATATTTCTATATCCATATCACTTGTTAGTCTCTCTCTCTGTCGGTCTGTGTCCGTCTGTCTGATGACTGTCTCTCTCTCACTTACTATCACCATAGTAGGTCAATGATATCAACCCTTCATCTTTCTTTCGCTCCAACTTTCTCTCTCTCTCTCTAGAAGTTCTCATTCGCGTGATATAGGACCATATTATTTTTGTTTAGGGTTATAGATGAGGATGATATAAATATATGACAAAGATAATAATAATCACAATAACGAGAGAAGTTCTCATTCACGTGATAGGACAGTAATTTTTGGTTGGAGTTTATGACAACAATAATAATAATCACAAAGACGATAAGAGTTCTCATTTGCGTGATAGGACCATATTTCTTTTGTCGGGGTTATGTAAATGAGGGTGATATAAATATATGACAAAGATAATAATTATCACAAATGCGAGAGAACTTCTTATTCACGTGATAGGACAGTAGTTTTTGGTTGGATTTTATGACAAGGATAATACTAATCATAAAGACGATACAAGTTCTCATTCGCGTGATAGGACAGTATAGTTTTTGGTTGGAGTTTATGACAAGGATAATAATAATCACAAAGACGATAGAAGTTCTCATTCGATCGATAGGATCATATTTCTTTTGTCGGGGTTATGTAAATGAGGGTGATATAAATATATTACAAATATAATAATTATCACAAATGCGAGAGAACTTATTATTCACGTGATAGGACAGTAGTTTTTGGTTGGATTTTATGACAAGGATAATACTAATCATAAAGACGATAGAAGTTCTCATTCATGTGATAGGACCATATTTCTTTTGTCGGGGTTATGTAAATGAGGGTGATATAAATATATGACAAGAAAAATAATAATCACAAAGAAGATAGAAGTTCTCATTCACGTGATAGGACAGTAGTTTTTGGTTGGATTTTATGACAAGGATAATAATAATCACAAAGACGATAGAAGTTCTCATTCGCGTGATAGGACCATATTTCTTTTGTCGGGGTTATGTAAATGAGGGTGATATAAATATATGACAAAGATAATAATTATCACGAATGCGAGGGAACTTATTATTCACGTGATAGGACAGTATAGTTTTTGGTTGGAGTTTATGACAAGGATAATAATAATCACAAAGACGATATAGTTCTCATTCGCGTGATAGGACCATATTTCTTTTGTCGGGGTTATGTAAATGAGGGTGATATAAAAATATTACAAAGATAATAATTATCACGAATGCGAGAGAACTTATTATTCACGTGATAGGACACTAGTTTTTGGGTGGAGTATATGACAAGAATAATAATAATCACAAAGACGATAGAAGTTCTCATTCGTGTGATAGGAGTGCACCATATTTCTTTTTGTCGGCGTTATGTAAATTTGGGTGATATTATGACAAGAAAAATAATAATCAAAAAGAAGATAGAAGTTCTCATTCACGTGATAGGACAGTAGTTTTTGGTTGGATTTTATGACATGGATAATAATAATCACAAAGACGATAGAAGTTCTCATTCGCGTGATAGGACCATATTTCTTTTGTCGGGGTTATGTAAATGAGGGTGATATAAATATATGACAAGAATAATAATAATCACAAAGACGATAGAAGTTCTCATTCACGTGATAGGACAGTAGTTTTTGGTTGGATTTTATGACAAGGATAATAATAATCACAAAGACGATATAGTTCTCATTCGCGTGATAGGACCATATTTCTTTTGTCGGGGTTATGTAAATGAGGGTGATATAAAAATATTACAAAGATAATAATTATCACGAATGCGAGAGAACTTATTATTCACGTGATAGGACACTAGTTTTTGGGTGGAGTATATGACAAGAATAATAATAATCACAAAGACGATAGAAGTTCTTATTCGTGTGATAGGAGTGCACCATATTTCTTTTTGTCGGCGTTATGTAAATTAGGGTAATATAAATGTATGACAAAGATAATAATTATCACAAATGCGAGAGAACTTGTTATTCACGTGATAGGACAGTAGTTTTTGGTTGGAGTAATATGACAAGGATAATAATAATCACAAAGACGATAGAAGTTCTCATTCGCGTGATAGGACCATATTTCTTTTGCCGGCCGGGGTTATGTAAATGAGGGTGATGTAAAAATATTACAAAGATAATAATTATCACGAATGCGAGAGAACTTATGATTCACCTGATAGGACATTAGTTTTGGGGTAGAGTATATGACAAGAATATTAATAATCACAAAGACGATAGAAGTTCTCATTCGTGTGATAGGACCATATTTCTTTTTGTCGGAGTTATGTATATTAGGGGGATATAAATATATATGACAAAGATAATAATTATTACAAAAAAGATAGAAGTTCTCATTCACGTGATTGGACAGTAGTTTTTGGTTGGATTTTATGACAAGGATAATAATAATCACAAAGACGATAGAAGTTTTCATTCGCGTGATAGGACCATATTTCTTTTGTCGGGGTTATGTAAATGAGGATGATATAAATATATGACAAGAATAATAATAATCACAAAGACGATAGAAGTTCTCATTCACGTGATAGGACAGTAGTTTTTGGTTGGATTTTATGACAAGGATAATAATAATCATAAAGACGATAGAAGTTCTCATTCGCGTGATATGACCATATTTTTTTGTCGGGGTTATGTAAATGAGGGTGATATAAATATATATGACAAAGATAATAATTATCACAAAACCGATAGAAGTTCTCATTCATGTGATAGGACCATATTTCTTTTGTCGGGGTTATGTAAATGAGGGTGATATAAATGACAAGAATAATAATAATCACAAAGAAGATAGAAGTTCTCATTCGCGTGATAGGACCATATTTCTTTTGTCGGAGTTATGTAAATGAGGGTGATATAAATATATGACAAGAATAATAATAATCACAAAGACGATAGAAGTTCTCATTCACGTGATAGGACAGTAGTTTTTGGTTGGATTTTATGACAAGGATAATAATAATCATAAAGACGATAGAAGTTCTCATTCGCGTGATATGACCATATTTTTTTGTCGGGGTTATGTAAATGAGGGTGATATAAATATATATGACAAAGATAATAATTATCACAAAAACGATAAAAGTTCTCATTCATGTGATAGGACCATATTTCTTTTGTCGGGGTTATGTAAATGAGCATGACGAAAACTCGTCGTTTAAAATTGAAACCCCCATTTGACTTTCACAATTTCTACTTGTACTAGAGCTGAGATTGTGATAAGCCCTAAGTAAACACTAGCGCTGTAATCCACCCCCACCGAGACCTTGATGAGGTGATAGCGAGAGAGAGATAAGCATGATACAAGGGGAAAGGAAGGGAGAAGGGAGAAAGAGACACATGCAGGGGTTCGCTGCCAGAGTTAAAATTGTTGTTATATCGCCAATTATGGGTCATTTTGCTTCGTTCGAACTTTCATTTTGGTCTTCATCTAAATTATTAGTGACTTTAGGACATGAAAATATCTTAAAACAAGTAAAATACTTATTTCCTACTTCTCATTTCCTTTCAGGCAGACCCCAGTAAGAGTTTGTTTACACTAGTATTACGTAAGATGATGTAGAGTCCAGCTGCAATCCAATATCTTAATCTCTCACTCAGAGCCTCAAGGCTCTGTCCAAGTTTTTAACGAGAGAATTGAAAGTGGGGTAGTGAGACCCCATCAGATTCCCATTGGTGCCTGTGTAATAGTAGTAGCTCTCTCAAAGTTTTAACGAGAGAAACGAAACTGGGGTATTGCTACCCCACCAGATTACAAAGTTTTAACGAGAGAAACGAATCTGGGGTAGTGCTACCCCACCAGATTACATTGACTGCTGTGCTATAGTGGTGGGGTATAGTTTTAACGAGAGCTTTTCGTAATGGGGTGATATGACAAGAATAATAACTAGATTTGTAATACTTGTTTGGTACAAGTATAGGTGGGCTGGTCCAGCTAACATTTTAGACAAAATGAAGGGCACATTTGAGATAGCTAATTGTCTCAGCTACATCATACTCGAAGTTCAGCGTAAATGAAGCTAAAATGACGTAGATGTTGCCCGCGAAAGACGGGAATGTAGAATCGAGTTTTGAGAAAAAGTCATGTCCCATAGAGAATACACGCAAAATGTGAAAAATTGACATGCCTCCTTTAATCGCAAAAATACGCCATGATACCTTTGTCAAAATGAAGAATAGTACTGACTGCATTTGTAGAAATTTGTCTCAGCTAGAACATATTAAAATTTGGAAGAAAATTGATCAATATTTACAGAGATACAATCAATTTTCCATAAATATGCTGACGTCATAATATGCAAATTGGAATTTTTAGTTCGGAGGCCATTATGATGACGTCATGAGTTAATTGAGGGTCAAATGAGACATGAAACAATATTTCCGAATCATACTCTTTTAAAATATGAAAACAAATTGGGGTCACCTTGCATCCTAAAGAGCTACAATGGATTTTGTATAGGCGTGTTTTTGCCCATATATGCTATGTATTACAAGAGCTCGCGCGCATGGAGATTTATGTTAAACGGTCGATCATTCCGTTATTAATAGTCATAAAGAGACAAACATGGTATCAATATGTTTGTAAATATATGTGGTATATTATGAAAGAAAAAAAGAAAGGCAATTCAATGTTGTGCAAAAGTTTTACGCGCGACAACGCGCGCGCATGCTCGTACGCGCGATTTTTTATAAAATGCTTAGAATGGCCTAAAACGTATGCAAAATGATTTTCAGACGATTTTGAGCATTTCAAAATTTTGCGCGCGCATTGACGCGCGGACGTACGCGCACGCGCGCGTTATTTGACCTTTTATTGACCGGACGGATATTGACCTTGATCATGATAAATATGAACGAGAAATACCTTTTGGTTATGAAGATATGATCATGAGTTGATTTTCGTAAAATTTTACAAAATGGCGCCTAGATGACGTCATCAGTGAAGGTCAATGTTGAAAACGTTATTGTGCTTTGTACATATGTCTATACATATGTGTGCCAAATTTCTAGGCATTTGATTGAGCCATTTCCAAGTTATCTTGTTCACAAAAAAGTGGTTAGAAATAAGAAAAATATATAATAATAAATAAATAAAGGCAATTCTAACGAAATTATAAGGTGGTCTGTACGTTATACAGCCCACCTGATAATCACAAAGAAGATAGAAGTTCTCATTCACGTGATAGGACTGTAGTTTTTGGTTGGATTTTATGACAAGGATAATACTAATCATAAAGACGATAGAAGTTCTCATTCGCGTTATAGGACCATATTTTTTTTGTCGGGGTTATGTAAATGAGAGTGATATAATTATATGACAAAGATAATAATTATCACAAAAACGATAGAAGTTCTCATTCGCGTAATAGGACCATAATTGGTTGTGGTTCATGTAAATGAATATGATAATACAGTACGTTTGGCAAGGATAATAATAATCGTAAAAACGATAGAAGTTCTCATTCACGCGATAGGACCATTGTTGGGGTGTATGTACATGAGGATCATATAAATATATGACAAAGATAATAATAATCACAAAGACGATAGAAGTTTTCATTCACGTGATAGGACCATAGTTTTTTGATGGGGTTATAATGTAGATGAGGATGAAAGAAAACAAGTCAAACATGCAGTGCAGAGGAGCACAGGCGAAGAGAGGGAGATCGAGAGGGTGCGAGAGGAAGGGAAAGAGGGAACAAGAGAGAGAGAGAGAGAGTGACAGAGAGAGCCTGGGTCTATATTTCGGAGAGAGAGAGAGAGGGAGAGCGGTATCTGGATAGACATATTTATTGTATTTCTTTCATGTTTATCTGAACGATTATGTGGTCATTCATTTTCAAATTGCTTTCTTTCTGATATTCTTTTCTGAATGCATTTCACGGACATAACAATTGGAAAAAATGATAAGACTTCATGTATCCCGTAGGCCTACTTGAAATTGTCTGTTATAAATGTATATCAAAAAGACTGATCAGTCGAAGCTGAGACTAGATTGAGACGGTTGCGGAGGAGGGTTTACGGGTACGTCAAACCATAGGTTTATGGTCAAACTCACTCTGCAAGGAGATTATAACTCCCTTGATTTGTGCGATACAATCCTGAACGGTACTTGCTCTCACACAAACGCACACAGATGCTGGTACCACGGAGCTATAAAAAAGAACATGGACCGAAGCCATTCGAATACAGTCGCTTCCCCGCCGTGGAGCGGGGTCAGCGCGGTGTCAAAATTGCTGTTTGTCTTCTGTCCATGTGGCTTGCGCCGGGCGGGGCGAACGCAACGAACTCAAACCACTTGGATTTCGATGGGCGAACGTAACACAGTGTTTCAATATCGATTATACCATGAACCATTTACAACAGTAGATGGCGCTAGTATACAACATCATGAGCCGGTTTAAATACAGGCAGCTTGGAACTAATAATTGATTTATTAATTACTGTTTAATTCACTAAAAAAAAAAAAAGTATTTCAGCGGTGGAGATTGGTTAAAGATATTCCTATTGCATCTTGTTATAACATCAAAGAGTTTCAGATGAATTAAATATTTTTACCAAAACTTTGTAATACCTTATAATTTTCTATTCTTGATCGGGTCGGAGAGGTGTTACCCAGTGTTATTTTGGGACGGCCAAACGCTTCTAGGGTTACTATGTCAGAGTACATGGGGACTAGCTACGCGCTCTTTTCCTCGAAAATGTTATTGATTAAGACGTCACCAACGGCTAGATGTCTCAGATACGATTGTAAATTCCTAGACAGATGGATAAACTGTGACGTCGTAAGAAGAGAACATGAACCACTTAAGTGACGATTTGCTTACGTGATGTACAACGAACTATATTGGTTTGCCGTAATAGGACCCATCTTAAGGCTTGGTTGTTTGACACTTGCATCTACGGCGATTGCTCCCCGACAGTTCCTTTCATTAACCAAATTAATAACTTAAACTCCGACTCGGAGTATCGCTTGCTTTGAGGCTATGGAGGGGAATTTGAATCATTCAAAGAGAAAAGGGAAGACAGAAGAAAGAATTGAAAGAGAGAAAGAGGGAAAGGAAAGAAAAGAATGAGGAGAGGAGAATGAAGAAGAAGACGGATAAGAAGAAGAAGAAGAAGAAGAAGAAGAAGAAGAAGAAGAAGAAGAAGAAGAAGAAGACGACGACGAAGAAGAAGAAGAAGAAGAAGAAGAAGAAGAAGAAGAAGAAGAAGAAGAAGAAGAAACATAAGAAGAATGGGGATGCCAACCCTTCCCCCGACCCTCAGAAATAGACTTCCCTCAAAATATTGTCAAAGACAGAGAGAGGGAACTACACGCTATGGAGTCTGCCTAAAAGAAAAATTACGAATCACATTTGTTTATGAAAAAGATTAAATAGTATGACATGAATGCCATTCCATCTATACTCCAACCACGCCAACTTAAAGAGGAAGTCCACCCGGTTATTAAGTTGGTTTTAATAGAAGCAGAAAAATGAGAGGAACAGACTGCGACGTTAGAGCAGATTCCGATTAATATTATGAAAGTTAAGAAAATTGGCAACTCTCTGATTTATCTTGCCAGCTCCTCTCCGAGCTTTTCTGCACTAAAAAAATACGAATTTTTACTTTCCCTCAAGACAAATTTCAACTATACATATGATAAATAGAAATGTAATTATTACAAATATGTTTCTATACATCCCCTGTATAGGAAAAATCTAACCCCTCATCAATGACGAAGAAAAAGGAAATTTACTGAAACTTTATGTACGGGGCAAATGGGAGATGAGCTCGCAATATACGTCATAATGTATGATGGACGCCTAAAAACCTTAGTGTTGCCTATTTGTGTTTGATTAATAGCAACTTTAAAAATGTATAACTTTCTTTTACTTTTAATCGACATTTGCTCTAACTTTCCCTGACCAATTCCTCACTTGTTTCTGCTTCTATTAAAATCAACTTGATATCAATCAGGGTTGACTTCCCCTTTAAAACCCTATGTTGGATTGGCCAGTTGAAGTCGAAATTATACGCTTTTGGACCAACTGCTGATTTCAATTCAAGATGACGTACCGGAGATATTTTCGTTTAATTCTCCACGGTCAGTTTCTCACTCAACCTCCGACTATACACCCCTCATCTTACCCTGATTACCCAGACCTCCTAGCTCATCGGTGATACACTCGAGAATTAATCACAGCAGGGGGGCAGAGGAGAGAAGAGAGAAGTGAAGGGAGAGAGAGAGAGAGAGGGGGAGAGATAGAGAGAGAGAGAGAGAGAGAGAGAGAGAGAGGGAGAGAGAGGAAGAGAGAGAAGGAGAGAGAATGAGAGAGAAGGAGAGAGAAGGAGAGAGAGGGAGGGAGAGAGAGAGAGAGAGAGAGGGGAGAGAGAGTGAGAGGTGGCATACAGAGTGAACAAAAATGGAAAAGGAGACGAAGAAGATAGATAAGAGGAGGAGGAAAAGAATGTGCGGTTTTATACGAGTCGGAAGAAGAAGAAGAAGGAGAACTTCGAGAAGAAGAAGAAGAAGAAGAAGAAGAAGAAGAAGAGAGAGAGAGAGAGAGAGAGAGAGAGAGAGAGAGAGAGGGGATGTGACATGCAGAGTGAACAAAAATGGAAAAGGAGATGAAAAAGATAGGAGAAGGAGAAGGAGGAGGAGGAGGAAAAGAATATGCAGTTTTATTCGAGTACAAGTACTAGTAGAAAGAAAGAGATGAAAACATTCCATGAGAGCAAAGAACAAAAAGAGAAATGAGAGACAGGTAAAAGAAGAGTAGGGGAACATTATAAAGGAAGAGATAGGGATGGAATAAGCATGAAAGGAGACAGGATCGGTGGATTTCATGATAAATAGGGGATAAGGTTTAGATTTGGGGAAAGGAGGATAGAATCTTGGTAGAATAGAGAGATGGAGGAAAAGAAAGAGACAGAGAGAGAGAGAGAGAGATAGAGAGAGAGAGAGAGAGAGAGAGAGTGAGAGAGAGAGGGAGAGAGTGAGGGGGGATAAAAACAAACAGAGAAAAGCGACATTTCATAATTGAAGCGAAACCGTATTGAAAGTCAATTTTCAGGTAACTTTCCTATTAACCCCTTCGACCCCGAGAGTAGACACAAGGTAGGCGGATTCTATGGGGAGTTCTTAGTTTCTCATTCAGAGTCTTAATAATTTGGCTGAAGACTTGCTCGCATTCATTAGCCATCATTGTTTCCATAATTACTTATGCGCCCCTGGAAATAATGTCTTCGTTTGAAAATCTATAACCAAAAATTCATGTGGAAAGTCAAAGAAATGAACAACGCCCCTTGTAATTTTCGTGGAATTAAAGGTATTACAAAGTTTGGAAAATTTGAAAATTAGCTGGATAGTGATTCTTTACGATTTTGATATATTTGGATGCTCATGTGGATGTATTATAAGCACTAAAAAATAATTAGCCCCAAGAACACTTCTGCATTCGAGAAAAATTGAATATCAAATAGCGCTTACGGCCATACAATGGTAGCTGCGACCATGAAAATCTCAGAATAATTATCCAGTTGTGATATATAAGATCCAAATGGGAATAGCTGATCGGTTGATTTCAGTCATTAAAATTGTTTTATGGCCTCATTAACGTCTTGACCTTGAGAGGGAGCTATGGTTTATCATTTATAATTTCATAAATTTAGACTCGATTTTAACCGCGATAACGATTACTGAATATTCTAGGATCGCATATGCTTCCAATACGTTCATTTAAACCAAATTCATGAGCCCATACCATAACTTTGTATTACCTTTAATGTGGCAATTCGATGTGATCGTTTTAAAGATGACGACTTTAAAATTCAATGAAAATGCAAAGGAAATGTATATATTCTTAGTACAATTGGCTTGTGGGCGCGAAACGAAAACTGTCTATAGATCTACCCCACCTTCCCCCTCTATCTCTCTCTCTCTCTCTCTCTCTCTCTCTGTCTCTCTCTCTCTTTCTCTGTCTCTCTGTCTCTGTCTCTGTCTCACTCTCTCTTTCCATTTCCTCTATTACTGTTTTTAACTATCTCTTCTATAATGCTCTCTCTTAGTCTCTCTGTCTTTTACTCTCTCTCTCTCTCTCTCTCTCTCTCTCTCTCTCTCTCTCTCTCTCTCCCTCTTTCTGTTTCTATCTACCCTCCTCCATCTCTACCCCATCACCAATGTCATACCGTCTGGCGATCTCTATCTCATAATTGAAATCCTGTTCCTCATCACACTCCAGTACTTTACCTAGAAGATGGGGAGGAGATGGTCAAGATAAATTTAAGGTCATGCTGCAATTAAATGGTCAAAGAATCTGTCTGGAAATAATTGACATATTTGATACTATATAATGTACTACATAGAAATTTACAGTTAGCAATTAGATTCTTCACACCTTTACCAGTTTTGTGTTTATTTTTAGTTTGTGATAATTTCTTTTTCTCCGGGTGTATTTGTCCATACAATGTAACATATTAAAGGTTACATCAAAAAATATTCAATAAAGGCCCTTATTCAACCAGTCCACCTATCAATTATTTACAAGGGGTATGAATAAGTAAGTTGTTAACTGCATGTATGTGTAATGTGAGTTTTTGGAACGATCAGTAATCATGATAATAATACAGTCTGCACACAGCCTGTATTCTGTGATGAGATATTGTGATGAGATAGAATGATGACCAAACTATCTTAAATTTTCAACTATTTCTTTGAGGATTATTCCTTTTCAGGGGTCGTCTCTGCTATGATATTCTTTCAAATGAAACTATAAAAATGAAAAAAGCTCACAAATATTTACAAAATGTTTGTTATTAAGTACTCAGTAGTAATCAGTAATTGCATCTTGAAGAATACCATCAAGAAATTATCCCGCCCAAAGTGTTCAGTACTGATAAAGTCAGTTACTAGAAAATGTACAACCATCAAAATCACAAACCCACGTCCCTACATGTATACTATCATTGGCATTAAAAGTAATGAAAACATGGGGAAATAGCATGTATACATTGTAGGTGCTAATATTCTTTATCATATTTTTTATGTCCTTTACAGTTTCTATACTTTTTATATTTTGTAACTGAATAGTCTAATCCGGATAAATATTTCAAATATTAAATAAATTGACGAATAAATCGATTGAATAATACATGGATAAATACAAACACATAGAAAAGTACGAATGATGGAAACTATTTTTAGTTGTCAAATATTTGAAATGCCTTCAAGGGCACTTCAAGAGCGATCGTGCTCATGTTGAATTACTTGTATGTCAGCCCGCCCCTCATCAAACGCGAAGATATGGCACAAATCAATTCTTGTATTTGCCATTACTCAAGAATTTGCTCGGTTTAATAATTACGCTTTGCGATATTTTGCTTTGATATCTCGTGATATTTACAATGCTTTTTTGGCAAAGATTATATTTAATTTAGGAAATATTCAGATACAAATACGAAATCGTATGTGCATTTCCAATCAACATTCAGTTTATAAACGTACTATTGAAGATTTTCAAACACTGTCTAACACATAAGCATGTATGGTAAAGGAATATTGTACAGCACCATGCTGATATTACTCCTTTACTATGTTAAGTGTCGCGATATGAATATCATCAACTCATATGCTCCTTAACAAATCATATAGTTTTTACTCGAATGTTAATTTCGAATGGTAGGCCTATTTGTTCGTTTTTTTTTTTCGTTGTAAAGTAGTTAAACTTTGCGTTTCACCATTGCTTTATTGTCGTTCGGTACCATTTAACAAAACTAATATCCTGATGATGACGTAAAACACGCACAAACACACACACACACACACGCTCAATCAATCAAGAAACAAAACAGTCAAAGACAAATAATAAACAAACAAACAAAATCAATAAGAAACTTGAGCCTATTTTAGATTGGTCTTTCATCTAGATTGGTCTTTAATCTCGATTGTAATATTTCTGAGAAACTTGTGCAACCCATACATGAAGGTACAGTACTCGCACTCGACACAAACGCGACGACCGTCTTTATTTTGAGCGCCATTATAGCTAAGTCACTTTCGATAATGATAGCCGATTTAAAGCTAATTGAGAGAAACGTCTGCCAGCGAAATCAGATTACCGATATGCTATCCACACCACGTATGTAGCTGACCGTCGACATAGCATA